>NC_140592.1:844749480-845096980 GCF_964204655.1 Triturus cristatus
AGCACAGGAGCACAAATCGTTAAACAAGACAACGTTATAATATACAGAAGTTGCACTTTATATGGATGGGCCCTGGTGGCCACTCAAACCATATACTAAAATAGTGGTATAAGTACCACGAACAGGAAAGTGAAAAGGCCTAGGGCCTCTAGAATCGCTGGGCCTACAAGGAGCTAACTTCAGTTAGTGACCAGGAGGTCCACGGGTCGCGTGTGCAGTGAGGAAAGTTACACGCGGGCTCCCATAGGTTTTCAATGGGTGCGTAAAAGTTACAAAGTTACTGCAGAAAGGGTCTTCTGGATGGACTACGATCTTTAGATTCAAAACACAGACACTAGAGATGTTTCTCTACACTTGGGTACCGGAGTGCCAGCTTTACCTCACCCACAGGAAGCGGGTGCATAGGTCTCGAAGTGCGTCGGGTTTCTTCTATCGATTCAATGGAGCCTGATGACAAAGATGCTGCAGGCGGTCGGTCCAGAAGAGATGCGGTGGATCCAAGGGTGGATCGGAGTTGTAGAAGACCTGAAAGCAGAGGGGACAGTGTTCACAGTCACTAGCCAGTGACCGGCGTGGCACCAGGTAGGTACCAGGCGATGTCGGGTGCAAACAGGCAAAGAGGTGTAGCTTGTCTCCGCAGCCACGTGGTCCCTGAAGGTCGACGACGTCCAGGAGTCGAGTCACGAGCTGTCCCACGCAGGCTCTCGCTGTCGGCGGTATCGGCAACTCGAAAGAAGCAAACAAGCCTTGGCAAAGGCAGGAGTCGTGGAAGTTCAAGAAAGCTGATTGTTCTGACCAGCAAGGTCAGAGGGGCTGCTCTTTTGGAGAGCAGCTAGGGCCAGTCTGGAGCAACCAGACCAGCATCGTTGATTGTAGGTTTCATTGCCAAAATGGCCACTAGCCAACGGGCCAGAGACCGGGCAGGCGCGTCGAGATGCGAAGTGCAGAGGGGCCCCACGCAGATCGTGGAGATGCTGGAGGGCTCACCTTTGGTGCAGATGCTGCTCGGTGGTTGGGCTTCTCAGGACCCAAAGCACAACTCGGAGGGAGCCTCTGTCGTTGCGCTTGCAGCTTGTCGTCGGTCTTCCAAGATGGCTGGCTCCACGTGTCTCGGTGCCTCCACGTGTTCCTTCTTTGCAGGGACTGTGGATCGGGCGGTGAGAGGTCTGGAGGTCCAGGTCTTGTTGGGCTCTGGGCTTGGGCTCCGGCAGGAGGCGGCGGCAAAGCAGACGTTCAATAGCTGGTTGGTGCTTGCGTTAGCAAGATGGTCACTCCCTGACCATAGGGGAGATTTCCTTCAGTCCTCTGTGCAGCAGAGCGTCGAAGTTCCCGTCTTCTTCTTGTGGTTAAGTTGATTCCAGGATGTCTGAAGTCTTAGGACACAGCTCCTACCTTTAAGCGGATTCTAGGGGCCGGACTACCTGCTAGGTCCCTCCCTAAGGGTGGGACCAGGAAGGGGGGTGGTTACACCCCCAATCCTTTGTCCAGCTCGCCCCAGGTCCGGGGCTGGTGTGCCCCAGGACCGGTTTGAACTGGCATATGCACCGAGGCTCCTTGTGAGCCTCAGGCATGTCTGGTTTCTTTCAAGCCCTACCTGACCAATACACAAAATCCTGTCTGGGGTGGTGCACGCACCTCCCCTGGCAGGAAACCCTTTATCCACACCTCCCAAGCTGGAAGGACTCCCAGCAGCAGGAGGGCAGACTTGTGTCTGTGGTGGCAGCATCCATTTTGTGGAGCTGAGGCTATGTCTGATTTTACCCGGGTTTCAGGTACTGTACATGTCGTGTCCCTCTAGAAGGGTGGAATGCTAACCCCGTCGCCAGAATTGGCGAGGGGTTAGTATTCCAATTCGTATGACACCTTACTCGACATGTTTTGATAAAGCCAAACCAAAGATAGCATTTAACCGCGAGGTTCATAATGCACTTAAGAGTATATGGTATGACGATATCTGGAAACAGTAGAAGGAAGTTGTTCCGACCACTGCAGACAGGCTCAGCTCATGCCAGAGCACCATCTCACATGGAACCAAGCACTCTGCCTTCAGGATTGTTAAGGCCTGCCATAGGAGTGACTTATCGGTTAACATGTGTCCCATTTAAGGTTAGGTATAGGTATACTACACCTAAGTAAGAGGTGGTTACACCAACTTACCCCAGCTGAGTGATCAGCCAGTTGTGTCAAATTTGTTAGGCCAGGCCAGGGGTGGCACAATACATGCTTCAGCCCCTGGTAGGCCTTAGATACACCAATGCCCTGGGTACCTAGTGTACACTGGTACAGGGGCTCACAGGGTGATCTAGTTCCAACGGGTTATGCACCTAGGGTACATGGAGTCCATTTTACAGAGAGAGCAGACAGGCTGAGACCCTGAATGGCAGGATCTCCGGCCTAATAAGTCGAAAAACCAGCTAGACACTAGGCATAAAAATTGGGGGTAACCATAGTCAGATATCCACCTTCCTACACTCTCTCTTTGAGAAAGCTAACTAGAGAATCCCAAGAAGATCCACCAATATCCAGAGTCTCAGAGCCTCCTGGCAGAGCACACTAAACCTCACTCTGTCCTACTTGTTCCGGTACTACATGGCGGTTGTGTTGTTTGTCAGAATCGGACAGGTTTGCCTTTCATGGAGGGCAGAAATGCCTTGAGGGCCACTCAATGAGCACATAGCTCTAAGAGGCTGATATGGTGCCTCTGCTCACTAGGACACCAAAGGCCATTAATCTCCACCTCGTTCCAGTGATGTTCCCCCACCCAAACCCATAAATTATGCATCATCATCACCACTGTGGGCTTTAGATGGGAAAGAAAAGGAAAACAGCCTACCATGCGTCAGGTAAATCCCTTCATCACCCATTGAAAGTCCTTGGCTTTTTCATGTGAAGGATCCATGCTGTCTGAAAAACAGCCCAGAGCTCTGCCTACTGAAGGTGAAGTTTCCACTGCAGTGCCTTCATATGGCAATAAGCATGGGGTAGCAGCAGGATGCATGAAGGCAGGAGACCCAGAAGCTTCAGAACAATCTGGGCCAGCACACTGCCAAGCTCAAAACACTGCAATCATATCCTGAATGTCTGGGCTTAGAGAGTCACAGCCAAGCTGTGCATCAATGCACTTTGATTTCCTGATTCCTGAATCTGATTGAACAATGAGAAAAGCATTATGGTTCACCTTACTGGCAGAAGCCTGTACAACTAGACTTTGTGGCATTGTATGCTGTCAGGAAAGCTTGGTCTACTGGGGCAGACTAAGTCACCTAGCAATAGGATAGCTCACTTGGTGCCACTGAACAAGGCCACCCATTAAAGCCTTCCTCAGAACCTCATTGAAGGCCAGAAATTATTTGGAAGTGAAAGGGCTGAGAAATTTTGCCTTAATCTAGCACCTCTGTGAATCACCACCATTAGATGCACTCTCCTCATCAGGGAGCAACATGGTGAGTCCATCTCATTCTCGGGAAGTGTCAAGGCTACCAGCATTTTAAAGGTTCAGCATCAGTGCGGAGGGAGCAAATTGTCCAACTCCTCATTATCATGAGGAAAAGGACAAATGCCCCTGCATCAGAAATAGATCCCCCCAAAAAATCTAGGTCTGTAATACCATTGTCAAGGCAAGGACATCATAGGGGAGTCTACCAGGAGTAGGAGCTGGGCTTTGGTAATTACATAGTATGATACCCAGCCATATTCTGAACCCGTGGAGCTGAGGCCAGTGTTGAACCGTCCAGAACTGGCATGTCCCTCAAAGGTGTGAAGGCGGGTTTGAAGCCTGCAAGGAGCTGTGGAAGGGCCTAGGGGAGGCAGCCAGCATTAGAGAGGAACTCTCCATTCAACTGGATGCCTCCACAGATCCACAAGCAAAACGTATCGAATGTGACCTTATTCATCTGTAAAACTGAAGCATTGCCTCAAATGGCTGCAGATTTGATAGTGGCCTGGCAAAATTTGGGGTACATCAGATCAGATAGTGGAAGGGGACTGGAGTCCGACGATGGCGGTGGAGTCTTAGGATGCAGACTGTACAAACTTTCCCTTGAGCAGCAGGAATGGGTGGACTCCCACTTAGGATTTTTTGTGTTCTTGCACTGAAATATGTAGTTCAATTTATTTTTGGACAAATACTTGGATCTGGTGCGAACCTGGGGCTTTGAACATGACTGACCTCTGTTTTTGTGTTCAGCAACGTACTGCTTTCATTCCCACTCCAACAGCCTTGGCTGCAGCAGGAAACACTAGTCATAGTAGTTCGAGTGATGTATGGAACCTAACCAAGGGCGACATGTAGATCTGTGACCAACATCTGCATCCTTCAGACACAGCAAGGTTTAAAGCATATCGGATATTTTCCATAGCACACTGTTGTAAAAAGTAGTTGGGACACAGTGAACACCAACAAAACGTTTCAATAAATACTGTAAACTTTCACCGTGTCTTTCTTTTGTTTATTATAGACATGCATGAGTGAGAAATGAAAGGCGATGATCTGTTTCCACAGTTCCCTTGGGAACTAGAGGGTCGTGTTCTAGGTTGCCACAATCACCCATTACTCTTGGAAGGTTAGAAGTTCAGGTGAGGCACTGTGAGCTAGTTGGATTTGGGTTCACAGTTACTGATGCTGTAGAGAGAGTCATTCCCCACATTCTGACATCCTGCTATCCCTAAGCACAGTTCTGTTTCCAAACAGAATCCTGGTCACATAGCGCTACAAACGATAGTCTGGTGCTTATTCAGCGAGTCTCCTTAGTAGTACTTGTGCATGTCCATAGAAGCCCTTACAACTACCACAAGAGAAGTTCATTGTGTTGGGGATGAATCCTCCACAGTAATTTAGGAAGCACCTAATTGTTTTCTGTTGGTTATTCAAGCTTGAACATTTCAAAGGATAAATAACCCGTTCTTGCATTGGCACTTTGTGTGGCTGTGCCATGATCAGAACACAAATGGAAACATCCTGTTCCTATAGCTGACAATTGCAGGCCTGCAGGTCATGCACATGTAACTTTACATGCAAATACAAATGCAGGAGGTGACTTTATCTTTGTGGTTGAAGTCAACAAAGGCTATCGTCTAAAAGTCTTATTTTTGGGTCAATTTTCTGGCTATCGATGCTAACACAAACACATTACATGACTACACAAATGTTAATCGACCACAAGTATATAGAGCATATGTGCCCCTTAGAAATACCACTATCACATTGGGAACATCGAAATTGGTTCTGGGGTGCCCTTATACATGTACTTGCATCAGTACATATGGGTCCCCTTAGTAATGAAGGGGCCACCTGGCCAGCATTAGCTAGAAACAAACCATTCCCCAATATAGCGATCCTCAATGCTCAAAAGCTACAACAATTTCACAATGGTCTAGATAGACTATATAGATGCTAAACTCAGTATGTTTCACACACCTTGTTGGATAGGAATGGTTACCGGAATAGGTGACTGTACCACTTGGAGCACAGTCTTTGCTGCAGTCTATACCATAAGTCATGGTACTCTGTCTATGCCAGTCTTGCTGGAGGTGTTAAAACAAACACAAAATGAACACAGGCAGCTGCTACCCTGGACTTGGGGATGAAACAAATAGGAAATTCTCCCATGGTGTCCGCAATGATTGTGTCTAACATAAAAGGCAAAGCAGCATCATTGGCAATATGCCAGCGGGTCACGGGGGTTGAATCAGTCAACCATGAACGTGAGCTACCTATATTTATTTCTGAAGTATATATTTCTATAGGTCGCAATAATTTGGGAACCAGACCTAAAAGACCGGAACTTGGCAAGCCTAGTTCTGACAAGGACACTGCCAAGCAGAACCCTGAATTTGTTAAAAAACAATGAGACAACCCAAACCTAAACAAATAGCTAAATCTCAGTGAGGGTCTCCACCGCAGGAGCCCTCTGAAACACGCTATAATTTGCATGATCACACACAAATGAAGGTGCCAGAAAGGTATCAGATTTCTCATACTGGTCCTTCTTGTTCCTTTTAGGATTCATCTGACAAGCAGTATAAGAGAGGAGGGCGTTCTGATTGCAGACAGGAAGAGTATGTGAAACCATAGAGGGACTCAAAACGCTAGTCGGATGTGAAGAAAAAGGAAGAGGACAAACCTCCTCTTTTTAAGCCCAAATTTCAGAAAAAGAAAGGTGCGGCTAGAACAGCAAAATATTCCACAAACAATAAGAACTCTCCTCCCGAACTGGAGGTGGTCGGTCACTCTACTTGACAGTGCAGCGAAGGTCACTGCAGTGTGCCGAAAACTCCAGGAGCTTCTGGCAGTGACCGCAACTGATAACTTCATTACAGTTGAAACACCAGACAGGCGCGTTGCCACACCAGATATATTATATAATTTGGATATACAAATTGAGGGTGACATGCAGAGCACCATTTGAGTAATATTCTGGGACAATCTGACATTATCATACAACATCCTCTTAGCAAAAGTTGATTGGCCCCCACAGTTTGTCCAAACATCCCCACAAGATGGAGATGTAATTGTTCTGTCATTTTCTGTGCCTGTCCCTGATGATGTAAAAAAAAAGCCTATGCAGCAGAATGGGCTCTTGTACAAGCCCTAGCTTTATATAACAATCATGTTTTCTGGGATAGGGATTCTCCTCTTCATATAATACCAATAAGGTCCAGCCCACAAGTGCAACCACAATACCCGATAAAACGGGATGCTAAGGCAGGTACTGGATAGGGAAATACTCCCCCAACTGGAGTACCAGGGAGTAATTGAACCCTCTCTCTCTCTCTCTCTCTCAAATGAATAATCCTCTTTTTCCAGTCTTACATCCGGAACATTCATATCGCATAGTCTTAGACTACAGACATTTAAACTGCCATACATGCATATTTGCAATACAAAATACACACAATATGGCACTTAATATAGTGTGGAAAAAATAGAAAATAACCTTGGATATTTCAATTGTTTTCTTTCTGCTAAAATATAGTGCCTGAAAGCAGGGACTGGACTGCCTTCTCAGAACTTAGCTTTCAGCATCGCTTTTCCCGACTCCCTAGGGGTTAGACGAACAGTCCTGGACTGTTTGCTGCCCACATAGTGGCAATTCTACATGATATTGACCCTGGTGCATTGTTCTATGTAGATGATATCTACTTGACAGACGAACTTAACACAGACTTAACCAGAGTGAATCGCATAATATTGGGATTTACTCAATATGGCTACAAGTTCAACCTTAAGAAATCGAATATGGCATTTCTAAGAGTGCTCTTTTTGGGATAAGAACTTACCAATGAGGGAAAAAGCTTTGCACCACACCTCTTAGAGAAGTATGCTATACTACAGCCTCCATCACTTTAAAGAAACTGCAGTCCTTGTTAGGATTCCTTAATTTTGGCAGAACATACATACCTTGGTATGCAAAATGCATTAAATCATTATATGAACTAATTCACCTTGATTTTTACAGTTCAGATTGGACATCAGAACAGACACACTCTGATCCTTACAATTTTGACTTGCTTGCAACACATCACTAACATACACTTATAATCACCACAAACCTAGTCATCCGTATAATTGCGGATGCTATTGGCTTTACCTATATCACCTTTAACAAAGGTGAAACAGTGCTGAATGCAGATAAATTGCATTTACATTCCAATGCGGAAATGAGTCTTGTGTTCACTGAAAAACTACTGACTGCACTGCAGATGGCTATACTTAAAGAATGGCCACTCACACTGGGGAAACTCTTTATTGTAATTACTCCTATTCCAGCCTTAGAGGCTGTGACAAAAGCTAGCGTTCCTAACAATAAAGCCCACAATTCTAGAGGGAGACAATGGTCAACATCCTTAACAGCTGTTGGTGTCGACTTCATCTTTGACCTGTCATTACAGACACAAAAATGTCTTCAATATGAGCATGTTTATCCCATGCCCAGTAATGTTTTGCCTCTTGAACAGTATAAATATTTTATTTATACTTATGGTGCAGCCCACCCTGCTACAGGCACCAATATTCGGTGTCGTGCACCACTGTTCTTGGTGTGATGTTGGATGGAAAATTCCAACCACAAAAAACTCACACACAGTCCTTAGGAGACAGTACTGCACAGTTGGATGAACAAAAAGCCTAACTTCTTGCACTGGAACATAAGGATCCTGAATTCCCCACTTATAGTGTGAGATTTGTATTATTGTGTCCAGTCTTTTTATGACAATTTACATTACTGGCGCCAAAATGGATTAAAGGATTCTAAAGGCAACACAATAAAGCATACATTCGAGTGAAAGCGGCAGACCTGAAAAGATAGGTTGCCACAGACTCATGCCATCATATGTTGAGACATCAATGTGTGGGAACACAAGGTGTAGGGAATTCTTTGGCTGATGAGACGGCCAAATCTGGAGTTGCGACTGCAATAGTTGCTGCAATTACTTGTTCTCAAACGAAAATCGATGATGACATACTGGCTGCCGTTAATTCTAACCAGGATGGTACCCCTTTTTTCTAGGGGCATTCTAGGTAAATACACATCATTTAAGAGAACAAAAAGTTCCTTTTGTTACCATTCCAGGAGTTGGTGATTGTTTTAATTCCCAACTAAGACCGCAGACCAGCTTTAGTGATTGCTGCGCATGAAGGTGCTGCTTCTGCACACACAGGTGTGGTGGCCAAACTTGGTTGCTAAAGCAACTTTGTGGCATGGCATACATCAACAGGCCAAAAAATATGTACTTTGTTGTATTTGTCAACAAATTAAAGCTTCTACCATGGCTCGCCCACCGCAGACACCTGCTAATTTGCAACAAACCTTTCGGCTGCATTTATCCGGACCACTGTGGTCTACTTAATTTGGATGGAGCGTTTAAATGCATCTTAGTTTCAATTGATTCTGGCTGAAGGTTTCTCTGGGTCTGGTAACAGCATTCCACTGATGCTCAAACTGTTATTAAAGATTTGCAAGTCTTTATCGGGACACATCCATGCACTGCATTCCAACTAGGACCAGGGCCCTGCTTTTGCCTCAAAAGAGTATAGGAATACTATGGCTTTCTTGTGTGTAGAGGGTGCATTATTTTTTTCCATATCGGCCCAAGGGCAATTCTGTTGTGGAGAGGATGAACTGTGACTTAAAGCAGAGTTTAACAGCCACAGTATTAGGTGCAGGGTGTAGAAGGATCAACACCTATATGGGGTACAACAAGCCCCTATTCTCCCTAATAAATCTCTGGGTGGCCAGACCCCATAAGAGGTCCTTTTCTGCATCAAAATGTACGTTCCAGACCTTGACGGTCCAGCCATTGTGGCGGCAGCCACGCATTTTGACGTAAATGATCGTTGTGCTGTCTTACAGGATCTACAAAACTTCAGTGACAACCAGCTCAACGAACAGTTGAAGACGTCTACCTCTGCAAGTGTAAGGAGCAACTAGAACCTTCTGGCTGGATTCCACAAGTTTGGGATCTCGTTCGTGAAGATTGCGGTGAAAAAGGTGTTTGGCCCATCATACAGTGCACCAGTGCCACTCCTTGGCATTCAAGGTACAAGAACTGTAATTCTGCCACCGCTTGCTGGTTCTAAAGACAATCGTTTTGTCTCCACTGATCACATCAAGCTACGTCATGTGGCCGATTCTAAACAGTAGGCCACAAAAAGTCCTTGGCAGTTCCCCAACTCATCTCGCTACCATAAAGAAAATACCTTTGAAGCTTGTGAGCACCACCAAAGCTGTTTCTCCCTAGCTGACCGGGAGTGGGTAAGGCAGGGGCGGGGAGAGCCAGAGAATGAACGTCAATTAATTCCCAATACCGCTACAAATGCTAGCAACACGAAAGAAGTGAGTACCGTACTAACTACTGCATCTGCTGCAGTTGTTGTTGTTTATACTGATCCACCTCTAGTGGAACGTACCAGCAATGGCAGCTGGTGACATTTCAAAGTGATGGGGCGTAAAAGTTGGGGATGAGTGATACGCCCCCACTGACAAAAGTGTTGTTTAAGAGGTTCCCCTAGAAAACATATATAAACAAGCATTTGCAATGCAATAGGTCTCGCAGTTACGCGAGTTTGAGCTATTGACATTGTAAATAACAATGCCTTTTTATGTTTTTAAAAAGAAAACAAAAATAAAAGGCATTGTTATTTGCAATGTCAATAGCTCAAACTCGCGTTAATGCGAGACCTATTGCATTGCAAATGCTTGTTTAGTGATAGGCCCTATCAGACCTGTCAAAGCACCAGAACCCGTTTGAATGATTCCTTTGCTCTCCAGTCGTGCACCTATATGGCAAGAAATAAATATGGATTCTCTCACCCTAGCAGACAGACGTCCATTGCACGATGGACGTGATCTGACAGAAGCGATACTCCATGCGTAGCACCCTGCTGGGCCCATGCTGATCAAGCCACGCAGCCGGCACATACATAACTATTTCTTTGACCAGGCTCACACAGTATGGCAGTGAGATGCTGGTGGCTCGCACATTAGAGCTGCGCGGACGGTCTAGCACCATCATGCAAAGTTGTGAGGAGCAGAAGTCTTGGTGCCTCGGGGGGAGGGGGGCCACGCCAGTACAGCACGCACTGCGGTTTCACGTTTGGGGAAGTGAAGGGAAAGGCGTCGACCTGGGATTTCCTGTTGTCCCATCTATGACGGGGATAGTGTTGTTCGCAATCATACCGAAGCAGACCCCCCAAGATATTGAGTACACGGGAAACAAAAGGGAGGAAGGGATTGTGAGTGCGTGCATGGTTAGAGAGTAACTCAATCAGGGGAAATGAAGACAAATACACCAGAAAATGCGGGTGTTTTAGAGAGAGGACGTGGCATAACATCCAGCGCTGCAGGCTTTGGAAATGGGAAACTGGGTTCGCGTCTGAGCGTCAACTCTCCCTGTGCCTAGAAAACAAAAAATACAGAGACATGCCAATCTGAAAAACGTAAAGAAAACAATGGCAAAAGCCAACAAAATGCTGTTTTGTAAACTACACATAGAACGGAATGAAAATGACAAATGCCGATCTGTACGTTTATTCTCACTATGGCAATCGGGACTGGTGAACACATACAGGAAGAAAAGCCTACATTTCAAACACATGGGCAGAAACAATGTAACAAGAAAAACAAGCCCGGCGGAGCGTGGCGCGCGCGCTTGGGGGCGGGGGAGCGCATTCCAGGCGGGGGAGCGAACCCTTTGAAGTGCTCCCAAAAAGCGGAGTGCATGGCGGGACCAAGCGCGTGATTGTGCGCGTGCTAGCAATGCAATCCGCTTTTTGGGAGCACTTTGAAATGCCCTTTTACAATAGTCTCGCTTTGCGATCGCTTACGCGATAGCAAGGCGAGACCTAAAAAGAGTGGTAAATGGTGCATTTTAAAGCAAATTTAAGAAAGTATGTGTTACCAGAGAGAAACAATTAAATCTTGGTTGGCGCATTGCGAAATTGTCACTTGCGTGTTTATAGTGCTACAAGGTCACAGCCTGCAACCGAAAAGATACTTGTAATATGCAAGCCATTATTTTCAAATTGTTATGCACACAGCATAAGACTGGTTGTCACAAAAACTGTAAGATATTTTTTGTTCAGTATAAAACAAGCGTTTGAAAAATATATATTTTTTGTGGTATGCAAAGGTAAATGATTATTAAAAGAGCACACACAAATTAAAGATACATTTTAAATGAAATAAGTGAGAAATACATTCCTTTACGTCAATTGGTAAAGCAATTACTGACAATATCGGTGTGTAACCAGAGAGAAACAGAATTGAATCTTGGTTGGAGCAGTCAGGACTAATGACTTGTGAATTTACAGTGTTATGAGGCCCAAGACTGTGAAGGAGGAGGCAGTGTACAATATGGCAGTCATTACTTTACAATTGTATTACACTGGTGAAAGGGTCACATATGGTAGTAGAGTGTCAGTCATAAGTTCACTGAAACTCTGGAAATGCCACACATAAGCAGTCTGAAAACATGGCAGATATGAATCACAAGTTCAACTCATTGTCAGATCACTGAGGAGCAAAACCTGCCATTGAGAGCAGATGAGCCACTACAAAGAATAACAATTAAAAAAAAAATCACACAAGGCAAAATTGCTTTAACAAATGTGAATATCACAATCTCAAATTCAAGACTAGTTTTCCCTTCTTCACGACTGTGTGGCGTTGTAATTATTCATTGGGTGTAATTTCTCTTCACACGCCAGCAGGTAGCAGTCCCCAAGGCGAGCACATACCAGCTCACACTTTATGGCTCCTGAACAAAAACCAACTCTCTTCTTCCTCACCAGGTACCCACCTGCTTCCCTTCCCTCTCTTTACACCACACTAGTTTGCTCTCTGCCCACAAAAAAAGCATTTATAGCGCTGACAAGTATGCATGGTAATTCACGGAACTTCCGTACGGATAAATACAAGTTTATTCTGCTCCCCCCTC
This sequence comes from Triturus cristatus, assembly GCF_964204655.1. Classification (NCBI taxonomy): domain Eukaryota; kingdom Metazoa; phylum Chordata; class Amphibia; order Caudata; family Salamandridae; genus Triturus; species Triturus cristatus. Next base: position 844,761,916 of record NC_140592.1, read on the forward strand.
TGCCCCCCACAAGAACGCTGCACTCTTCTGACCTTTTCACTGCGCCAAAGCTCCACAGGTACTCTCTCCAAGAAGACCTTGAGCAGTCTCTTCCACTCCGCCTTTATTGCCCAGAACGCCCACCTCCTCTTTTTCTTTTTTGCAGACACGGACCGTCACATTAGTGGTTAAATGTTATGCCCCAGCTGTCGCTTTCAAAAAGCATATATAGCCCCCTTCTGGTGAAAGCAGGACGTTTGCGTTTAACACGGAAGGTGTTCAAACAAACAGCTCAGAGATCCGCACCTTGGCACTGGTGCAGTGGCCTTTTGGCAGCTAATTATTGGGGGAGCTCTGGTATTTGAGGGCACGGAGTTTGGTCACATGACCTCAATCACTTCAGAGGTGGCAAGCAACACCGTTTGCAGCCCCTGAAGTGACTGACAAGCAGTCCCAGGAATACAGGGCTTGTGCCCTAGAAGCCCAGGACTGCATGTAAACACCGAATAATGCAGGCCAGAGCTAGGATTAGATCAGCCCTTACCCTGCTTAGAGATAAAAAAATTAAAAAAATACTGCTGTTTGGCAAATGCTCACTGGAGCATGTGCCCCTCTCGAGAGTGCCTGGATGCCTGACTCTGCCACAGAACTGGTCTACGAGTTGTTGATGCCTCACTCATCATCACATAAGCTAAAAAGAGACTTGTTCCTTGTAAACATTTCAGCTGTTCCAGTAACTGATGGAATTGTTTGGGATAAGTGCACTATTATCTATTCAGCCCTACCGAAATTATGCAGATTCATTATGTTTTTAGGGTTTCTATGGGTGATGTAATTGCATTCTGATGATCGGGATGTTAAGACTGTAAACTCAATGCTCAAATTTTTTAATTAGAGGGTTTGTACTAAAATTCAGCTAATTATGGTGAAATGTTCTATTATCATCATTATGGACATCGTTATTTACATCAAGCTAGTGTTCAACGCACACCTTTTAACTACACAAATGGCCCCTTAAAGGGAGCTCACAAACATACAGCGATAAATTCATATACTTTTAAAGATATGACACATTAGATCCGAAATCTTTTTATTTTAAACTTGTCTCTACACCAAAGAAATGTACGCTCACACAAATAAAGCTAATATATACAGATTTGGTTGTCACACAATTAGCTGTCAAAGGCTATGACTATTGGAAGGATACCATTGACATAAATTTAAGATACACATCCTGGCAGGTTCAGGGTACAGACACCTTATTTCAAGTCTGCTTAATTCTAACACAAATGATTATTCTGAATGATACAGTTCAGCAGACTAAGGGGTCTATTAGGATGGCGGTCAGAAAATCTCCCGACCGCCATGATAGCGGGAAAAGACCGCTGGCAAGGACTGCGGTATAACCGCCGGTCCAATTAGGATGCTCCGCAGTCGAAATCCGACCACGGCGGGCGGATTCTGGCGATTAACATTGCGGCGGTTGCTGCTGCCAACAGCACCGCCGTGGTGTGAAAAGGAGCATGACATGCATGTCACTGCACTGCGTGGCAGGCACTGCACAGTGCCTGCCACCTGGTACAGGGACATGTCCCCAGTGCACCCACACACCCCCCCCAACACATTGGGGGCCCGCAATGGACCCCCGGAGACATTCTCCGCATGCCTTTCCATGGCAGTTCCACCGCAGCGGAAAGGCTGGCTACCGCCCGCATCATAATCGTGCCGGCGGTGCTAGGCCCTGATCCGCAACAATTGCAGCGGTCCAGCTCCGCCCGCCAGACAAGTGGGCGGACTTCAACCGGCAGAAAAGTGGCAGGCGGAAAATCACACCACGGCAGTCACGACCACGATGCTAATCGGACCGGTGGTTTTCCTGGTTTCGATGGCAGGCGGATGGCCGCCGCCGCTCTGGCACTGCCAGACCAGCGGCGGCCATCCGCCCGCCATCCTAATAGATTCCCAAGTGTCTGGGATTGACAAAAATTAAAAGAAATGAATTCACTAAAAATTCCTTCCATTGCCCGATTTGACAATTGGCAACATTTAACAGATTACACAAAGGAACAACTCAGTATTATGTTACAGGATAGTACATTTTACTCCAAACTTTCAGGTCCTGAAGGGTGGTTATTGTGGCCAGTAGACGCAAATGGTTGCTATACTAGTTTTTTAAATCCCAAAGCAGGATTTAATGCCAGCGGACCAGACCATCATTCCCAATCTAAACACTCAGTGAAAGTCACAACCTGTTCGGTCCGGAAATTGTGCCAGCAATGGTTGACCATTCCACACTGTCTGCAATAAAACAGCATCTTTCCCTCCTGTCGGAAGACATGGATCTATCTGATTTTTTGTTGGGTCCTAAGTCTCTGCGTTCAAAAAGATTTATTTATGCCACATTTAATGATATTTGAAGTGATCACAAATGAAAGCTGCTGCACGTTTAAAACAAACTGATCAAGATAATTTGGATAAAGTGCTTGCTGTTGTTCATAATAGTATTAATGTATAAGTTACTTTCCTTCGGTGGCGTAATATCTGGTAGAGACACAGTCTAGCTGCAGATTGCTAAACTTTTGAATTCTTCCTAGGAGACAGTCTGGATTCGGAAATGTTTCAGCAGTACCTCTACACGCCAGGTGATGGCGTCGTATGGCTCTGTGATGTCGACTCTGGTCAGGACGTAAGGAGAGCCATATAAGTCCCCTCTGGTGCGCGGACGTCAATTTCTTTTGTGAAACCTTCCGCATCAGAACACAGAGTCACTATAGAAACTAGTTGTGGAAACATTGTGCCAAAAATCTTTGAAACAATAACGAAGAAACAACCAATGGTATGTTAATACCAGACATGGATTTTAAAGGAAACCCCAAAAGAATCAACAAAGCACAGGACTACGTGAAAACTTGCACCCTGCCGAATAACCATCATGTAAGGGAAGAATACTTTACACCCTATAGACCATTCACCAATGGTAACGAATGGCATGGAAATACCAAAATCAACTCTCTTTAACTCGTTCCGTGCTCATGACGGAACCACGCCGTCATGAGCCACGGTTGCCGTGTGCTCATGACGGAGTTGTTCCGTCATGCTGCGGCCGTTGGCGGCCGCGCCGCCCACGCGGCGCTAATTCCCCGCCTGTGCGGGCGATTAGCGCTGCGGGCGGAGTCATGACGGAACCACTCCGTCATGAGCACAGCCCAACCGTGGCTCATGACGGAGTGGCTCTGTCATGAGCACCGCGCCACCGCGCTGCCCCCCCGCACCCCCCAGCGCTGCGGCGGAATTTCCGCCACAGCGAAGGGGTTAAAAGAACACAAAGCTGTTTGTTGAATCACACCATTACGTGACATAGTAAAAGTGCCAATACAAGGTATGATGATAGCAAACAAAGACTTTCAAAGAAAGAAAAAATAAATCAATACTGCTCACTGTTGTCTAATCCAGTGTGAAAAAGAAAACACCCCCCACCCTATCAACCACACACATTTAGAAATGGATGGTATGGAAACATCTAAACAAAACATATGTGACAAGACCAAGTGGTCTGTTGAGCCCCAACATTAGTTGAGACAATGATCACCGGTATATAAAACCAGTACTGAAAAATTGTATAATCCTTACCTCATCAGTTGTTCGCAGGGCAGGAGGGTGGGCAGGGCATTAAGGAATCTGCAGCTAGACTTTGTCTTTACCAGATATTACATTACCAAAGGTAAGTAAGTTATACATCTGATAGAGACATCTAGCTGCAGATTCCTTAACTTTATAATTAAATACCATAGCTATACCCCCTTGGAGGAGGGTCGGAGAACTAACCCTACGTAAGTTCTCAAAGAGAACCAGCCAGTCATAACTAACAACCGACCAAATACACGTAGGAGTAGCAGAACAAGAGATTGGCTCTTAATAGAATCCATGATCACTGTCACAGAACATATAAATAATAATCAAACCTAGAGACCAAAAAGAATCGGGCCTTGAGGAAAAAGAGGGGGGTAAACCCGTAAACAACCATTTGACAGTTATCAGACATTATTCCCTATCCTCAAAGGGGAAATAGAACTCGTTGAGCAAAAGGACCAAGTGCAAGACAAAAGCCATGTGATCCGCATTCTTCACAATAATAAAGAAATATCAGAGAAAAAACAGTCCTGATAAAATCCAAAAGAAGGACTCTCAGAACTCAGTCCCATTACACCAAGATGAAAGAAAATCAAAAGAAAGATGAACAATAATACCTCAATGGTGTAAAGAATTCTGTTTGAAGAATGCACTGTAAAGAAGCTAAAATGACACCAAACAGATTTGAATCTCATATAGGTATTCATCAATTATGCCAGTTGTATAAAATCTTGACATAAAGATATATATATGTATATATTTATATAAATGTGTGTGTGTGTGTGTGTGTCACCAGAGAGTGGCCCGACAACTCACAGAGTTTCACTGGCCAATATCTACTGCTGGACCGCAAAGCTTGCCCCCGCATGGCCTTAAGTGCCATGGTCCGACAGTCTGAACAGGACTTCGAGCTGTGGACTCGCACGAAGCATCAAGGCAAACGAGAAAAGAGAAGCAACCACCGCTCAAATTAAAACCACTCTGTTCTTTTTCTAATTCAAAGACCAAATATGCGTAACACATATGCACACAACCACGTATACTCTGTATACCTAATAGCTAAATAGAACTGAAAAATCAGTGCAAAAGCGCTTTACAATGTTTTTGAAAAAGGGAACACACCTATTAGTGCAGAACCAAAAATATATCATAAAGAAACTAAACATCAAATGGATCCTTGTCAGCAACAAGCAGACACAACCACACTTGTGATACAAAACAAAATTTCATTGCAAGTCCGACAAGGATATAGAGATATATAGAGATATCTATATATAAATATATATATATATTCCACAGGATAGCGGCCTCTCATACAGGAGCCTCAGTGAACGCACCAGCCGGTAAGTAGCATTCAATTCTTTATTCAGCAGAGTTACAGCATAACGCGTTTCAACGCGCTCGGCGTCTTAATCATATGCAGCATGTGGTGTAGTCAGCTGTTCTCCTTTTAAAACCACATTGAACGCTGAAGATGGACAATGAAAGCTTACAGTCAAATTGTTAGTTTTTAAACTAAAGTATTTATTTATTTTATTTATTTATTTTAGCAGTTTTATATAGCGCAAACAAGACCCTTGCAGGTATCAGAGCGCTTTACAGTACAGAGATATCAACATAAAAACGTATAAGTAGTTAATTACTTCAAGTACCGTGGGCACTAGTATAATCGTTCAACATCTTTCAACCAAGTAATCAAAGTTGGTTCTCACTTGTGATTAATTTTACGTTTTGGATATCAGACCACAGCACCTATAATGCATTACGACTGTCAAGTGCATTCATGGAATGTGCATCTTGGATTTTAACATCGGTGTTTCACTCCTTGCACGGTATTCAGTGCTGCAACTTTCACAAACTGTCTTGTTCCGAACTTCCGATTGCCTCAAAGACATCAATTTCAGATAGGGCCAGATAAAGTATAATCCAAGAAAAACAGCAGGCATTACTTTTGTAAGTCCACATGAAAAATGTCTGAAAAACATTTTTAACATTTCAAACCAACTCCCTGCAAATGTTTCTCTTTTTTTCTCAGCTCCCGGCATGTGTAGAGGTCACTCCCTCCACAAATCCTGGCTAATATAAATTGTTCACAAATTCAACTCGTATCCAATAGGCCTCCTGTTTACTTCACAGTGGCCCCATTCTTCATTCATTGACCTTGGTCACCATTTTGTAGGAGTAACCATCCACATGAAAATGACGCTTAGGATGCCCTTCCAAGCGGACCGGGGGTGGTTCACAGGCGTCACCGCTTCTATATTCCACAGGCTAGCAGCCCCTCATACAGGAGCCACAGAGAGCCCACCAGCCGGTTAGCAGCATTCAATTCTTTATTCAGCAGAGTGTTACTGCATAACGCGTTTCACCACCTCGGCATCTTAATCATATTCTGCATGTAGTGTAGTCAGGTGTTTGCCCGTGAACGAGCCCCGGTCTGCTTGGAGGGCATCCTAAGCATCATTTTCGTGTGGATATCTATCATTTACACTTCTCCAAGAAGCAACAGCCATGATTTCTCAAGGACTGGTAAGCACAGAGAAAATTGGATACATACCCCAAGAGTACAGGTAATAACTAACCTTCTGACCGATCCTAAAAGCATCGTAGGAGAATAACAAGAGCTTTCACTGATTAACCTGGCTAAGTAAACCCGGAGGAGCATGTAAATGTTACAGGTATCACAACAGGAAAAGAACGGCTATAAGCTCAAAACAGTACCCCTTAAAAGAGCATATAATGAAGTCCAAGAAAGACTAAGCTGTATAGTCGAGTTTATGCCCCCACAAGACAGGGTACTCTGAAAAAACTATTTAATAGTAAACAAATAGACCACGTAAGTAGTACACCTGAGAAGCTATACAACAGCAAACCAATACTTCATGTAGATTAAGACGTTTACCCAAAATAAACAAGCATTGGCATAGCCAATAGGTCTCGCCTTTGGGACCTCATAAGTGTTTAGCCATGCAACAGTTGCATAACGAAATACTTATAAGGTCCCAAAAGCGAGACCTATTGGCTATTCAAAGCGGCCGTGAAAGTAAAAGTGATCACGATCAAACATCAAAGCAGCCGTGCGGCCGCGAAAGTGAAAGTAATCGCGGTAAAGCGCGGCGCGCGCTCGCGCACATGCACTGTAGCTCCAGGCTGTCCTGGTAGCACTTTTTGGAGCCCTCTCAATAAGTCTCGCCAGACCAGCGCATGCGCTGGGTCAGGCGAGACCTAAAAAGGGTATGTACTCTTGAGCTTAAGCTCCTCATGACAGTAAAATACCCACCACAAATGTAACAACAACACAGGCCTCAAACCTAAAGATCCACAAATGTGGCAATTTAAAAGGTAAGAAAGGCTTATCTTTTAAATAGGCTAATCTGCAGTACGCTAATAAGGCTAAACTACAAGTGACCAGCCATGAGGCTGATTCTGCATGGCTGTCAAATAAACAAACACCGGCAAAAGTCATATCTTTCAAGTTCTCTTGAACATTATTGGGGAACTTCGACACACGCAACCAAGCGCGTCTACGAAGAGCAACAGAATGAGCCATAGCTCTGCCAATATTATAGGTGGTGCCCATTGCTGACTTAATATTAAACTTTGCCATCTCCCGGCTATCTTTGGCAAGCTGAAAGAGTTCAGCCCTGAACCCTTCAGGAAGGGAAGGAAGCAGATGAGTGACAGAGTCCATTAAAAGAATATGAAGCCTTGTTTAACGACCTCAAGGGCGAAGCAAAGATATTACGGCCACACAGGTCTAACCACCTAGATTCTCTACCTGTTGGAAGTAAAGGAGAAACATGTAGATTCAGGGAAGTCGAAGCAGCTTGCATGACAAATCCCTTAGCAGTAGGGTGTTGAGAAAGACTAGCAGGAGGGTCGTCCTGAGCAGGGCGATGTCGATGGGAAATGGCATGATCAACAGAAACACTGGTCACCAGAAGAATATCATACAGAGGCTCTCCATAAGACAGTAAGAGTTCAACACATGTGACACCCTGGTGAAGCAGATCCAATAAGGGATAAGATGACAAAGTCACCGAAGGAAGCTGCAATATCAAGACCACAGCAGTTCTCTTTATAACCTCAGCAAAAGCTGCACTAGCATCTGTCACCATTCGTGGCAGAGAAAGCAGATCAGAAATAGGAGAGGGTTGCAAACTACTATCCTCACCAATGCAGCCCAAGAACCTCCTACAAGAGGCAGAACAAGACCAACCAAGCAGTCACATCATGGGGCTATGAGCGGGGTCTCCGGCGCCGATTGACGTCGGGACGGCGTCGTAACCACCTCCAGTACAATCTCATCAGATGCCGATGGCGTCACAACTGGAAGCCACACCGGGCTGTGTACCAACGCCGTAATAACTCCAGGCACAGAGTAGGCGCTAAGGGCGAACCCGCTGGTGTGTTTCCAGTCGTTGTACCCTCTACTTCTTTGGCGCCCGAAGGCGCTCCAGGGGGAGGTGTGTACCCAAAAAGGGCATGTAGAGCATAATAGTATGCCTGCATCTGGGTCAGTTACCCAGGCTCCAGGATAAGGAGGGAGGCTCGGGGTCGACTCCTGTCCGACGTCCTCCAGTAAGGAACGGGAGGAACCAGCAGCCACGTCACGACACAGTGATGAAGGCCGCCGAGATCTTGATCCCTTATGATGAGATTTTTGCGTCTTGGGTGAGCGGCACCCACGGCAACAGCTCCTTGAACGCCCCCTGGCAGGAACCTCAGAGCGGGAAGGAGACCAATGTAGCCTGGACTCCGACCGGGAAAGCACCGCCATCAACAGCTTCATCCACCTATCCCGCAAGGTCTTAGGCTTCAGCGGTTTACAGACATCACACTCCTCGGAATCGTGGTCCCCCCCAGAAACCACATGTAGATGGGATGGGGATCCGTAGCAGACTTCTGTTGAGCACAGATCTTGCACGACTTAAAACCCAAAGGCATAGGCACACTATTCCCGGACACAAAAAGGCATTGTAGTAGGCCAAAAGATTACAAACGACCCAAGGATCCACTTCTCCGGATCGTGCTGCAGCCCGGAAAAGAAGAAACTTATGTCCGCGGGCCAGACGGGACTTATATGGCTTCACTGACGAACAGACTCAGTGCTATGGCCAGGTCTAAAGCTAGACTGAGAGGGGTGCAGCAAATTGTGAGTAGTAACAAAAGGAGAAAGTTGAGTATTAATGTGCCGTTCTAGGATTTTGGAGAATTCAGGCAAGAGAGAAATAGGACGAAAATTAGACCAGCAGAGAGGATCAAGACCTTCCTTTTTTAGTAGAGGAAGGACAAGTGCATGTTTCCACCTCTGAGGTACCAAACATATACTCAAAGAAGTATCGAGAAGGTTCAGGATCACAGAGAGGGCATCCTCGTCCAAGAGACTAAGTTTAGAAGGAGGGAGAGGATCAAGAGGTGAACCAGACTTAATAGATCTCAACAACAGTTTCAGAGAAGGCAAATCCAAAGGAGGCCAGAAACTAATCTGTGAAGAATCCCCAGACGCAGGAACCGGGGGAAAACTTCATGGGGCCCTGAAGTTGGGTTGACAGGTAACCTTAGATTCCCATGCTGGAAGGCGTCCACAGCAAGTTGATCATGGATAGACTAAACTTTATTGTGAAAGAACAGTGCTATCTCATCGCAATGAGGTTGGGAAAGCGAGGGAGGGGTCAGAAAAGCACTAGCAGCTGAAAGTTTAGTCACCACTTTAAACAAAGTTTTCTGACAGTCTTGAGAGCTAGAAATCCTCTCAGTAAAGGAGGCTGCCCGAGCCAACCTGCAAAGAGCATATTTCTTTAATTCTCCCAAATACTCCAACTTAGCATTAGACAGATAATGTATCCTACATTGTCTCTCTAAGGCTTTACAGAGTTTTTTTCTATTGTTTAAGAGAATCAGTAAACCAAGGGGCAGGAGGATAGATTCTAAGCTGTGGCTTTACTGAGAGAGGAAGTGCAGAATAGATTGCCTCTTTAAGCCATTGGTGCACGGAGAGCTGGTCTTGATCAAGGGAGGAAGCAAGAGAAGGGGTATTGTCAAGAAGCACTTTGTTTAGTGCCGACAAATTAAATTTGGACATGTTCCTAGTTTTAGGTAATAAAGCACAAGTTACTTACCTTCGGTAACGATATATCTGTAAGAAACATTAGTTAATTATAGATTCCTTACCTTAGAATGACCCCCTGGCGTTAGACTGGATCTGGAAAGTTTTTTTGTCAGCAATACCTCTGCGTGCCGGTGGGTGGCATCAGTCGGCTCCGCGTCAGTCGTCGGCGTCGTGGTCACTGGGATGACATCGCGGCAGCTACTTAGACGCCGCCCTCACGCGCGGACGTCAGTTCTGTACACAACTTTCGGCGCCAGAAACTCAGAGCCATGCAAGACACTGACCATTGGTGCACAAAGCTAGGGCCCTGAAAGGATGTCCTTAACCGTAGAAATCAGTTCGCAGAACGGGGAGGATAGGTGGGGCGGTAAGGAATCTATAACTAACTAATCTATAACTAACTAACTGCATCTGAAAGAAACACGTTAGTCGTAGATTCCTTACCTTAGAATAGATACCCCAGCAAAACCAACCCCGGGTGTGGGTCTGCGAACCAAGATCTCACCAGAAAATCCTGGAGAACAGAACGGCTAAAGAAACCGTCTCTCTGGACTTGGCTATCCAGGCAATAGTGTTTGGTGAACGTGTGCAGCGATGCCCACGTGGCTGCCTGACAGATGACATTCAGAGGCACTCCCCTTCCCAAGTCAGTAGTGCCTGCTGTCGCCCAGGTGGAGTGAGCAAGTAGCCTGACTGGAGGCTCCTTTTTAGCTAGAGAGTAACAGGTCTTAATACACAACACAACCCATTGAGAAATGGTGCGTTTGTGTATGGCCCGACCCTTCTTTTGCACCCACGTAACCAACAAAAAGTTGATCATCCACCCGGAACTGTTTTGTGCAATCCAGATAGAAGGAGAGCGCACGTTTTGGGTCCAGACTGTGGAGCCTCTCTTCCGCCTTTGAGGGATGCGGAGGCGGAAAGAAGGTGGGCAAAGTAATGGTCTGCCCGATGTGAAAGGCAGTGACCACCTTAGGAAGGAAGGATGGACGGGTCCGGTGTACCACCTTGTCTGGATGAACAGATAGGAAAGGAGGTTTAGAAGAAAGAGCCTGGAGCTCACTCACCCTTCTAGCAGAAGTGATGGCTACCAGGAAAGTAGTTTTAAGAGTCAAAAGGCGTAAAGGACAGTTATGCAGTGGCTCAAAGGGAGCACACATGAGATAGGTTAGCACAAGGTTCAAGTCCCACTGAGGCATAAAGCAGGGGATTGAAGGAAAAAGATGCGTTAAGCCTTTTAGGAAATGGTTAACTACCGGGGACTTGAAAAGAGAAGGCTGATCTGGCAACAGAAGGAAGGCAGAGATGGATGAAAGATAGCCCTTGATAGTGCCCAGAGCAGAACCCTGCTAGGCTAAAGAGAGAAGAAACAAGAGTACTTCAGAAAGAGGGGCAGAAAGGGGATCCACAGCCTTTGCTATGCACCATGCCACAAATTTGTTCCACCTGCAGGCGTATACTGTCTTTGTAGAGGGACGCCTGGCTGCCAAGATTACGTCATAGACTTCAGGAGGCAAGTCAAAAGACGTCAACTGGCACCGCTCAATCTCCACGCAAGGAGGCGGAGACTGGAAAGTTTCGGGTGGAGGACCGTCCCCTGCTGCTGCGACAGAAGATCCTCCCGAAGAGGCAGCCTGACCGGAGGATCGATGGCCATGTTGAGCAGCTCGGGATACCAGACACTTCGTGCCCAATTCGGAGCCACAAGAATGACTTGGGCCCGGTCACGCCTGATCTTCCTCAGCACTCTGGGCAGAAGTGGCATAGGCAGAAAGGCGTACAACAGACCTCAACTCCACTCGCGACGAAAACAGTCGCTGAGCGTTTCAAGTTTCTTTATCTTTGCATAGTTAACTAAAACCATTGCAATATTAACACTTAAAAGAATAACATTTTAAACAGTCATTCAATATGATTCCATCCACCTTTGCTGCCTTTTTGGTTGTTGTAATAATAAAAGAAAAGAAAAAATCTTCGGATAAACCTGTTAAAACCCAAAGGTAGAAAAATCTTTACAGTTTAAAATCAGAATTAATTGTAGTTATTAATGAATGTCATTAGCTCGCTGGATACTGTACGTTGCAGTCTCAGGTTTTTTGCTCCAGCCATGCTCGCCCATTTGTCAAGTCGTATTGAGTATGTTGTACAAATTGTCTCGACTTATTGCAAGGATTATCCCTGTGCTGCTGGGAGTCTATCCTTAGTGTGGTCCGGCTAAGGTCTCTTCCCGTCTGCTGGACAGCCTGCGGCGACAAAGCTTTGTAGAGCATTTTTTGGTATTTTGGGCATTTTTTGTTCAGCCAACATAAGGAATTTTACCAATCTGCAGTTCAGTTGAATATTTTCAGGGTTCAAGCAGGTCAGCACTGCTAGCCTCCTGGTGTGGATGCCTTTCTGTTTGAGAGGTTCTCTTAGAAGCTGTTGCCGTGCTTGGTGCAGTTCCTTGCATAAGCAAATTAGGTGTAAAATGTCACCATTCTTGATGTTACACAGCCTGCAAGTATCTTGTGATGTTGTCCTCAGCCATGGTGGAAGGTGCTGAGCACATGGAAAGATTCCCAGTCTATGCCTTAAGAAGATCATCTTTATGGCCTTAGGATAACCTTGATTAAAGAATGTTTGTGGGGCAAGTGATTTGTAGGAGTTAAGGTTCATCCAGGCGTGAGATCTGTTTGAGAAGCTTGCCTTGTCCTCCACCAAGGAAATTTGTTTTATGGTTTTCCAGACTAGTTTTTTAAAGTTGAGATAGCCGAGTTGCGCATCCCAAAGTCCCATAAGTTTGGTAGATTCCAGGGCTAACTGAAGGTAGCTTCTAGCTTGAGAGAACTCCCTGTGCTGTATGTCGTGCCACAACAAGTAGTTTAGCGTATTTATAGTGGCACTTCTAATCTTATGCCAGCAGATGATGTAAGCGCCATACCTGGCTAAGACTTGTTGTAGAAGACGAAACTCCAGCCTTATTTGAGCAGGTGATGTGTAGAGCGGAAGGCAGAACATATTTCTATAAGCTTTGACCTGCGTATTGTCCAGATCATTTGCGTCTCTTCCCCGCATTGCCTCACTGCCATAAGCAATCGAGGGGAGAAATTTAGCCTGGACTACCTTCAGGAGCGGGGTCAAAGTCAGCCTTATCAATTTATTTTAAAGGTTTTTCATCGTTAGAGCGATCAACAGACCTTTCCTTTATATTTCCTCTTTCTGGCGCCTAAACGACCCTTCCTTGTCAAAAGTGACTCCTACGTACTTGTACTCGTGAGCTGGATCGAGCTTGGTGCCGCCCAGGAACCAATTCCTCTGTAGGTTCTTTTTATTGTTTATTGACATTGTCCGAGTCTTACTCAGATTTATTTTTTAGTTGTTTTCTGTTGCGTAGTTCTGCATTCCCGTCAGTAGATGTTGAAAACCGACGTGAATATGACCAAGCAGAACTATGTCATCTGCATACATGAGATTGGTCAATGTTTTTCCTCCTATCCTGTGTGAATGGGAACTGCAGACATCAAGCACCTTTGGAAGGTCGGCCACCGCTTCTCCCTTGGCATTGCGGTGTTGAATTTGAGAAACTCTGCTCACTTTTAAAATTGTGTGTGCAATACTTTGTGACTATGTTTTAAGAACACTGTGTGAATAGCTCTTTTAAAAAAAAACTAACGAACCTGTGCAGGATTAGACCTTCCTTGCCCTGGTCCGTCACGGCTTGCTAGTGCCGATTGTACGGAGGGCAGGAAGTAGGTATTGGCACTTCCGGTCTCCCGGTAGCTTGACTGGTTGACGGTCTAGTGTGGAGGCGGGCGGGGCCTATTTAGCTGCATGCTGGGGAGGACGCACAGCAGACGCGCGCAGAGGGCGCGCCTAAGGCAAGCCCGTCTGCGCCCGTCCGCGTCCGGCTGGGGCCTGGGGCCAGAACCCCTGCTCATCCCCCAACAACCATCAGCTTCACCCTTGATGCTCTTTATAAACTGCGCCCCCCTACATTGGCTGCATGTGCGCACAGCATACAGGTTGCCGCCAAGACTCAGAAATGTAATCATTGCCCCTTCTCACTGGCTAACAATCAGGATGACTCCAAAAAGGAACATAACTTTCGGATAACGCTGATCAATTGTAGATCCCTTACTAAACACCAACTTGAATTATGTATTATGTGACCTCCTTTTAGATAGCCAGCCGGACATCATGATGTTGACGGAGACTTGGTTGTCAGAGGACTCGGTCCCTGATATCCTTGTGGCACTCCCCCCGAATTATGGAATTTTGAGATTGGACCGTCCAATTCATAAAGGGGGTGGGATTGCACTGATCCATAAACTCTCTATTGAATGTGCACTGGAAAGGGCGGATATAGAGGCTTGGGAGGCAGGTCTCTTCACTATTGGGGTTGATAGCGCCTATGTTATCAAAGGCCTACTAATATACCGTCCCCCCGGCCCTATCCTTCAATTTACTAATAATCTTAGAGAATTGGTCATCCACTTAGCGTTACGGTATGCTAAGGTGATGATGTTGGGTGACCTTAATCTTCATCTGGATGATTGGGATAATGCCCTTGCTCAAGATTTTTGTCAGGAGATGGCCTCGCTTAATTTAATGCTCCATTCCACTCTCCCTACCCATCAGTTGGGACATCTGTTAGACCCCATTTTTGCCAACTGGGAAGGTATCAGGGTGGACGCTCCGATTCCGGTCCCATGGTCTGACCATTATCTGGTCCCCTTTAGCTTTACGATCCTCAAACCTCAGACTGTGCTTATAACAGGTAAACCTCAGAGGAAATGGGCCAGTTTCTCGGTCTCCAAGTTTAATCAGGCCCTACTGTTAGGAGGGCCCCCAGGGGGGAGTGACGTGGAAACTACCTGTAGTGCCTTGACTCACAGTATCAATGAGGCACTTGATAAGGTAGTCCCTTGGGCCTCTAGTGCCCCGAGGAGACAGAGTAAAACTGCTCCCTGGTTCAACGAAGAACTGAAGGTCGCCAGATCCTCATGTAAACGTTTGGAACGTAGTTGGAGAGTGGACTTTTCCGAAGATAGGAAACTATCCTATAAATCTGGTCTCAAGAAATACCACTCTCTTATAAGAAAGACACGAGCTGCCTATTACAACACCAAAATTGAATTAGCTGAGAACTCCTCCAGGGAACTGTTCAGGATTTTTAAAGAACTATCATCGCTGGACAGAATTTCACCCCCTAATAGGGACTCAGCTGAGGCTTGTGATAGGATCGCTGAGTTTTTCTCCGAGAAGGTGGAGAAAATTTATTCTACCTTTCCTGAGGCAGCTCGTAATGGGAAATCCGCTTTACCAAATGCTGGGATCACGAATGTGGTCTCCTGTCTCCCGAGCTTTAGCCTTCCTTCTATGACTGACTTTCATGCTCTTGCCCTGAGCATTAAGTCGGGTTCCCCAAAAGATCCTATGAAACCTAAGAACATGAAGGATAGTATGGACACTTTGACACCTTACTTTCGACACCTCATTCAACTCTCATTTAACACAGGATTAGTCCCACGGGAATGGAAACAGGCTGTGGTTGTGCCTATCAAAAAGAAACCCGGAATGAATTCTAGTCAGCTGGAAAATTTGCGGCCAATCTCGCTTTTACCTTTTATCGCTAATATTGCAGAAAAGGTGGTCAACGAGCAATTGGTGAGTCATATTAATCAGAACAACCTGCTGCACCCCACGCAGTCGGGTTTCCGGGCTACTTACTCCACAGAGTCGGCTCTGCTTTTCTCCACGGAAACCATCCGCAGTTTGGTCGATGCGGGTCAGTCGGTTGCACTGATCCTATTAGACCTCAGTGCTGCTTTCGACACTGTAGCCCACTCCATTCTGCTGCAGCGTCTTAAGGAAGGCAGAGTGGTTAATTTGGCTCTGGAATGGCTGAGCTCCTTCCTACAGGATAGGAGTTTCCAAGTAGCCCAAGGACCGTTCTACTCCAAGAACATCAGGCTAGAGCAGGGGGTCCCTCAGGGATCCATTCTGAGCCCTACGCTCTTCAATCTTTATATGGCTCCCATGTCCGAGAGTGTCAAAAAATATGGTGTCAATGTCGTGTCATATGCAGATGACACGTAGCTTGTATCTCTTTCCCAATCCCGTGCTGAGGACGCCTCCAACTTTTCACTGTGCCTACAAGAACTTGCCGGTTGGATGGCAAACAACTGCCTCAAATTGAACGGTGATAAAACCGAGGTACTGATTGTAGGTAGGGACACTAACTTATGGTCTCCCAAGTGGTGGCCTCGGACCCTCGGCCCTACTCCTGCCCCGAGGGAGCAAGTGAAGAACTTGGGTATATGGTTAGACTCTAAACTTTCATTTGACCACCAATCCAGGACAGTTGCTGGTAAGTGTTTCGGTATAATGAAAGGCCTCCGGAAAGTTTTAGATGTGCTCCCTGTAGCGGCTAGGAAAACCTTAGTCCACGCACTCGTCACCTCACGCTTGGACTGTGGGAATGTCCTCTACTTGGGCGCTAACAATAAAAGCATGCAGAGGTTGCAATATATCCAAAACGCGGCTGCCCGACTTGCTGCCCGGCATGAAAGTCAGTCATAGAAGGAAGGCTAAAGCTCGGGAGACAGGAGACCACATTCGTGATCCCAGCATTTGGTAAAGCGGATTTCCCATTACGAGCTGCCTCAGGAAAGGTAGAATAAATTTTCTCCACCTTCTCGGAGAAAAACTCAGCGATCCTATCACAAGCCTCAGCTGAGTCCCTATTAGGGGGTGAAATTCTGTCCAGCGATGATAGTTCTTTAAAAATCCTGAACAGTTCCCTGGAGGAGTTCTCAGCTAATTCAATTTTGGTGTTGTAATAGGCAGCTCGTGTCTTTCTTATAAGAGAGTGGTATTTCTTGAGACCAGATTTATAGGATAGTTTCCTATCTTCGGAAAAGTCCACTCTCCAACTACGTTCCAAACGTTTACATGAGGATCTGGCGACCTTCAGTTCTTCGTTGAACCAGGGAGCAGTTTTACTCTGTCTCCTCGGGGCACTAGAGGCCCAAGGGACTACCTTATCAAGTGCCTCATTGATACTGTGAGTCAAGGCACTACAGGTAGTTTCCACGTCACTCCCCCCTGGGGGCCCTCCTAACAGTAGGGCCTGATTAAACTTGGAGACCGAGAAACTGGCCCATTTCCTCTGAGGTTTACCTGTTATAAGCACAGTCTGAGGTTTGAGGATCGTAAAGCTAAAGGGGACCAGATAATGGTCAGACCATGGGACCGGAATCGGAGCGTCCACCCTGATACCTTCCCAGTTGGCAAAAATGGGGTCTAACAGATGTCCCAACTGATGGGTAGGGAGAGTGGAATGGAGCATTAAATTAAGCGAGGCCATCTCCTGACAAAAATCTTGAGCAAGGGCATTATCCCAATCATCCAGATGAAGATTAAGGTCACCCAACATCATCACCTTAGCATACCGTAACGCTAAGTGGATGACCAATTCTCTAAGATTATTAGTAAATTGAAGGATAGGGCCGGGGGGACGGTATATTAGTAGGCCTTTGATAACATAGGCGCTATCAACCCCAATAGTGAAGAGACCTGCCTCCCAAGCCTCTATATCCGCCCTTTCCAGTGCACATTCAATAGAGAGTTTATGGATCAGTGCAATCCCACCCCCTTTATGAATTGGACGGTCCAATCTCAAAATTCCATAATTCGGGGGGAGTGCCACAAGGATATCAGGGACCGAGTCCTCTGACAACCAAGTCTCCGTCAACATCATGATGTTGCCCAGGAGGGCTTCAGCGAAATATGCTCTTTCCACTCTACACTGGCTTCCAGTTAAGGAACGAGCTTCCTTTGAGGCCCTCTGCATTAGTCATCGAATTCTCCAAGGGAAGGCCCCGATCTATCTTAACGATCTGCTGTCCCCCTACTCGCCCTGCGGTCCTCGGGCTCAGGGCGTGTTCTCGTTCCTGTTATAAAAAGAGCAAGAATGGGGGGCCGATCCTTCCGTTACCTTGCGGCTAAGCAATGGAACAATCTCCCCGTGGAACTACGACTGGAGCAGTCCGAAACCACTTTCCGGAAGAAATTGAAGACTTGGCTTTTTAGGATAGAGTAGCTGTTTCATCTTCTCCTTTTCTGATCGATAGTGCTTACTGAGGACGGACCATTTGTACCGCAGCGCGGGAACATACTAGTTAGTATAACCAGGCGCTTTATAAACTTCTTTATTATCATTATTATTATTATTATGAATAGATTGAACAGGGTTGGTGCAAGCACACAACCCTGTTTCAGTCCTTTTGTTGTAGGAACTTTTGAGGAGAGGTGGGTGCCGCCGCATAATTTCACCTGCACCCAGGTATCTGTGTGTAGAAGCGACAGCATGTTTAAAATAGGCTGTGGGATGCCCCATCGCGCCAGTTTCCCCCACAGTCTGCACCTCTCTACATTGTCAAAGGCAGCACTAAAGTCAATGTAACATAGATGTAAAGGTAATTTAGAGGCTTTTGCTGCGTCGATTATTAGAGAGATTGTGAGGATGTTTGTTGATGTGCTGGCCATTTTGCGAAAACCGGTCTGGTTCAGCAGTATTGTCTGAATCGCCTCAGCCCAGGATGTGAGCTCCTCTAACATGGTGCCCGCAAAGTATTTCGCTTCATTATCAATCAGAGCTACTAGGCGGTAGTTGTTGGGCTCAGCCTTGTCTCCATGTTTGTAAATTGCCACTATCGTCGAGCCCTTCCAAGATGCCGGTATTCTGTTTAGCAGCCTGACTTCCAGAAAGAGTGGTTGCAGGATATCCGCCCAGTCTTCACTTTTTGCTTTGAACAGGGCAGATGGAATGCCGTTGGGTCCCAGAGCTCCTTCTTTCCTCCCTTTGGCAATCTGCTTTTTAATTAAGAGTGACAGAGGGCAACTAGCTGCGCCTGATGGTAGGTTTTCTGTGGCTGGAAGCTCCTGCTCCCTTATATCAGTTTTACTTGCTCCAGCTTGACCCTCTGGAGTCCAACTGTTAGCCATTTGTGCTCCGGCATTTTCTGTTTGGTTGTTGAAGTGAGTAATAAGAAATTTTACCCAGTTTGCTTCCGAGATGTGTGATCCAATGCCCTTATGTTGTGGGCGCATGATCCCATTCACAGTTTTCCAAAAGCGGGCACTGTTATTGCAATTTGTGTCATGTAGGAGTTTTGCGCAGATTTCATTCTCACGATCTCTATTGATGTTCCATTTCAATATTTTTAGTGCTGTCCTTTGGGCCTTCAGGGATAAACGTGCACTGGCGTTCCCTGGGAATCTTCTCAGTCTACGCAGAGTTGAGTTTATTGATTTTTTGAGGAACTTGAGCTGTACTCTTTGGTCTTTCAGAATTTTATTTTCTCCACATGCTTTCCGAGCGTTGTCTTTTATAGGGAAAGTATCTGCTAGTCGTTCTAATAGTGTGGCAGTAAACTGTCCCCAGTAGGCAATTTGGTCTTCTGTGCTGAGCGAGTGCCACCTTGGAAATTCCAACGAACAGAATTGCTGACCTTCCGCGGTCTCTTCGGTGGCTAATAGATCTAACCAAGGATCTCCCGACTGTTGAAAGAGACCTCGCACCACCTCCGAGAGAATAAGACGCCTTGCGTGATCCATCATGCACCTGCGTTACAACAAACAAATGATGGACGGAATGCTGACAATGCATACATTCTCCCCCAGTCAAGAGATCTGGGTTAAATCCATCGTTCTTTTGCCCACTACACCACCCCAGTTTAGACATGGCCATATGCAAATCAGTCTTGACCCTGTGCCTCATGGGAACAGTCCAGCCCGAACTGCCAAGCCATGTCTACCCTGGACCGGAATCAAGCATCCTAGGACCGGTTTCTGGCTATCAGCCGTCATCAGCCAGGATAGCTTGACTCCAGTGGCGTAGTGAGCACGGGTCCCACGTCTGGGAATACCCATCCCACTTAGGGCGAAAAGCGTTACAACAAACAAATGATGGACGGAATGCTGACAATGCATACATTCTCCCCCAGTCAAGAGATCTGGGTTAAATCCATCGTTCTTTTGCCCACTACACCACCCCAGTTTAGACTGCAAATCAGTCTTGACCCTGTGCCTCATGGGAACAGTCCAGCCCGAACTGCCAAGCCATGTCTACCCTGGACCGGAATCAAGCATCCTAGGACCAGTTTCTGGCTATCAGCCGTCAGCAAAAAAACAATGGATTTAGGCCCAGATCTCTGGACTGGGGTGAATGTATGACATTGTTCTACATTCTGTCCATCAATTGTTGTTTTTGCATTTGTCACCCCGAGTGGAAAGGGTATGCCCAGACGTGGGTCCCTTGCTCTCCATGCCACTGAAAATCAAGCAAGCCTGGCTGAAGACGGCTGAAATGCCAGAAACCGGTCCTAGGATGCTTGTTTCCAGTCCAGGGAGGGCCTGGCTTGGCAGTTCGGTCTGGACTGTTCCCATGAGGCACAGGGTCAAGACTGATTTGCATATGGCTGGGTTCAAACTGGAACGGCATGGTGAGCAAAAAAACGATGGATTTAGGCCCAGATCTCTGTACTGGGGTGAATGTATGACATTGTTCTACATTCTGTCCATCAATTGTTGTTTTTGCATTTGTCACCCCGAGTAGAAAGGGTATGCCCAGACGTGGGTCCCTTGCTCTCCATGCCACTGAAAATCAAGCAAGCCTGGCTGAAGACGGCTGAAATGCCAGAAACCGGTCCTAGGATGCTTGTTTCCAGTCCAGGGAGGACCTGGCTTGGCAGTTCGGTCTGGACTGTTCCCATGAGGCACAGGGTCAAGACTGATTTGCATATGGCTGGGTTCAAACTGGAACGGCATGGTGAGCAAAAAAACGATGGATTTAGGCCCAGATCTCTGTACTGGGGTGAATGTATGACATTGTTCTACATTCTGTCCATCAATTGTTGTTTTTGCATTTGTCACCCCGAGTGGAAAGGGTATGCCCAGACGTGGGTCCCTTGCTCTCCATGCCACTGAAAATCAAGCAAGCCTGGCTGAAGACGGCTGAAATGCCAGAAACCGGTCCTAGGATGCTTGTTTCCAGTCCAGGGAGGACCTGGCTTGGCAGTTCGGTCTGGACTGTTCCCATGAGGCACAGGGTCAAGACTGATTTGCATATGGCTGGGTTCAAACTGGAACGGCATGGTGAGCAAAAAAACGATGGATTTAGGCCCAGATCTCTGTATTGGGGTGAATGTATGACATTGTTCTACATTCTGTCCATCAATTGTTGTTTTTGCATTTGTCACCCCGAGTGGAAAGGGTATGCCCAGACGTGGGTCCCTTGCTCTCCATGCCACTGAAAATCAAGCAAGCCTGGCTGAAGACGGCTGAAATGCCAGAAACCGGTCCTAGGATGCTTGTTTCCAGTCCAGGGAGGACTTGGCTTGGCAGTTCGGTCTGGACTGTTCCCATGAGGCACAGGGTCAAGACTGATTTGCATATGGCTGGGTCAAACTGGAACGGCATGGTGAGCAAAAAAACGATGGATTTAGGCCCAGATCTCTGTACTAGGGTGAATGTATGACATTGTTCTACATTCTGTCCATCAATTGTTGTTTTTGCATCCATCATGCACCTGCGGCTGAGTTTGTCCGCCCTGGGGTTCAGAGAACCTGCCAGGTGTTGAACCACCAAGGAAATGCCCTGATGTTCCAGCCATGTCCAGAGGCAGAGGGCCTCCTGGCATAGGGTCCACAACCACACCAGTTTGTTGCAATACCACATGGCGGTGGTATAGTCCGTGAACACCTGCACTACTCTTCCCCGGACAGAGGGAAGGAATGCCTTCAGTGCAAGACGAATCGCCTGGAGCTCCAGAAGGTTGATGTGAAGCCCGAACTCCGCTAGAGACCAGAGGCCCCTGATCTCTGCCTCTCCCATGTGGTCGCCCCATCCCAGAAGGTAGGTATCCATCACCATAGTGTGGTTTGGCTGGGGAAGGGAGAGGGACCTGCCATTGACCCAATCCTGGTTCGTGAGTCACCACTGCAGTTGTTGAGCAGTGCCCTCCGAGATCTGGATGCAATCGGACAAATTCCCCTGTTGCTCCGCCCACTGGAACTTCAGGTCCCACTGCAGAGCCCGCATATGCCACCTGGCATGATCGACCAGCAGGATGCAGGAGGCCATGAGGCCCAGCAGCTCAGGGTCATCCTGACCGAAACCCTGTATAGAGGCTGAAAGATCGGAATCATAGCCCGAAAATCCCGGACTCGCTGTTTGGGAGGATAGACAAAAAACGGCGTTGTGTCCAGAACCGCTCCGATGAAGAGGAGCTTCTGAGAGGGAATCAGGTGTGACTTCTGCACATTGAAGGAGAACCCCAGCAAATGCAGGAGGTCGGCCGTAGTCTAGAGTTGGGAGACGACTGCCTGGGGCGAGCCCGCCTTCAACAGCCAGTCGTAAAGATAGGGGAAGACTGAAACCCCTGATCTGCGCAGATGAGCTGCGACCACCGTCATCACTTTTGTGAACACCCGAGGGGCGCTGGTAAGGCCAAAGGGGAGCACAGTAAACTGAAAGTGCTTGTGGCCTACCGTGAACCGTAGGTAACGCCGGTGGGCCGGCAGGACGGGGATGTGAAAATAAGCATCCTGCAAGTCCAACGCTACCATCCAGTCTTGTGGGTCGAGGGCAGACAAGATCTGAGCAAGCGTCAACATCTTGAACTTCTGAAGGAAGAAGCGATCGACGTTCCTGAGGTCCAATATAGGACGCAGGCCCTTGTCCTTCTTGGGAACCAGAAAGTAGTGGGAGTAACAACCACGACCTACTCTAAGAAAGGAACGCGCTCAATGGCTCCCTTGGCAAAGAGAGCCATAACTTCCTGCTGGAGAAGAGCCAGATGATCCACCGACATGCGGTGGTATCGCGGTGGCATGGCTGGAGGGGTAGTCTCAAAGGGGAGGGAGTAGCCGCTTCGGACTATTTGCAAAACACACCTGTCCGACGTGATGGTGCGCCAATGGGGGAGGTGATGGGGAATTCTGCCGCCCACTGGCGTTTGATGGGCCTGAAAGGTCAGATTAGGAGGGTTTGGAGGCTGCGGCAGAGTGGGGGAGAGGTTAGTGGACTGGCCCGCCCGCTGGCCCCCGGAACCATGACGGTTGTTTCACCGTCCCCGACCGCACGAAGGTTGGGTACCTTGCTGCGGCCTGTGGCTCTGGATAGGACGTAGCGGGGTACCTCTACCGTAGCCACAAAAGGGGTGAAAAGCAGACTGCGCCGGACGGATGGAGAGGCCCAAGGCCTTAGCCGTAGCCCGTGAGTCCTTGAAGCGCTCTAGGGCGTTGTCTGCTTTGTTGCTAAAAAGGCGACGGCCATCAAAGGGCATGTCCATCAAGGTGTTCTGGACATCCCCTGAAAAGTCAGTGGACCTCATCCAGGCGTAGCGCCGAAGCGCTACCGACGTTGAAATGGTCCTGCCCAGAGAGTCAGTGGTGTCCAGCTCACAACAGATTGTAAACTTTGCTGCATCTCTCCCGGCGGCAACAGCCTGGGAGAGCACTGCCCGGGCATCCTCCGGACACTGAGGCAGCACTTGCGCCCCGTATCCCACACTGAGTGCGAATAACGGTCCAAGAGACGTGCATTGTTTACAGACCGCAGTACTAAGCTGGCGGAAGAGAAAATTTTCTTGCCATGGTGGTACAGCTTCTTGGATTCCCTTTCCGGTGGAGCAGTAGGGAAGGCGCTTTTGGAGGGGGGAAGCTTGAACTACCAAGCTCTCAAGGGTGGGGTGTTGGGAGACGAAAGTGGGGTCGCCCGGAGCCGGCGTCCGGCAATCATCTTGTCCACGGGAGCCCCCGTGTTAGACCTGGACCACGTGCCCAAAAGGACGCCTGTGAGGGTCTCAAACGGCAGCAAGAGCTCCAAAGAGCTTGCAGCTGGTTGAAGCACCTCTGTCAGGAGCTTTGTCCTGACTGTTACTGTAGGATGGTCGAGGTTGAGAGCCTTGGCCACCCTACGCAACACCACTGCATATGACTCTCCCTCCTCCGTAGCCATGGTAGGAGGAGACAACATGCCAAAGTCAGAAGAGGTGTCAAGACCACTGGCATCCCCCAGTTCCTCTCTCCAGTCCTGCTCAGTGTCTAACTGGTCAGTTAAAGGGTCACCTGACCCCTTCCAGTCCTCCTCCTCATCCTCTGGGTGCCACTGTTGTTGAAAAGGAACCCCAGGAGTGAACAGGGGCATAAAAACCCCACCCGGCGCCGGATCCGGCATCCATGTCCACATCGGGATGGAGTCCGGGGTCGACACCGGCTGGGGAGACGACCAGCGCTCAACACAGTAGTGGTGCAGTGAGGAGCGGCACCAGTGGAGGCGTAACAAGGTCAACCAGTGCCGATCCAGATCCAAGGGGTGCTGGAGCCGCCAGCAGTGAAGACCTAGGCCCCCAAACCGAGTCTGCGGGGCCCGGAGGCCCGCCGGCGGGGTCGGTCCGCCCAAAAATGGCATGCATCAGCTTGTAGAACATACAAAGCTGGGAGGAGGTCGCTCCAGGTCCCGGAAAGGGAGAGAAACTCAGAGTCGACCCTTCGGGCTCCGTGCGTGGAGCCGTGGGAGAGGCACCACCTGCGTGCCTCGTTGGATCGGCAGACCGATGAAGCGAAGTTCAACTTATCCGACCCCGAGTGCAAAGACTTCGATGATTTCGAACCTGAATAGTGATGGCTTCGCAACTGGTCCCTCGACCTCCCTCTCGACCGGGACCTCGAACGGCGTGGAGCCGACTGTCGGCGTTCAAGCAGCTTTCGGGACCACTCCCGCAAAGCCTTCGACGCCATCGACCAACAGTCGGAGCATGACTTGGGGTCGTGGTCGCGCTCCAGGGAAAAGAGGCACACGTGGTGCAGTTCCTTCACCGACATCAGTCGGTTACAGGAACCGCAGGCCTTGAAACTGGGCTTCCCATGTGCACCTCTTCAGAGTCTCAAAACAATAAGTCGACAAAAAGTCGAGAAAAAGTTAGTCAAAAATTGACTGAGGGAAAGACGAACACATATGGCCCAGTT
The DNA here is from genome assembly GCF_964204655.1 of Triturus cristatus. Lineage (NCBI taxonomy): Eukaryota > Metazoa > Chordata > Amphibia > Caudata > Salamandridae > Triturus > Triturus cristatus. The sequence continues at coordinate 844,786,651 of NC_140592.1, forward strand.
GACGGCTGAGGTGCTGACCCTGCCCCCTTAGGAGCGGCATTCTTGTATTCCCCAATCGCTGCTAAATGCCGCTATCCATTTGCGCTGTAGGGGTGTCCTGGTTTCTTGTTGTTGCTGGGAACTGTATGAATGTATGAGGCTACGTGGATTCCTATCCCACCACGGGTCGAATGTCATCATGATACTGTATGTTTGTATTAGAATGGACATTTCAAACAGTGCTCTGACTTTGTATGTGCCGGTCTGGTTTTGTGTTTGAAAAACAATAAAAAGATTATTTAAAAAAAAAAAATAAAAAAAAAATTGACTGATGTACTGCTCTTCCCGGATATCTGCGCTGGCTGACGCGGAAAAAGAAAGAACTGACATCAGCGCGCGAGGGCGGCGTCTAAGTAGCTGCCTCGACGTCATCCCGGCGACCACGACGCCGGACGCGGAGCCAACTGACGTGGAGCCGACGGACGCCACCTTCCGACGCACAGAGGTACTGCTGACAAAAAAACCTCCTGGATCCAGTCTGACGCCTGGGGGTAATTCTAAGGTATGGAATCTATAACGAACGTGTTTCTTTCAGATGTAGGCCTAGTAGAAGCGAAAGAAAGAAGTTTGATGGTAAAAGGAACTGCAAAATTATCAGTCCAGCAAAGCTGGACAGGTGGTGCAACAGATAAAGTAGTAATATTAGGAAAAGTAGGATCCAGAGGTGACCAGCAAAGTGAGTAGGTAGTGAATTTCGCAGAAAATGATTGAGAGCATTCATGTCCTCTAAAAAAGTGGATGCTGATTTATCATCGGGATTCTCCAGGTGGAGGTTGAGATCACCAAGCACCGAGAAGTTGGCAGCCCGAAGAATGGAGGGAGCCAGTAGGCTGGAAAAGGCTGAGCACCAGTTGTGGGAAGGCCCAGGAGGGCGATAAATAAGGGCACCCAAAAAGGTAAACGTGTGGGTAAAAGGAATAGAAAAGGCCAAGCCTTCACAGTTAGGGATCAGAAGGTCCACAATTAGACAGTTATCATTTTTTTATTTTTTTAAAGATAATGGCAATACTACCCCCTATTTTAAGGGGTCTATGGATTCCTAACAAAGAGAAAGTGTTAGGGAGCACTGATATAATATCAGGTAGAGAGCCATTGTGGAGCCAAGTTTCAGTTAGAAAAACCACATCAGGATCTATGTCATTAAGACCCCTCTTCAGCCAGGATAGCTTGACTCCAGTGGCGTAGTGAGCAAGGGACCCCCGTCTGGGCATACCCTTCCCACATGTCTGAACTGGTGTGGCGTGGTTTAACGATGGATTAAACCCAGATCTGTGACTGGGGGTGCATGTTTTGCTAATGTGCAACATTCCGTCCATCATCTTGTGTTTTGCTGTTTAGGTTAGGAACGACAGTTTAACTGAAACAGCGAAATTCACTCTTTGACAGAGAAGCAGTTGAAGTATTAGGAGAAAAACAGGGTGCACCACTCCTAGTCAGGGGGTCATGCATGGCCGCCAGCTGAAAGATAGGAGTACACTTAAAGTGGAAACAGGAGCACTGTACGAGGGGGGAATCAGGAGTAAAAACCTGACAAGAAGCCTTAAGGAAGGGTCGGAGATTATGCAAAGTAAAGGGAAGAGTAACATCTAAAAGCTGACTGCGACCGACCACAGTTTCTGGCCCCTGGTCGCAGCCACAGACTGGCTTGCCTTAGGCATCCGCTTGTACATCGGGTTTAAGTAGGGGACACTGAGCATCTCAGACAACAACTTGACTCCGAATGTACTTCTGCCCTCATCTTGCTGGATTTAATTGCAGCTTTTGACACAGTGTCACATTCCAATCTGATAGACAGCCTTGAAACCTCTGGCATTGTGGGTCTGGCTCTCAGGTGGTTGATCTCTTTCTTGAATGACTGTACCTTCCAGGTCTTTTCAAACAAAGTAAGATCTAACACTCTAGCTCTAACCTCCGGAGTGCCTCAAGGTTCCATTTTGAGCCCATTGCTTTTTAACATCTATGTTCGCCCTTTGGCTGACATTGCTTGAGAAGTCCGGACTGACTATTTTTTCATATGCCGATGATACCCAGATAATTTTTTCCCTTTCCACTACCCAGCACCAAGATCCCTTCCCGCTTCAGCTTGGTCTGAGGAATGTCTCATCGTGGCTGACCAGTAATGCCCAGAAGCTCAAAAGCGCTAAAACTCAGATGCTTGTTCTGGGTAACAAATCTGAGCTCTGGGGAATCAAGCATTGGATTGACACTCTAGGCCCTGTGCCTGTCTCCAAAGTCAAATACCTGGGTTTCATATATTTTTTTTTTATATATATTTTTTCTTTTTTATGAACAAAAACAAACATCAGCAGTTGCATGACCATACGGGAGGAGCAGATCAATAGGCATCAGCGGTGCAGCAGGCAATACACAAAATACAATTGTGCATGGTGGAAGGTGTAGGGCGACGGGGGAATCGTCACACGCAGGGGTCAGAGGGGGCTGACAAATATCTCCTCGATAGGACTTCCACAAGCCCCACACACGAGACCATATTTGGGGACATCCACGTGACACATATACAGTCTTTTCTCTAAACATTGCCCAATCCATGCATTTCTCCCATTCCTGTGCCGTGGGCAGAACCGATGCCCCCCACCGCTGGGCAATATTCCTCTTGGCCAGCATTAGCCCCAAAGTCACCCACTGCATCAAGCAAACATTCAAGTCAGTCGGTTCCATATGTTCAGGAGACACCTACGGGCCTCCACTCTGAGCTGCGCTGACAGAACAGTATTGATAATGTCATGAATATCACGCCAGTAGGGTTGGATCTGCGTACATTCGCAAAGTATGTGAAAAAAGGTCCCCAGCTGGCCACAGCCGCGCCTGCAGGCTCCCTCTTCCACCCTTCCCATTCGTACCAGTTGGGGCCCTGTTACATAGACACGGTGAAGGAGTTTTAATTGGACGAGATGGAGACAAGCTGGTATTGCTACAACTCTGGGAGAGGAGAATGCCTCCGGTCATTCCTCATCATCCTCTTCCAAGCCATTCCTTTTCCACTTCTCTCGAAGAGCCAGGAGAGGATCCGAGACGTTATTGACCAGTTTTTTATATATCAGAGAGATGGTGCTGTCAGGGAGATGACCATCCAGCACCCTATCTTCCAGTGGGGATGATTCCGGCAGCGTGGTCCCGGGCTGTAAATGTGTGCAAAGCGCGTGTCGAACCTGTGTGTATCAGAAGCGCTCTGATTCTGCCAGGCTATATTGCTGCTGTAACGATGCAAAAGACTTCATATCAGATTTATCCCACAAATCCCCTATGCATGCAATACCTATGAGATCCCATTTGTCAAATCCCTTACTCTTCCATAGGTCACCCAGTTGCTCAGAATCCAATAACGGTGTTGTGAGCGTCAACTTCCGTCTCCAGCCTAAGCGATTGGTGGCCGCATGCCAAGCGTGTATTGAATGGTTAGTGGGGCCTGTAAGAGGATAGCGCCGGGGCCTAGAATAAAGGGCTCTATTAAAGGTCCCCCCGAGAGGTGCCACCTATCCATGTTATATCCCAGGTCACATGGCTGAGCATAGGTGCAGTGGTTGATGGAGGACAGATGGGACGCCTAATAAGCCGCCGTCATACCAATTTAGGGAAAGCTTGCCGAGAGCAATGAGAGGTTTACCGATCCACAGCAGATCCCGTTGGAGGCTCTCGACCTCTCGGATATAGGACGGGGGTATCAGATCCATGGAATTCTGAAGGGCATACAGGAATCAGGGCAGAGACATCATCTTAAAAAGGGCAGCCTTACCTAGCAGACAGAGGGGAAGCACCTTCCATCTGGCAATGTCTTTGCGTAGCTGAAGCGGGGGGGCTGAAAGTTGCGAGAATAACGAAGAGAAGAATCTAAAGAGAGGAAGATACCTAGATAGGTAAACCCTTCAGTGCAAATTTGCAGTGGGCACCCACGCAGCAGAATTGGGGGCTCACCCGCCACCACGAACAGGAGGGATTTGCTCCAGTTTATGGAATAGCCGGAGTACCGTCCAAAGATCGTGAAGATATCCAGACCACTATCAGTGATTTCCTTGGGGAGGACAAGTACAAGAGGATGTCATCCGCATAGAGAGAAATCCGGTCCTCCCAGTCTGAGGACCAACGCATACCCTTTATACTCAGGTCCTGACGTAGCCACGCTGCCATCGGTTCCAACGCTAGGGCAAACAGCAACGGGGACAGGGGGCAGCCCTGACAGGTCCCTCTACCTAGCTCAAAGGCAGTCGACTTCTTGTTGTTAACCACCACCTGGGCCATAGGTTGGGAATACAGTAACTGCACCCATTGTATGTATTTGGGGCCAAATCCAAATTTCTCCAACACCGCCTAAAGGTAGGGCCATTCGATGGTGTCAAAGGCCATGGCTGCGTCCAGGGACACTATCACCGCCGGCTCCGATATTGTGGCCGCCCTGCCCAGAACCCCATAAACTCTGCTCAGGTTCAGCGCCGTGTTACGGTGCGGTATGAACCGGATTGATCAGGGTGGATCAAAAACCCAATCGCGGTCAAGAGCCGGGTAGCAAGAAGCTTAGCCAAGATCTTGGGTTCAGCATTCAACAGGGATATCGGTCGGTAGGAGCCACATTCCGTCATGGGTTTCCCTTCTTTGTGAATAGTAACGATTGTGGCAGTACGTTGGTCTATTGGCAGGATTCTCACTTGCCTCGCGTCCTCGTACATGGCCCTCAGATACGGGGATAACTTGTCTGGTTTGAGCTTGTACAACTCAATCGGTAGCCAGTTAGGCCCAGTGGCTTTACCAGGCTAGAGCGATCGTATGGCTGCCACTATGTCGTCGTCGGACATGTCACTTTCCATGAAGTCATGGTCGACCACCGACAGCTTGGGCAAAGTTATATCGGTGAGCACCTGGCAGGAGTCATCGATAGGGTAGGGGACTGCCGTAGTATAGATAGCCTGGTAGTGGGCCGCGAAGCAGTCCGCAAATGCTTGCGGATCCGACAGGGAAGTACCCTCCCGCCCTCGAAGTTCAGGCACTAGCCGGCCTGCCCACTCTTTCTTGTCCAATCAGGCCAAGACTTTCCCGGCCTTGTCGCCCACCACATACAGACGCCCCTGAACCGCTATCCCTATGGTTTTTGCTTGGTCAGTCGCAAGCGCCCTGTAGTCCTGCTGTTTGAGTTTGAGAATGTGGAGCTTGTCGGGTGTGACCGCAACGTTTAGATCTGCTTCCAGTTTCCCCACCCCTTACCTCCAGTGCTATCAACTCTTTGCGTTGTTCCTTCTTCTTCTCAGATATTAAGGAAAGGGCCTGGCCCCGTATCACTGCCTTAAATGCCTCCCAAAGCATCTGCAGGGATTAGACCGAGCCTTCATTCTCATTGAAATAGTTATCAATGGCCCCAAGGAGCTCCCGGCGAATATGAGGATCGCGAAGATACCATAGATTGATGGGGCGACTCGCCCCGGTTGTTGGTGACCGAGCGCCACCTGGAGCCAGACCGGCGAGTGATCTGAAATGCCCCTTGCCAGATGCTTTACCTCCCGGACATGGGCAATTTGGGAGGCAGGTACCAGAAAGTAATCGATTCGAGATAGACTGCCATGTGCCCCGGAGTGGAAGGTATAGTGTAAAGCATCGGGGTGAAAGACCCTCCATACATCCACCAGCCCCAGGGATTCCAGCAGTGCGAGCGAGGGAGAGCTTGCGGGGGGTGCCGGTCCAGGTCCCCAGATACCACCGAATTCAAGTCCCCTCCCAACACCAAGAGGCCCTCTGGGATCTCCAACAGCAGCGTATCAAAGTCCCTGAACGTGGTTGCCTGAAGGCCCGGGGGTACATAGACCGACAGGAAGGTAACAGGGTGGTCCTTCCACATGCCCAAAATCCCACCATATTGTCCTCTAGCATCCGACCAAGTATTTTGCACTACAAGGGGAAAGGCCTTTTTCATCAGTATGCCAACCCCCCCGGGAACCCGTGGTGAAGCCTGCATGAGCCAATAAGACGTAACCCCTCTGTGCAGTGTCCTGCATGTATTTCCAACTAAATGGGTTTCTTGCAGTAGAACGAGGTCAGGGGCGTGACGCTTAATACATTGAAGAACAACACTACGCTTGATTTTGTCCTCCAGCCCATTGACATTCCAACTCAACAGTTTAACCCCACTGTCCCCCACTGGTGCCATATCCAAATATATCAAAATTAACTGCGGTCACTACCGCTCCCCCAATCATTGTATCAATAGCAGTTGCTGATGCAATCAAAACTTCAAACCAAAAATAAAACACTCCTACCCAACAACCCCCAACCCCGCTGCCCTGCCCTCTGGGCTTAGAACTGCCCATGAAAAACTTGCAGAGTGCCTGTCGCCCTAGAAAACTGTTCAAAAGAGAAAGAAAAATCCCGGTGGGTGGGGGGGGGGGGGGGGGGGAGATATGTAGTCCGCCCCTACCCAGCCCGGCAAACCTACTGTATACCCATCTTAATCAAGTTACACAAGTCCATGTAAGACCACTTACCAAACGGCAAAGGCACCAGAAGCCCCCCCCCACCCACCCACCACGTACTACCAAAGGTGCCAGCCCGGCCCCCGGACAAGTCTCTTCTCAGGCCGATTGACTATTGTCAGTGCCACCCCCACCTTGGTCGGCCGGACTCCTCGCACTCCTCTCAATCCAGTCAGCAGCTGCCTCGGGATGATCGAAAAACCACACTCGCCCCTCCGCCTCAATCCGGAGACGGGCAGGGAATAGCATGGAGTACATTTCCCGATCTCTGAGGACACGCTTGATCAACATGAAGGATCGTCTTTGTCGCTGCACCCGTTGGGTAAAGTCCGGAAAGAAGGATATGTCAGAGTTCTCATACCGCAGGGGGGCTCCAGCTCTGGAGTTCTGAAGGATAACGTCTCTATCGCGGAAGTTCAGGACCCGCGTCAACATGGGCCGCAGGTGAGCGCCCGGCGTGGTACGGCCGCCCGGGATCCTGTGGGCACACTCGACAACAAAGAACTTACTGAGGCCTTTGGGTTGCAAATGTTTGAGAATTAGATCCTCGACAAAAAGGTCGGCCGTTTGTCCCTCAGAGTTTTCCGGAACCCCAAGAATGCATATGTTATTTCGACGCAGGCGGCCTTCGTAGTCGTCCAACTTGAGGGCAGTAAGGGTACGGAAGTCCTGGAGTTCCTTGACCGCTCCTTGGAGTTGTGAGACATCGTCCACTAAGCTAGCTGTCGTAATTTCCATTTGCTTGACCTTTTCATTTAGTTTGCCCATATCCACCCTAATGAGGTTGACATCTATAGCCACAGTGTCCAGAGAAGTCTTGACTCCAGTGATGGCGGCCAGAACATCTTTGAGCGAGATTTTTTGCTCCTCCTCACCCGGTCCCCCGGATCCTGAGTCTCTGGGCTCACGGGCCAGTTGTGCGTCTTTAGGGACAGTATAGCGGTCCAGTTTGTTTGATTGCGTGTTCTTAGATCCACGGGGTCCCGTGGCCTTGACGCGGATCATCGCGGCCCGCACCAGCCCATTCCAACCAGTCAATTCCAGAGGGGTGGCAAGGAATCGCCAGATACGGTGCAAAGGTGCTCCACACGAACAGACGAGGGTGGCAGAGATGAGATAGGCGGAGGATGGATGTCACCATTAGGAATGTGCCGCCACCAATAACCACCGCACGGCCTGCGCACCCACCAAGCAAGCTGCTCTGCGTCCCACTTCTCCTCCAGTGCGCCCTGCCAGGCTCAGTCCCCTTCACTGCTTCCGGCCCCGCAGATCCCACCGGACGCCGTAGTAATGTATCCTCCAGTGGGGGTCACAAGAGCTCGCTCCCGTCTCAGCGCTGGGCCCAGGTAACGCCGCCGGGCCGGAATGAGGCAGACTCAGCAGGCCTCGCCACAAGTCCCGGGCAGCTTCGTGCACCGTCTGGATGAGAGGGGGGGAGCCCCCAACACAAGCCCCACGCTCCCCACCGACCCCCACCCAATTGAGCTGGCTCCGCTCAGGTCTTCCGATGCAGGTAGCACCACAAACCCTGCTGGCAATAGGAGATCAGCGCCCCAGGCCCTACCTGGCCGCACCAACCTCGTGGCTCCTCTTGCACCCACGGCCTGGGATCAGACAGGCCAGAGCGGGGGGGAGGGGCAGTGGACACTGAGCAGGTCAGGATCAGAGCCTGCCAGTCCAGTCTCCCGCGGTCCGCCGATTACTGAATTGAGGGCACAGTCACAAGCGCATCAACCCCGCAAAAGGAGGGCACCGCCACAAGCGTCTCGCCGGGGGGTGCGGGCAGCAGGGGGCGTGGGTCAGAGAAGTCGAAGTGGACCACGATTCTCCCGGGGCAGGCAGGTCCACACCAATGGCAGAGGCAACGGGAGGCTTCCAGAGTCAGGGACGCGCTGCCGCAATCTTGCGCCTCACGGCCGGCGCGCCCTGCATCGACCACATCAGCTTGTCTCTCCACCGCACCGGAGCTCCGGCTAGGCTCCGCAATCTCCGCCGCCTCCGCTGCCGTGCACACAGGAAGTCACTGCCCAAGAGGCCGCCACTCCAGGGACTTCCGCGCCCGCTTCCGAGCCGCTGGGCCACCACCAGTCCGCAGATGGCCAGATGGAGCTCCACGACCGGCCGGGCCCAGTACTGTGGGTCGCGGCTTCAGGCCCTGCCGCAGGTCAAATCTTTCGGAGGAGATTCCTCCGCTGCTGGGCACCCTACGATCCCCGGAACTGGCAGGATGGCCTCCGCTCGCGTTCCGATCCCAGAAGTTATTGGTGGGTAGGACGGATTAGTGTTCAGGATAGTCGTGGGCTAGGTAGGACAGCGGAGCTCCCTCACAGCACGGCCATCTTCATCTCGTGCTTGGCCACGCCCCCCCTGGGTTTCATTATTGATAAAAATCTTTCCCTTAAACCTCGGGTATCCAGGGTGGCGGCATCCTGCTTTGCTGCTCTTAGATGGATCAAGAAAATCCTCTGGCTTATTCCACCGGCAGCTCAGAGAACAGTTCTGCAGGCTCTGGTGATATCTAGGCTGGACTATGGCAATGTGATGTATCTGGGTGCAGACAAAGCCTCAGTACACCGGTTACAGGTCATTCAAAATGCAGCTGCTCGTCTTCTTTTCCATCTGCCTAGATGCACCTCTGCGTTTCCTCTGCTCCACCAACTCGATTGGCTTAAAATCAATACGCACATTGAATTCAATGCCCTATGTTACATGTTTTGGGCCAAATGAGGCCTTGCTCCCTCCTACATTCAAAGATTGGTAACACCTTATGTGCCGGCTCGACAGCTGAGATCCTCCAGTCTTGTCTGTTTTCAATCCCTAGGTTTCCGCTTGTCCGCATGAGGGTCGCTCTTTTTCCTATCTGGGCCCCAAGCTCTTGAATGCTCTCCCAATTGATCTTAGGAATGGTCATTCTCTGCTAGTTTTCCGTAAGCGCTTAAAGACTGCTTTTCAGCGACCTGGCTTGATTCCTATTCATGCCTGTTGCCTAGTTACCTTTCCGCCACCTGTCCAGCGCCGGAAGACCCTGTAGAGGGTAGCTGTGCACTTTAGAAATCTATAAATAAATAAATACTGACATCATGACCGGAGTCGACGTCATCACATAGCCGTATGATGCCGTCCCCTGGCGCGTAGAGGTACTGCTGAAAAATTTCCAAATCCAGACTGGCCCCTGGAAAGAATTAAAAAGTTAAAGAATCTGCGGCTAGATGTCTCTAGCAGATATTTTGTCTTCTCACATTTACAAACTGAATAACAATGTGTCATCTATCATACAAAGTGATGTCTTAATTGTACTATGGGCAAAGTCAGCTTGGATCTATTACAGTTATGTGCTATGGAGTGACCTTAATTCAACGCAGCTTTTTTGCCTTTCAACCCGACACGCAAACAACTCCTCATGGACAAGAAAGATGCCAGATACACAATGTTAAATCTCGAGAAGTCATAACAGCTTCCATTGACAATAGCAGAGATGCCCCCCAGTGTCTGGTTAATACATAGCATAATATCTTTGCCAATTTCAACATTTCAGTTCACAGTTTGCATGAAACACTCACCTATTGGTAGATACAAACCTTTATGGGCAGCTTCATTCATGAATTATGGTCACTTCCATTTTCTTATCACTGTGAACGAGCCAACAAAGAGGTCTTCCTTACTGGATAGGAATGCAACTCTTCTGTTGGACACTCACTTGTTTGTAAATACATTACCATTCACAGCACATGTAATGCTTCTAGCAAATTTGGCCGTTTTCTAAAAGGAATACCAGCTTCTTCAGCTCTCCCTCTCATTATGGTCCTTGCTAATGGAAGCTATTTAATGTTCAGCGACCAGGACTATTGCAGAATGAAGGCAGGGATCCCATATATTTTACGGTGTCCTGCTGCAATAAAATACTATTTCCCAGATGCATACTGCTCTTGATAGTACATTGTGGCCTTCAATTACAACTTTGAAGGAAGATTTTAACAAGCCAAGCCGACTCAAAGCCTTATTGTTTCAACAAGATGTGGCATTAACATCTGCTCGAGAAACGTTTGAATTGCAAGTTGCAAGGACATCCAGTGAAATACAGTCCTAGTTAAACACCAATCTCCCATTACATTTCGGGAGCTAGTGAGCCGAGTTTTTAATGCACCCAATACTGCCGTATAGCACTTTAAAGAGGTTATTGGGACTGGCGGAGTAATATAGGCCTTTAAACATTCCCTATTTTCAAGTGTACTCGTGGGCATACCTTCTGTGTTATTCCTCATTTGTGGCATATATTTATTTTTGCTCTTCTGCAACAGAAGTTCTGTTTCAAAGCCCACTTGTAATGGAACTACCACTGGTCCAGATGTGCTTTGAGTGAATTTTATTGTTCTGTTAAATCCCCTTGCTCCAGGAACTGAACACTGCCTGGTCTTTGTCATTCCACCCTGCCTGGTTTACCTGCTTCCAACCAGTGTTTCATTGCCTATGGAGCCCCTTGGAATGGGCTTGGGACGTCTGCCTAGTTCTGCAAATGCCGGTTCCTGTGACCATGAGCCTGTTGAGGAGTCCTATAATAGCCCATCTTCACAGCTGTCCCATGAATTTGTGGCTGCTTCAAGATGCATGGTATAAGCCACTCCCACAAGGGGAGATAGGTGCTTCAGCACCAGGATTACCGAACGCTGGCTCTAATAACACAGATGCAAGAAAGCAGGCTACTCCCTCTGCATCAGCTGATAACAAGGATCATATCTGTTCTCTGGACCTTTTAAATGGGGCAATTGTGGAATCATCTGCGGAGACAGAATCTGTTCTGGATTCACTAACCATTGATTTCGTGGAAGAAATCTCAGATGCCTACGGAGCTCCTTAATATGAAAACGTTTTCTGAATTGTCATTGTATTCTTTACAATGATTATGATTTTTTTGATATGTTTATTAGTAATATATTGCATTGAATTTGCTTAGATTGTGTCTTTTTTTTTTGGTCGCTAAGTTACTTTCCAGACCATTGAGGACATATATTAAGTTCCCTTTTTGACCCACTTTGGTTCTCCTCTGAATTCAATCTGTACTTTTCGTACAAGGTCGAACAACATGGAGTTGTCTTGTGCCCGGTCAGCAACATCTCCCAATGTTTTAGACACAAGGCACAGCTGCAGCTTTCCAACACAGTAGTCCTAATCATATAAACTGTGACTTGCCCTCTTGGAAAACAAGGAGAATTCCAGCAGTGGGAAAGGTCTTGGAACGGGCACACCAGCCTTGTGTAAACTTATGATGCTGATCACCGAAGTACAAATACCAGGTATGGGACCGTGCTAATCCCAGAGATCACGGATATATCCCTGTGCTCGCATAGTGAGAGTAGGCTTATATAGATATTTCATTTGCCATGATAGGGCTGTTCACCGTATACAGTTTGCTAGTAATGTTGATTACTCCGCTTAGTTGTATATGTTTTCTAATTGCACCACAACCGCTTCATAATAGACTACAATATAATAGTTTAAAAAAATATTGTAAAGTTTCATTGTGTCTTTTTGTTTATTATGGACATGCATGAGTGAGAAACAAACGGTGATGATCAGTTTCCATAGTTCCCTTGGGGACTAGAGGGTCGTGTTCTAGGTTGCAACAATCACCTGTTACTCTGGGAAGGTTAGGAGTTCAGGTGAGGCACTATGAGATGGTTGGATTTGGGCCCACAGGTATTGATGTGATAGAGAGACTAAGTCCTACATTCTGATGTCCTGTTATTTCAAGGCACAGTTTTAGTCCAAAAAGAATCCCTGCGACAACTGAAGGGATAAGAGTTAAAGTGACAAGTGTGTTCACTAGTGGTGTAGCTGAGGAGGACTAGGAAAGGTGGCAAAAGGGACATCAAAACAGGTCCACAGAGAAACATAGGAAATAAGAAAAAATAAATGTGGGGGTGGACCTGCTTAACTGGGCCCATTAACTTGTCCTTCAGCTTCAAGTCAAACTTTGTGAAGCTGCCTAGAAGAATGGACTTCTCAGTCAAATGAAATTGGTCCTGAAAAGGTCACCATAGCAGGTGAAGTCTCAGCAGTCAGTGAGTGGCACTGAAGGAAGTATGCAAAAAATTATTGGAGATGCTATTTGAATGGTTGACCCAGTTAAGACTTGAGATTGCCAAGGTCTCAAGTTTAGTAAGGTCTTGCAAGTGGCAGTGTGGCTGCTTAAGAAGCATGGAATTTGGAGCAATCTGCCTAACTACCTTGATGGAGTACTTTGCTCTCTCAAAATAGATGTCTTCCATGTAACACATGTGGAGTAGAAAGTAACCACAGAGGAACAGGCCACAACAGAAACTGACCGCTGGGAGGGAAGTAGACAGGGAAGAAAGTGAGAGAATGAGGTCATCAGCAAAGAGGGTGGCTATATGTTCGTATCCTCCCATGGGAAATCCCCCCATAGTCTGATCACGGCTAATGGCGATAGCCAGGGGCTCAACCATTGGGGCAAACAATAAGGGGGATAGTGGGCACCCCTGTCTGGTGCCGCGATAGATGGGAATAGGAGCAGTGAGACGCCCATTGAGACGAATGTGAGTGGCAAGTCGCGCATAGGACGCCATCAATTTAGAAACCATCCCAGGGCCCAACCCCACCTTCAGTAGGACTTCTTTGAGGATTCGCCAATCCACTCGATCGAAGGCTTTCTCAGCGTCGAGGGACACCAGGCAAGCAGGGATATTCCTATACCGTGCTTTTTCTACAAGGTGGGCTAACCGGCGGATGTTGTCTGCCCCTGGCGATGACGGATAAACCCCCCTTGATCAGGATCGATGAGACCCGGAAGGTGAGGCTCCAAGCGATTCGCCAGGATTTTCGTGTAAATCTTGGCATCAGTGTTTAAAAGAGCAATGGGGCCATACAAGGTAGGCAGGGAGTGGTCTTTACCTGGTTTAGGAATAAGTACAACTTCCGCTTCAGACATTGTTGGGGTAAGACCCGAGACGTCCGTGAAACTGTTAAAAAAGATGTAGCAAATTATCTCGTAGCTGCTGGTAGAAGGCACAATAGAAAGTTACTGGCAAGCCATCAGGGCCTGGCGTTGTACCCATTGGGAGCTGTTTCAGGGCCCTCACAATTTCTTCATGTGTAATAGGGCCTTTCATCAATTTCACATGATGAGCGTCAATAGAACCCAAGGGCAAGAGTCTAGAAAATCAGTGACTGCCTCAATAGAGCAGGGTACTTCTGCATAGAGTTCTCTATAGAAGTCCGCTATTTCCAAACATTTATCAGTCTCCGAGATAGCCCATGTACCGTCAGGACGTTTAAGTTTGGCAATACTGGCTCTCAAGGCCGTTTAGTGCGGAGGGATGGTTGTAAGTGATCTTTTGGTTCGAGTGCTTTTATATCCCTGGAGAGGGTGGTTTTTAATAGTCGAGCTTCTCGGGTTCTGGCAATAGATATAGACAAAATGGCGAACGACCTTTACAACGTGGTCGTTACACCGCAATACATTTACATCACGGTCATTACAACGCAAGTCGTTACAACGACTTGCGCTGGATGGCGCTATACACTAAGGAATAGTACGATTTACTATTCCAACACCTTCCCTTCTGTTTCGTAGGCTGGAGTTGGAATAGTAAATCATACTATTCCTAAGTCCAGCGCTTCTAGCGCAAGTCGTTGTAACGACTTGCATTTTAATAACTGCGATGTAAAGTACTGCGGTGCAACAACCGCATTGTAACGTCACATATTCAGATGAAATAACCCCACGAATATTGGCTTTAAAGGCGTCCCACGAATAGCCTCAGAAGTGTCAGTAAGGTTGTTAGCGAGAAAGAAGACCTCGATCTCTTTCCGAATGTATGCCATATCCACAGGGTCACGGAGGACCTGAGGGGGCAATTTCCATCTAGATAGAGACTCCCTGTGTGGGCTAGGGGATTGAATATGCTACTTACCAGTATGCATCTGTTCTTGGCATGTAGGGCTGCTGACATTCATATCTGTGCATAGATCGCCGCCTAGTGTTGGGTCCGGATGTTTGCACGTTGTTGTCCTGGAAGAGTCTTCGAAGTATCCTTGGATAGGTGACTCCTCCCCTGGACTACAGTGCGCATGGGCATCCTCTCCATCCTCAGATTGTTTTTCGCCATTGTGGCAGTGATGGAGTAGATACAGAAAGTGATGACCATGCTTGCAGTAATTCTGAGAGCTGCAGCTGCGACAGGCGCCGGGGAGGAGGGAGGGCGATATGAATGTCAGCAGCCCTACATGCCAAGAACAGATGCATACTGGTAAGTAGCATATTCAGTTCGAGGCATGTGGGCTGCTGAATTCATATCTGTGCATAGAATACATAGCAGTGCCCTCTATTAGCGGCGGCTACCCGTGCCAGCTGCAGCGGTCTGAAAAAGTGTTTTGAGAACAGCCTGTCCTACAGCTGCCTGCTGTTTTGACTGCACATCTACGCAATAGTGTTTTGTAAATGTGTGTGTAGTGGACCATGTGGCTGCTCTGCATATATCATGCAGGGGGATATTTCCTAGGAAGGCCATGGAAGCCCCCAACTTACGTGTTGAGTGGGCTCGTGGTGGAATAGTTAATGTGCGTTTTGCCTTTTGATAACAGATTTGAATACACTTAACTATCCATCTGGCTATCCCTGCTTTGGAGATGGCGTTACCTTTGTGGTGTGGGGCAAAGGCAACGAACAGTTGTTTTGTCTTCCTGAATGGTTTAGTCCTGTCGATGTAGTACATGAGGGCCCTCCGTACATCTAGTGTATGTAGTGCCCTTTCTGCAACAGTTTGTGGGTTTTGGAAGAAAACGGGCAGTTCAATAGTCTGGTTCATGTGGAACTGTGATATTACCTTGGGCATGAACTTGGGGTTGGTACGTAGTACGACCCTGTTAGCGTGAACCTGAATAAATGGCTCTTGAACGGTTAGTGCCTGGAGTTCACTAACTCTTCTGAGGGAAGTGATCGCTACTAGGAAGGCCACTTTCCAGGTAAGGAATTGAATCTCGCATGAGTGTAGAGGTTCAAAGGGTGGACCCATCAGGCGTGTGAGGACCAAGTTGAGGTTCCACATTGGAGCCGGTGGGTGACTAGGTGGAATGACTCGTTTGAGCCCTTCCAAGAATGCTTTGATGGCAGGCACTCTGAATAGAGAGAGGTGCTGCCTGGTTTGCAGATAGGCTGATATTGCGGTCAAATGGACACGTATAGAGGTGTACGCCAGATTGCATCGATATAGGTGTAAGAGATAACAGATGATGTTTTGGATGGATGCGTCCAGCGGGTTGATGTCATTATTTCCGCAATAAATGACGAACCTTTTCCATTTGGCTGCATAGCAAGCTCTGGTAGTGGGTCTCCTGGCCTCCTTGATGATGTCCATACAGTCAGGTGGCAGGTTGAGATAGCCAAACTCTAGGACTTCAGGAGCCAGATCGCCAGATTCAGCTGTTGCGGATCTGGGTGCTGAACCTCTCCATGGTTCTGCGTCAAATGCGCGGGTTTGATCCGCAGCCTTTGATGCGGCACCACGGAAAGTTCGAGGAAGGTGGTGTACCACGGCTGGCGTGCCCACGTGGGAGCAACTAGGACGAGTGTCAGGGAGTGTTGTCGGAGTTTGCGGGCCACTAGCGGTATCAATGGCGCTGGGGGAAAAGCGTACGCAAATCTGCCGGACCAGTTCATCCATATCGCATTGCCCTGCGACTGCGGATGTGGGAATCTGGCGGCGAAGCTTGGGCATTTTGCGTTTTCGCTTGTCGCGAATAGGTCTATCTCCGGATGACCCCACTGCTGAAAGTACGGTTGGAGTACTGATGGGTGTAACTCCCACTCGTGCATTTGGTGGCTGTGTCTGCTGAGCAGATCCGCCATCTGGTTGTCCTTGCCAGGGAGGTGTTCCGCCATGAGGAACATGTTCCTTTGAATGGCCCACTTCCACATGCTCTGAGCCAGATGAGACAACTGTGGAGAGTGTGTGCCTCCCTGTTTCTGTATGTAGTACATTGCGGTCATGTTGTCCGTCCGGATCAACACGACCTTGTTGCATAGATGTACTTTGAACGCCTTCATGGCTAGGAAGATT
Source organism: Triturus cristatus (assembly GCF_964204655.1). NCBI lineage: Eukaryota > Metazoa > Chordata > Amphibia > Caudata > Salamandridae > Triturus > Triturus cristatus. The sequence goes on from NC_140592.1 coordinate 844,803,239, forward strand.
GCCATCAATTCCAGAAGGTTGATGTGCAACTTCTTTTGTTGTGTTGTCCATAGTCCTTGCACTGTGTAGTGGAGTACATGAGCTCCCCATCCCTGGAGAGACGCGTCCGCTGTCAGTACTATTTGTGGGACAGGCTCTTGGAACGGTCGGCCCTTGCAAAGGTTTTGTGGATTCCACCAATGCAGAGAGTTGTATGCCCGACCGCTCACCAACACTAGGTCCTTTAACTGTCCTTGAGCCTGATTCCACTGACGTGCTAGGCACTCCTGAAGTGGGCGCATATGTAATCTCGCGTGCGGGACTATGAAGATGCAGGAGGCCATCATGCCTATCAACTGCATGAACACTCGCGCTGGAAGTGAGTGATTGGGTTTGAATTTGGAGATCAGCAGTTGTATGCTGTCGATCCTCACTAAATTTGGCTGAGCTGTGGCCGCCAGAGTGTCTATAGTCGCACCTAGGTACTGTTGTACGTGTGCGGGCTGGAGATGGGACTTTGGATAATTCAGTGAGAATCCCAGACTGTGAAGAAGGTGAATGGTGCGGGACATGTGGCTTGCACATTGCTGGGCTGACTTCGCTTGAACGAGCCAGTCGTCTAGGTAGGGGTAGACGTGTATATGCTGCCTCCGTAGATGTGCTGCCACCGTAGCGAGGCACTTCGTGAAAACCCTGGGCGCTGTTGTCACGCCGAAGGGAAGGACTTTGAACTGATAGTGCTGCCCCTGAACAGTGAACCTGAGGTATTTTTTGTGTGAGGGGTGGATGGGTATGTGAAAGTACGCATCCTTGAGGTCCAGTGTGGCTAGGAAGTCTCCCTGCTTGAGAAGCAGAAGGACTTGCTGTAGAGTGAGCATATGAAAGTGCTCTGAAAGAATGTACTGGTTCAGGGGTCTCAGGTCCAATATAGGTCTGAGCGACCCGTCCTTTTTTGGAATTAAGAAGTAGAGGGAGTACACTCCCGCACCCTGCTCGTGGATGGGTACGACCTCTATAGCGCCTTTTAGAAGCATACTTTGCACTTCTTGCTGTAAGAGCGTTAAGTGCTCTGAGGACATAGGACGGCTTCTTGGTGGTATTGTGGGTGGAGTGGAGGTTAACTCCAGACAGTAACCGTATTTTATAATATCTTTGACCCACCTGTCCGTGGTGATGGAATTCCACGTGGACAGGAACCTTTGTAGCCTTCCCCCGACAGGTGTTATGTGGTCGGGAGGAAGGGAGAGGGCGTCACTGCTTGTTCTTGGGGGAGGACCTGGTGTTGCCGTAGCCGCGTCCTCTGCCCTTTGTGCTGGAGCCACGATATCCACCTCGGGTGTTTTTATCATAGGTGGTCTGTGTATTGCCTTTGTTATATGTTTGTTGTGACCCCTGTCCTCTACCTGCTCCCTTGTTTCCGGGGCGACGAAAGGAGCCGCTCCGAAAGGACTGAGTTTGTAGTGCGCCCATGGACTTTGCAGTGTCCGTATCCTTTTTTATCTTTGAGGGTGGTGTCAACCTCTGGCCCGAATAAATAGTCGGGGTTGACGGGCTGGTTCAGTATATTGTTTTGTACCTCAGGCTTGAATCCTGAGATCCGTAGCCAGGCATGTCGTCGCAACATGACGCTTGTGTTTATGGCTCTGGCAGCCGTGTCTGCAACATCTAGTGCGCATTTGATGGAAGCGTTCGTTAGTAGCTGTCCTTCTCTGATGAGCATTTCTGCGCCTTCCTTGAACTGGTCAGGGAGATGTTGGAATATTTGCTCAAGTGTGTCATAGTGCGCTCTATCATAGCGAGCAAGGAGCGCCTGAGTGTTGGCTATGCGCCATATGTTGGCAGCTTGGGCGGCAACTCGCTTGCCAGAGGTTTCTAACACCTTGGACTCTTTGTCCGGGGGAGGAGCGTCACCTGTTGTTTGCGAGTGTGCCCTCTTGCGTGCATTCGCTACGACGATGGAGTCGAGTGGTAATTGTCCTCTGATGTAAGTAGGATCCCCAGGTGCTGATCTGTATTTTTTATCAATCCTGGGGTTTATCACTCGTGCCCTGGTGGGTTCTTTGAAAATGTCCTTGGCTGGTTTGAGGACCCCCTTCAACATTGGCAGAGTCTTTACATGTCTTTCTGAGGATGCAAAGGTGTCCATTAGAAAGTCATCTTCGATGGTATCAGAGTGAAGCTGCACCCCATGGTTATTGGCAGCACGTTCGATAAGAGCATTGAACGCTGCAGTATCCTCCGTAGGAGATGTCTTTGCCCCATATAGTTGTGGATCCTGTGCATCGAGAGGTGCACTGGGGTCTGCAGGGTCGCCCCAAGTTTGATCAGGGTCCTGCTGGTCATCAGGGTCCGTGTCTACATGGTAGGGGACTTGGTCAGCCATGTAGTCCTCCAATGCGTCTGTATCGGAGCGTGTGGGGGAGAACCGGTGTGGATCCAGGTAGGATGAATGGAAGGGTTCATAAAGGAGAGGTTCCGATTCTGCAGGCAACTTCCTTTTTAGTGGGATCCTGAAAGGGTCCAATGGCGGCTCCGAAGTTATCCTTCGGTCCTGGAGAATCATTCTGCCAGTGCCGGCGTCGATGATACGTGCTGGAGACGTCTCAGCAGGTGTGACCGTAGGTTGGGTGACCCGTGTCCTGAGTTGGAACATTTTTGGGATTGTTGACGGAGGCAAGCCGAAGGTAATGTTGGTCGGCACCGAAGAGGCTGCGGGAGCTCCGACCGAACCGGAGCCCGACGTGTCCTGGAGGACAGGTGTGGTTTTGCTGCCTTGCGTCACACCAGGTCGTACTTGGGGCGCCTTCGAGGCTTTGGCACCGGCCAGGCTCGTAGAGGCGGCCGTAGATTTTTTCGGTGCCGGAGGGTCATCGAGTCGGGGTGAAGAGATCACCGTCGAAGTCTTCGATACCTGAGGCTTAGGTGTCGTCGAGGGAGCGATGTGAGACACAGCAGGCGGTACGGCCCTTGGTGTCGTCGGTGCCGGTAGCCGAGCAGGTTTGTCGGTGCCGATGGCTTTTTTCCGTTTGTCGACTCCAACGTCGCCCGCCTCAAGTTCGGCACCGAAGTCCCTCTTTGTGCGGTCGGTGCCGACGCGGTGCGCTGGCGTCGAAGGCCTCGATCCGACCAGCGCTACTTTCAGTTTCGGTTTCGGTGGAACCTGAGCAGCTTTCGGTTTCGGTTTTGTGATAGGGAAACCAGCCTGTTTATGTAGTAATGGCTGCCGCTGAACGTCCGAGGCCGGGCCCGAGGGCGGGGCCGAAGAACTGCGGGATGGGTCTCGGGTAAGGCCCGAAGGCGATCCCTCGACCGGAGCCATAGGCTGTGGCACTGGTGTTTCTTCGGTTTGAACAGGTAGGCCTTGTTCATCATTGGAGCTACTTTCTTCGGCCCCGAAGGCCTCCTCGTCGTCTCCTACCTCGGTGTCGTCTTCACCTCTGTGGAAGAGTGACTCGTCTTCCTCGTCCGATCCGGGTTCGTGTTCGGAAACGGGACTGGAGGGCAAGACTTCCAATTCCTCGACGTCCTCGGCCTCGCCGAAGATGTCTGTCGGGGCCGGTGCCGCGTGCTGCGCCTCGAGTCTCGCCGCTCGTCGATTCCGCAGAGTCTTCTTCGAGCGGAACCGGGCACAGGCCATGCATGTTGATTCGTCGTGGTCCGGCGAAAGGCATTTGTTGCACACCGGATGGACGTCGATGTGTGGGTACTTCGCATTGCATACCGGACACCTTTTGAACGGCGTCCTGGATTCCATCGTCGAAGTCGTCGATGGACAGGTAAATGCGAAAGCAGTCGGTGCTGAAAGTTAGTAAACTAACAAATGCTATCGAAACCCGATCGATAAACAGTACCGACGCGAACTAAAGGCATTTGGCCTCGAAAAAATATTTTCCTAACTTGAGCTAAGATAGCACATCCGAACCCAATGGCGGAAAAAAACAATCTGAGGATGGAGAGGATGCCCATGCGCACTGTAGTCCAGGGGAGGAGTCACCTATCCAAGGATACTTCGAAGACTCTTCCAGGACAACAACGTGCAAACATCCGGACCCAACACTAGGCGGCGATCTATGCACAGATATGAATTCAGCAGCCCACATGCCTCGAACTGTAGAGATACCAAGACATGCGCATGGTACGATCCCTATCGCAGAGATATCGGATATATCCCTATATATCAGATATCTCTGCGCTGCTCAATGTGTGCAGCAAGGGGAGAGAAAGAAAGTAGTAATCAATACAAGAATATGATTGGTGTGCATGGGAGAAAAAGGAGTAGTCCTTGGAATCAGGATGTAAATGTCTCCAAGCGTCGACTAAACCCAAGTCAGTAATAGTGTTTTTTAGTGCGGCAGACATAGCCCCAGCACTTTGGTGTGCTTGTGCAGCACATCCCATTCTGGGTTCCAAACCAAGTTAAAGTCTCCCCCAAGAATAATCGGTGTTGTGACTGACCACAAGAGATCGCTTAGGTGTAGGCGTAAAAAAGCATCCTGTTTTGATTAGGGGCATATATGTTGACAAGAGTCAAAGACCACCTGCCCCAGGCCATTTGTGCTTTTAAAAACCTCCTGCCGTCATCTGCTTTAACTTTAGGAGACATTGCGTGCTAGCTGGACTTGAAGAAAATGGCTACCCCCCCTCCCAGTTTTAGAAGAGGAACAGGCCCAGTATTGAGTAGGGTACTTGGGATGGGACATAAGGTGAGTGTCGGAGGAAAGCAAATGAGTCTCTTGTATGAAGATCACATCGGGATCTTGTTAGGACCAGATATCGCCAAACTTGGTGCCTCTTATTAGGGGAATTTTGCCCTTTTACATTTAGGGAGAGAAACTTAATAGGACTGGTCATAGTACATGCAAGATGGTGATCCGCCCACAATAGCCCTCACATCACCACCATGGGTGTGTATCCTTCCCCCCTTAGCTCCACAGCAAAGCCATAGGCATGGAGGCCCATCAAGGGACCCTGAACTAGCAGGATATCGAGCAATCCACCAAGAACCACGTCTAGTTACCCCCAACCCCCTTCTCCCCAGTGTCAGCGCATCCAAGAATGGGGGAACAATAGGCTAGGAAAGAAAGAAAAATAAGATATACAACAAGTGGCCAACTGGGCCATACAATGTCAGAGTCTACCAAGAACAGCCCAACGTCAATCAGATGGTGCCATTCAGGAAAAGTCACTCTCCTAAGGGACTCGGAGGGGGGGGAAGGTGGCAGTCACAAAGAGTTTCATGGGTCTCCGCCCATGGCAATAGAAAAAAAAAAGAGCAATAATTACTCCGTCCATCAGGTCATCCCCGAGGGAACCTGCGTCAATGATGGCATTGTGCAAAGTTTCATCTCTATCGCGAGTGAGATCTGGATGTAACCTTTGCATTTTCGCGGTGCTTCATTCCTCACCCGGGCACATGTGGATCCGGGACCTTGTGTGTAAGGTTTGAGCCAGTCCCTCACAGAATCCAAACGTAAAGACCACCATAGAAGCCATGAGAGATCAGATGTACCCAGGACATGATACTCCTTATGGTCTGGTGATCGAGCTGGAGAGGAGGAGCTACTCGGGGAGCGAATGTGGCGAATGATGAGTGGCTTAACTTGTGAAGATTCTCGCTCCTGCATGCACCGTTTGGACCTAGGTGGCATAACAGTGGACCATACCGGGTGGAGAGGCCCCCCTGGCGCTCCCGTGGCGACGAAAGGTCCTCCCCCTAAGGTTCCAGTGGGAGCTGTAAGAGCTGTTTTGCTTCTCTCAATGAACGAAGAGCTCACCATTTACCCTCCCAGGTAAACATCAGGGCGAAGGAGTGGCCCCACTGGTATTTATTATTGAGGTATCTGAGCTTACCTGGGACTGATTTGAAGTCTTTCCTTCTTCGGAGCGTAGCTGGGGCCAAGTCTTGAAAGATTTGAATCGAAAGTCCATTATACGAAAGAGCTTTGATCATCTGAACCCTTTTCAAAATGGCTTCTTTATCGGCAAAGAAATGGACTCGAGTAAGAATGTCTGGGATGAAGTAAGGCGGATTGCGAGGGCCGAAGACACGGTGGGCTCTATCAAGCAAAGGGTGCGAGATTTCTTCATTCTCTCAAATGGCTTGTAAGAGTTCTGCCGTGTAAGCCTTTCCTTCCGCTCCCAAGGGAACTCCACTGATGCGCAGGTTGTTTCGCCTACTGCGATTTTCGAGGTCCTCCTGCTTCAGCTGGAGGGTTATATTTTGTTCTTCTATTTCCGCCATTTTCTTCCACAGGTTTTTGTGATCCTCTGATCTAGTGTCCATAGTGCGCTCGAGGTCGTCAGCCCTTCCACCGATCTCCGTGACCTCCCGACGGGTGTCCTGCAGTCCAGCCTTGAAGTCCTGCTTAAGAGATCCAATTTCATCCTTAATTTCTTGAAGAAATGACGCCATGAATGCCTGAGTGATTGGCCCATCCGAGCTGGCTTTTTCTGATGTGGTAATTGAAGGGACGGGATCTTCCTGTACCTGCACATTCGTTTTGGACCAGAGGGACGTTACTGGGTTGTTTCGTGCCGAGGCAGATTCAGCTTCTTTGTTGGCCTTATTTTTAGGAGGCATGGCGGAATAGCACATGATGACCGTGCACTTAGCAGTAAAGAGGGACCAGCCCTCGAGGTTTTAGTGAGTGGGTGGTGAGTAGCGCAGGCTTGGCGGATACCCCTCTAGGTGGTCAGGTCAACCCTAGTTGTAGACCTAAGGGATGGCAGAAAGTCCTGTTGAAGTTGTCCACTCTGGTTTGCACCCATGTCTCATGCAAAAGGGGATATCTGATCCTCACTAAGACTGATCCGTCCGCTGCGCCTCAGAGCAGGTTGGCATCAATCTTCCGGTCTCTCCGGAGTTTCGCTCCAAGAACAGCTCGCGATGCTATATCTTGTAATTATGGCCTGCTCAGGGGGCTTTAGAGGTCTGACAGGGACGGTTAGCGAGCCGTCATTCTTTTCGCATTGCTCTCCTCTAAAAATCAGGTCCATGTCAGGGATGACCAGACTGAGACCATGGTATTCCACTGATAGGCCAGGCAGCGATAGTTAGTTCGGGGTTCCTCCCCCCGCAATAGCCCACTATGCAAGCCCCAAGAACAGAGAGGAGGGCTCCCACCATGCACGGAGGGCCCAGTAGTTCACTTACAGTCAAGTAGGGCTCTCAGCTTCACCTAGAGCGCACTGGAAACAATCAACACCCAAACGGGAAGAAGGGAGGCCAGTTCAGGTCCAAACTTAGTGATGAGCAAAGAGGGAGAGGGAGAGGGGGAGGGGGAGGGGGGGGGGGGGAGAGAGGGGGAGGGGGGGGGAGAGAGGGAGAGAGGGAGAGAGGGAGAGAGGGAGAGAGGGAGAGAGGGAGAGAGAGAGGGAGAGGGAGAGGGAGAGGGAGAGGGAGAGGGAGAGGGAGAGGGAGAGGGAGAGGGAGAGAGAGAGAGAGAAACTAATGTGCTTGGGCGCTCCTTCCTTGACCATGAAAGGACCGAAAAGCAGAAGCGGAAGGAGCGCGTGTAGCCAAAAGGCCTAAGGACTTGGCCGTAGCCTGCGCGTCCTTAAAACGCTCCAACGCACTGTCTGCCTTATCGCCAAACAGGTGAGTGGCATCAAAGGGCATGTCCATCAATGTGTACTGGACATCCCCAGAAAAGCCAGTCGTTTTCAGCCAGGCGTGGCAGCGTAGCACCACTGTTGTGGAAATCGACCTGCCCAGCGAGTCAGCAGTATCAAGACCACAACAGATAGTGAACTTGGCTGTGTCTCTCCCCTCAGCAATAGCTTGGGAGAGTACTGTCCGAGCCTCCACCGGACACGGAGGCAGCACTTGCGCAACCGTATCCCACACAGAATGGGAATAACGGCCCAAGAGACATGCGGTGTTCACAGACCGCAGCCCTGAACTGGCAGAAGAAAAAATCTTCTTCCCAAACTGCTCCAGTTTCTTGGATTCCCTGTCCGGTGGTGCGGAAGGGTACGCTCTCTGGGACGCAGAGACTTGGACAACCAAGCTCTCAGGGGTAGGGTGTTGGGAGAGGAAAACGGGTTGTCCGGGGCTGGGCGACGGCGTCGGGCCACGTTCTTATCCACAGGAGCCCCTGTGTTGGGCCAGGTGCCCAAAAGTACGTCCGAGAGTGCATCATTAAAGGGCAGCAGCGGCTCCATAGAAGACGATGCCAGCCGAAGCACCTCTGTCAGGAGGTTAGTCCTGACAGCCACGGTAGGAAGCTTGAGGTGGAGAGCCTCAGCCGCCCTACGCAACACCACAGAGTAGGAACCACTCTCCTCCATAGCCACGGTAGAAGGAGACAGTGTGCCAGGTTCAGGAGCATAGTCCTAATCACCTGCATCCCCCAGATCCTCATCCCAGTCCGGGTCTAACTCCAATTGTGCTCCGAGAGGGTCTTCAGACCCCTTCCAGTCCTCTCCGTCCTCCACAGCCTGCCGAACAGGTGAGACAGAAGGAGGAGGGTGAAGAAAGGTAAAGAAATTCCCAAACGGCGTCTGAATCTGCGTCGGTCGATACCCCTCCTGCACCATCTCCACGTCGGGGAGGCGGCCAGGGACTGCGTCGGGCGCGGCCAGTAGCAGCGCTGTCGATGTTGGTCGCATTGGGCCAACCAACATGGACAGGGATCCATGCATGGATCCCCGAGGATCTCTCGGGGTCGAGACCAAAGTCATCGACGACGACGTCAGGGCCGGAGCCGGCGAAGAACGAAGACCCCCAGTCTGACCCGCGGGGCCGGACGGTCCGAAGACACGTGCCATGGCTGACAGGAACTCCTGCAGCTGGGCCGGAGTCATCGATGGACCCGGAAAGGGCGGGTAGGCCATCGGCAACTGCAGAGGCTCCGCCGGAGCGACGCCACCTGCACCCTCTGCCGCGCAACCAGCTATGGAAAGGCAAAGAGCGACGCCGCTTCTTCGACTTACCTAACTCTGAGTGCGAGGATCTGCGCTTGCTGGCGCAGAAAAAGAAAGAACTGACGTCAGCGCGCGTGGGCGCTTCTAAGTAGCTCCAGTGATGTCATCTCGGCGACTACGATGCCAACGACGTACGCGGAGCCGTAAGACGATGCCTACCGACGCGCAGGGGTACTGCTGCCGAAAACTTTCCGGATCCAGTCGGACGCCTAGGGATATTCTAAGGTAAGGAATCTAACACTAACGTGTCTCTTTCAGATGTCCCAGCCAGGCATGGCGTTCAACGGCCACCGTTGAGGAAAACTCTCTGCCTAGCGAGTCTGTTGTGTCTAAGCCACATCGTATGGCAAGCTGCGCTACATTTCTCACGTCTGCAACAGCTTGGGAGAGGAGAATCCTGTACTCCTCAGAGATTACTGGCAGCACTTCGGCAACCGTATCCCATAGCGAATGGTAATAACGGCCCAAGCGGCAAGCAGTGTTAACGAGTTAAACGCTAGGCTGGTGGAAGATCAGATCTTCTTACCAGACCTATCCAGCCTTTTGGATTCCCTGTCTGGGAGTGTGGAAGGAATTGGATGCTTTAACCACCAAGCTCTGTGGGGTGGGATGGGTGGAGAGGAAAGCAATGTCGCCCGGTGCAGGGCGATGACGGTGGGCAATAGTTCTATTCACAGGAGCTCCTGTGCTGGGCTTGGACCAGATGCCCAACAGAACATCGGTCAAGGCCTCGTTGAAAGGCAGCAAGGGTTCCGAGGTAGAGACACCAGGCTGCAAGACCTCCGTCAAGACATTAGTCTTGACTGCCACTGTAGCCAGCTGCAGGCCCAAGACCTCCACAGCCCTACGCACCACCATTGCAAAAGAAGCCCCCTCCTACGGAGTCAGGTTAGAGGGAGACAGCATGCCAGTATCTTTGGAGGTGTCCAGGCCACTGGCATCACCCAGGTCATCATACCAGTCCAGTTCCTGATTTGGTTGCGGGATTTCTAAGGAATCCTGCTGCCATTCCCAATCATCATCCCTTCCTAGTCCTTCAGAATAGGGCAGAGTGTATGGCATAGAGCCATACAGCTCCGGACATCCAACCAGCTGTGTGTCAACAATGGGGGAGAGACCGGCGATGCCAAGGTTCTCGACAATAGAGGCGGCCCTGGGGAAGATCCGAGTGGTACGACTGGCACCGGTACGGATCCAGGAACAGATGCAAAAGGACCCCGTTGCCAGAGGCACGAAACCCAGGGGGTCTTCTTCTACTGAGCATGCAGGGCCCGAAGGAGTCATAGAATTAATTTAATTGGGTAGGGGTCTCTCCCAGCCCCGAAAAAGGAGGGAAACGCAGAGCTGACCCAGGCACACAGCCTCGAGACTCTTCCAGCACGTCGCATGAGGTGAAGTCGAAGCACACTTCAACTTCTTGTGCTTCCTACCTGACCGTGATCTTTTCGACTGGGAGGAACAAGATTTCAACCCCCCCAGAGCGGTCCTTAGACCTTCCTCTCAACAGAGATCGGGACTGGGAGAGAGATCGATGAGGAGAGTTCCGTGGCGCCGGACACCAGGCCGCGATTAGCTTTAAGGACTACTTCCTCAAAGCCTTTGGCAACATGGCCTGGCAGTCGGAGCACGACTTTGTGTCACGCTCCAGGCACCAAGGGCACACCAGGTGCGGGTCCGAGACCGCCATGGCGCGGTGACAGGCGCAGCACAGCTTAAACCCCCGAGGTCTTCTTGCTGAACAGACCTACATACCAAAAGGACCCTACAAAAAGTTGAAAAAAAGACAGTCAAAAAGTGATGTGGGTAGCTCTCTTCGACAGATCCGCGCTGGCTGACGTGGAAAGTAAAGAACAGACGTCAGCGTGCTGGGGTGGCAACTATGTGGACGTCATGACTATGACAAACCCGGCTACGACATCACGCGGAGGGGTACTGCTATCAAAGATCTTTCGGATCCAACCTGACTCCTGGAAGTTCAAAGGTAAGGAATCTGCAGCTAGATGTCAAGGTACATTACACAGTCCTCCAATAACAGGGGATTACCAAGCGACACATTCTGATAGTGACTATTCACATATTGCAGAGTGTTCTCCTTCATCGCCTCAGGTGTCTGTGTTGCTAAGTATGTTTGCAAAAGGTCTCATATGTCCCGGGGTCCTGAGCTAGAGGGTTTCAGTTCAGCATAAGTGGTGAGTTGGTCTACACAATAGGCAAGGTCTTGTATCCAGTCCTTGAATTTTGGTGCTCGGCCTCTACTCCCATCCGTATACAATGGAACATTTCTCTATATCCTCAGCGTGGCTTCATATCACCATTACAGGTGAGAGTTTTACAACCTGTCTGATTATAATTGCTAGTGCACACACAATATCTCCCCAGTAAGCCTGAATCAGGCCACAGGCCCAGGCCAAAGGAATAAACTCTGCTCCCTCTGCGCCGAACCTCCTGCACCTGTCGTCAGGACATAGGCGGTACCCGCATAGTCGTGCAGGAGTGTAGTATATGCGATGCAGGAACTTAAAATGGATGACTCTCAGTCTGCTGCTTCAGGCTATTTGCCCGGTCTGTTGGCAGCAATATAGCCATTGATTATCTGCAAGCGCTGTGCCTAAATCAGATTCCAATCCAGTCTGAGCATTCTCTACGATGTCTTAAGTCTCAGACTGGGCCTAGTGGTAAAAAACTCAGATTAGATGTCTGGGACTGGAAGAGCAAAGCAGGGTGTGCAGTTTGTTGAAAGTGATAGGCTCTCAGGGGAAGTCAGCAGTAATTGCATTAACACTGTGTAGTAGTCTCACGGAGTGGAATATGTTCAGTGGAGTCCGCGCTTATTTGGCAAAGAAGCCTTCACAGCTTATAAAATAGCCCTCTGGTTGAAGTTTCCCCATGTGTTTAACCCAGTCTTGAGGAGCACTGCCCTGCTGGCCGCATCATGCGTAATTGGTAGAGCAATGTGGAAGGGCAGTGGAATGAGAAGTGAGTAGAGTAATAGCTTACCAAGTTTCCTAGCCAATCTCTCCCATGCCATTGTGGTGCATGCCACAGTGGACTATGCAGTGCCTACTGACGCATTGCGCGCACCCAAGTAGGCAGACATTGGGATGGGTGCCAAGTAGCCCTGTGCGAACGCTAGGTGTGGCATGCACGGTGTAGGACTGTGCAACTATATGGCTTAGTGTTCCCTGGGCGCATAAAAAATAAATCTCCAGGTCAGGTGTATAAAAGCATTCACTCAAGAACGGCTGTGCGAGTATATTCCATTGTGTGAGTGGCTGCTTACGCGCCCAGGATTGTCATATCAATTGTGTTTTGAGAAGTTTGAAAAACTCTCACCCTGGTGAGTAGGGGATATTAAGGAATATATACAGCAGTTACGGCAGTATGACTATCTTCATTAGAGCTATTCTGCCTGCTAGAGATATAGGCAGTGATATCCATCACGTGATCCTATAAGTTTTCCCATCTAGTGCAGTCCCATAGTTAGCGTGTATCAATTCTTTGTCCCTGGTAATTAATATTCCTAAATATCAGGTCAGATTTGCACCAAAGCAGTGGATGGTATGATTGGAAACTGCCTATGGCAGGGGTGAGGGGAAATAGCTGGGACTTCACCCAGTTGATTTGGACCCCTGATATATCTCCAAAATTTGGGTAGGATTCAGTTGACTGACTTGTGGCTCCCTGATGTACAGTGTGATATAATCTGCATATAAGGATATCCATACATGCTTAGTAGGATATCTGATGGCATATTCCCAGAGGTGTTGGCATTGCTTAGCCGCAAGAGACTCCATAGCCAGCACAAATAATATTGGTGACAGTGGACATCCCTGCCTGGTGCCTCGTTCAATATTAAATGGGGCAGAGCATGTACCATTTATTTGTATTTTCTGCTGGTGGCTGGGAGTATAGCAGAGCGATCCAAACCAAGAAGGGGGATGGGAAACCCTGCATCGCAGAACCACAATCAGGTAGTCGCACTTCACAGAATCGTAAGCCTTGGTGACATCAAACACAGCAGCAAGTTCTAGATCTACATCTTGCATGAACGCAAATAAAGTGTGCAGGTTATGTGAGGTAGCTTGCCCCAGTATAAAGCCGGACTGGTTGGAACAAGAAGGGCATCAAGAGGCTAAGGCGATGTGCAAGAATTTTTGCTAGGATTTTGACAGCACAATTTATAAGAGGAAAGGGACCTGTATGAGTCACAGCACTCAGCAGGCTTGCCTGGTTTAAGTATAGTGATGAACATCGCCTCTCTCATAGGTGGCGGCAAATGACCACACACTCTAGCCTCTTGGGGTAGACTGCTTTTAGGATCGGAACTATAGTGCCAGCATATACCTTATAAAAAATCAGCTGGTAGCCCATCAGGGCCAGGTGCCTGGCCCAAGCAGTGCTGCATTATGGCCTCTCCCATTTCATCTTCCTCTTTATTGGCTATATCGCTTAACCATCCCAGAATCACGTCTTCTAAATATGCATCTATGTCTATTATATGTAACCCGTGTGATGTATATAAGCATTGAAAAATCTAGTGAATATTTTAAATATTTACTGTGTGTCGCAGACCAAGGAGTTACCCTCATCTCGTATTTCTAGGATGGTGTTTGAGCCTCGGGGGTTACGAATCATAGTTGCAAATGCGTCCAACAAGCCATGTACCTCCACAATGGCTCGTGTCAGCCAGCTCGCGCTTGAAGCTGGGGTGCTGTGTGTGATCCATCTCAGTTCAGATTCAGGGAAAAGTTAAAATGCCCCCCAAACACAATGTGCGTGGAGCCGGTACCTGCGATCAGTCCCCAGAGTCAAACAAATAATACAGGGTCATCAGAGTTGGGATCATAGCAAGTAACAATAGTGATGGATATGGAGGCCATCCTTCCCCCATACTAGTGTGCAACGGCCCTGAGGGTCACTTAACGCACTGTCTGATGCATATGGGGTGCCTCTGCGTAGGAGGGTCACAGTGCTTCTCACATAAGTGGAGTAAGTAACGAAATATCAATTCCCTGCGTGTTACAAAATTAGTGTACAGAAGCCCCCATATGGGTCTCCTGCAATAGGACGATGTTGATATTGTGTCTATCTAGCTGCAAAATCTGGTTGGGGGAAGAGAGGTCTGCCGTTGACCCAATCACGGTTTGTTAACCACCACTGCAGATCCTTCGCAGTTCCATCCAAGATCTGACCCACCTCGGTGAGATTTCCCCAATGACAAATGGCCCAATAAGCATGCGGTATTCACTGACCGCAATGCCAGACTGTAGGAAGAAAACATCTTTCCAAATTAATCCAGTCACTTGGATTCCCTATCCGGAGGAGCGGAAGGGAATGCCCCCTGGGAAGTAGAGGCCTGCACCCCCAAACTTTCTGGGGTGGGGTGTTGGCTGAGGAACTTTGGGTCACCCGGAGCTGGGCGATGGCGACGTGCAATTGTCCTATTCACAGGAGCCCCTGTGCTTGGTTTGGACCATGCTCCTAGAAGGACGTTCGTAAGTGCCTCATTAAAGGGAAATAGGGGTTCAGTGGGGGAAGCCCCAGGTTGAAGCACTTTGGTCAGGAGATTAGTCCTGACCTGCACTGAGGGCAACTCCAGTCCAAGGACCTCAGCTGCCCTCTTAACCACCATGGCATAGGATGCCCCCTCCTCTGTAGGCACTGTAGGTGGAGAGAGCATGCCAGTGTCTGGGAAGTATCCAGATCACTGGCTTCTCCAAGTTCCACATACCAGTCCATAGTCTTCTCAGTGACATCCTGGTTCTCTAATGGGCCTCCAGACTCCTCCCATTCCTTTCCTGAGCCCAGCATGTCCACAAAGTGCTCAGGCGACAACATAGAACTCCTGGGTTCTGTCGACGTTGGAATAGGTATCACTCAATGCCGTTCCAGTTCCGAGTCGTCGGGAATGCGGATGGGGCTTGCACCACAGACGGGCATCGGTGACGTCGCAGGCCCAGACTTCGGGTTCTACGCCGGGGGAGGCTGCGATGGCACGACCGGATATGGGATCGGATCCCTGAAGCCCCACTGGCACTGTGGCCTAAGCCGACAGCGTTGAACCCGATGGGGCCCCATCCGACCGCGCGGGGCCTGAGGGCTCACCAATGGTGGTCGTTCCACTCAAATACGTGGCGCATGGCCTCGTAAAAATCTTTCATTTGAGCAGGAGTCGCTCCGGCTCCCGGAAAGGGAGGGAGGCGCGAAGTCGACTCAGGCTCCGCAGAACCGTGCCTAGCGCGTCCGAGCTCCTTACCTCTCTCGACGCCGGACGCCAGTTGATGTGAAGTCGAAGTCCACTTGGATGACTTCTTCTTGTCCCTCTTCCCCGAGTGTCCAGAGACCGCGAATGGGAGAAAGAGGACTTAGGGCTCCGTGAGCGGTCCCGCGACCGCCTCTTCTTCGAACGGGACCGTGACCTCCTCGGAGTCTTGCTTAACGGTGTCGACTGCCGGGCCGTGAGTAACTTCATCGCCCGCTCCCTCAAGGCCTTCGGAGTCATCGCCCGACAATCTGAACAGGACTTCGAATCGAGGTCACGTTCAAGACACCACAGACATACGCGGTGGGGATCGGTAACAGACATCATGCAGGAACAAGTCCTGCATAGTTTAAAACCTGTCCTTCTACCAGACATCCCTCGCACACAAAGTCACTACTAAAAAAATGTCGACAAAAGTCGAGAAAAAGGCATGCCAAAAAGCGGCAGAGGGGTAGCTCTTCCCGGATCGGTGCTTAACTGTCGCGGAAAGAAAAAAACTTTCATCCGCGCGCCTGGGTGGTGCCTATGTAGGCACCGCGACATAACTGACACTACAGAAGCCATCGACGTCACGCGGAGCAGAATGGAGCCACCAGATGTTGCGCGCAAGGGGTATTGCTCAGCAAAAGTTTCTGGATCCAGCCTGATGCCTGGAAAATTCAACGGTAAGGAATCTGCAGCTAGAAGTCTATTAGATATATGGCGATGTTTGCACGGATCACCCAGCCCTCTGATGTTCCATGTCAGGCAACTGCATCTGACCTGTGCATTATTGTGAGGTGCCCTGTCTGGGTTAGCCATGTCTGGTGTAGTGTAGATGTGATGCACAAGTGCCTCGAAATGCCCTAGTGGATGGCAGTAGGGCCATATTAGGTGGTTTCATTAGCGCATATGAGTGTGCACAGAAATTCAATAATAACAGTCCTCCCTCCTACACTGATGGCCCAAAACAATCAGGAAGTATTAAACCTCCAAAAAACCAAGATATAAGGAAACAGTGTCCAACACAACCATTGGATCAACCCCAGTAGAACATGGAGGGGTATCCCTGTAGTAGCTTGGACTCATGGCTGACACGGCTTAGGAGCATCCAAGAATAGGAAAATAAGAGCTACAGAGCCAGACGGTTCTTCCTTAATTTGTCGAGGGTGTCGGGGGAGCTCATGTGTGGTCCTCAAGTGCCAGCTCCTCACAGGCAACAGATATCGTTGACGTGAACTGCCCCCCAGTAAAATAGGAAGCCTATTTAGTGAGAACAGGGGCCATAATGTAACAGTCAGCAAGCAAAGTATTATTCTTCTCCTAGTCCCCATTACGTGTGTTGACTTGTTGAATTTGAGTCTGTCGCTCAGAGGTCAGGCGGGAGCATATTGGATCTTGCAGTTCGTCTATCTCATCTCCGAGAGCGATGAGGATGGCCTAGAAGGCTGCGACGTACGGCCAGTGGAGGGAGCACACTCCACATTGCACCTCATGACATTGCCAATCTGCTGCAGACTGTTGAAAATGTGGGCAGTTTCCCTGATGGGGGATTCGAAGTTTAGCACTGTACAGCATAGCATACTGGATGTTGGCTTTCTGCTGCTTGTGTTTGATAGGCATGTATTTCCTATATGCCTCCTGCAGCAATTATCCCTGGCAAGTCTTAGGGCAGTAGCTCTGTCACAATAATTTAGCAACCGAGCAATGATTGGTCTTGCCTCAGCTCCCGGCAAGGGGTGAGCCACCACTGCCCTATGGACCCGCTCCACGATCAGCATGGTGGAGATGGCATCCGCTCCAAACCTGTGGTTATAAGTTGTTTCACGAAATCATCCATTCTGCCTGCGTTTTTATTTAATGGGATCCCCATTATGCACAGATTGTTTCTGCAGGAAGGTGCCCAAAGGTCTTCGTTCCTGGCAGATATGACTTTGAGGACTTTCTCCATATTTAGGAGTTGTTCGCTTAATTGCGGATATCTGCTGCTCAGCATCAGGAAGCCGGCCATCATGGTTTTACAGTTTGTGGGTGATAGCATCCATTCGGAAGCACCTGGTATCCATCTTAGATTCACTGGAGGTCAAGCTCTACTGCACAGCGATCAGGAGGGATTTCATATCAGCAGCATCGGTTGCCTCCTCCATGGGAGATTCTTCAGTGCTTTGTTGATCTGCATTGCCATTTGGATTGCAGACTGACCTACAGGAATCAAATTGGAGCTTTGTTTGCTTAGTGTCCGTTCTTCCCATGATGGCAGTCAGTCGGTAGTGCTGTAGGGTATCTCAGCTCACCTGGGTTGTTCCCAAATATAGCTAACACATCTACCCTTTTATCCAGCAGTAGTAGAGTCCCACCTATAGTCCAGCACACAGCTAAGGTAGCAAGTGGTGGTAGTGCCTCCACAGCCCTGCCTCACTTCCAGGACTCAACTGAGGGGCACGGGCACGCCCAGGCAGCGCCAGTATGTTGAATATCAAGCCTCCATGCTCTGCATCCTGCCAGAGGGCACAGGCGGATACTTAGCACCTCATCACACGATACACCGAGGCAGTGCTTCAAATGGCCATGGCCGCGGAGGAACCCAATAGTGTGCTGCTGTACCACCAAACTCAGGGAGGTCCCATGCAGGGCCCCCAGCGTTTCGTAGGTATTCACTAGGTGACAATAGGCCAGCAAATACTATCGTATTTGTCACGGTTCGCGGTAGTTTGACAGCAGTGTGGTATCTGTGGGCGGTGTGATCTCTCAGCAGCGAGAAAGCATCAGTCCCCAGCAGTGAGGTCCCGCTGCATCTAGATAGGATTGCCACCACGATGCATTACTTGGAGACACTCGTAGGGTCAGTGAGCTTCACAGTTGAGGGAGGGGGTGGGGAACAGTAAACCGGGTACGGGCACTTCCCGCTCGACCCCCCTCAGGCAGCACTACGTTGTTACTCAGGGCACCTTTTGTGCCTGCAGGGCTGCCCCGGATGTCCCATGCAGGTAACCCCCCCCCACCTCGCCTCATTGCGGCTCACATCCTGTGGGTCACCAGCCCGGTCGATATCCAGCATCAGGTAGAGGAATCAGGGACAGGCCACCCACCACAGCTTCAGCACGGCCCTAGTTGCCATGATCGCAGCCGGAAGCAATCATCCCATCACGCCTCGCGGCAGATCACCGGGATCGCAGGAAGGCCCCTCACTCAGCACCGACCTTGTGTGGCAGTATTCCGGAGTAACTGGTGAGTTTGTCTCCTCCGCTTTGCAATCTTATCCCTGCCAAGCATCACCAAATGTCAGTGCAGTCTTGATAGGGATCTGAGAGTGCAGTAGGCAGCGCGATGTGTAGCCGCCATTACAGGCGTACCACGTCATAGGCCTTATAACCAGTCATCGGGCTTATGAATCGCCTTCGTATCCTCTATGTGCAATTGCAACTGAGGACATTCGTGACTTCCGTCTTGTATAGGCGTCGCGATTTGCCAAAATCTCCTGTTATAGTGGCATTTAGGGCAGGATTATGTTGGATTAGACCCCCCTGTTGGCAGGAGCCTCACTCAAGTGCATCCATTTCTCGCCGGCTCTCAAGTGCCCGCAGCTCAAATAAAGTTTACCCCACCATTTTTTTTTTCTAGGCTACAAACAACATGGATATTCCTGAAAGTGGCAAACCTTGCAGTCTTGGATTCTCAACCTCAATGCACAATAAATTGGGACCAGGTGGATCAGTTTTAAAGAAATGGGACAGCATCACTTGAAGTAGTTCCTATTTAATATTTCCAGGGGCCAATAGCAGATTGAAGAACCCTGTTGTCTGTGGTGGAGGTCACAGCAATAAATATGGACAATTTTAAGCTATTCAAAAAAGGCAAGCCAGCAGAGGTAATGCTTTGTATGGAGAGTTCAGGCATGAAACTGTGGCACACATTTTTTTCATTTTGCAGGGGAAAGTAGGATACAGCATACAGACAGCTCATCAGCAAACACATGCCATGAATATGGCAGTAGGGGACACAAAGTGCTAGTAATTTATAACAATTAACCTCAAACATCTGATTAGTCTCAGTGCAGCAATAGTGAAGGACTACCACAAACAGGTTTTCTTCTTTTGGCTGATGTCACTGCATGCCACCTCAGACCAAAGCGGACACTTGGTAATAAATCTAAACAGGGCAGCAACCAAAGCAGTAAATTGTGGCTATGTTGTACTTCGAAAGGAGTGTGTGACTTAAAGTACTCCTAGGAGAACAATTGTCAAAGGTAGCATTTTTTCCAAAATGCTGAAGTAGCTGTCCATATCAGGCATCACGTCCGGGATATACACATGATCTGGTTCTAAAAGAAGTACTTACGGCAAAATATGATTATTCACGAAAACCTTCACCTCCTTAACCAGCAGATGACTGAAAAAGTACAATATTGTTATTGGTTTATATTCCATTTGGGTACCTATGGAGCAGGAATTAGTATTGCACACGCAAAATGAATTCACACATCTACCCACCATATTCCAAGAGAAGCCATGTGAAGCTAAACATACTTGTTAATGGCCTGTTGCCCCATTTAAGTGTGTGTATAAATTAGCTGGTAAATGAGTGCATCTAATTGAAATCCTTTTTGTAGAAATGTCCTTTATTAACAGATAACTTAAGTACAGGTTTGAGAAGAACTCTGTACATGAACCGCAAGGCTTTGGTAATTCTGAGGTCATATTAAGCCACAATACAGTCAAACCTTTGACAGACTTCATACTGTGCACAGATTGGGAATTTCAACATCAGTTTCAAAAAAGGACAAGAATAAAAAAAGCTCGCCTCTTGGTAACTAGCTTTGCTTAACTACTACTTCCAGTAAATACAAATAAAAAGAAATCGATAGCTCTTCATTCAGAAAGTTCAAATTTTGGCATAGTTGGTGGGAAAAAGGGAATATCCTTCAAGACTGATATTCAAAATAATACAAGTACTGCTGCTGGTTCTATCAAAATGTAGCACCATGAAACACAGGTCATTTTATATGGCAGATTTCCCATTGACATATACACCATCTTATTTGTCAATATTTAAATGCATTTAGAAAAAAAAAGTTGCAAGCCATGATACAATGGAACAGAAGGGCCAAATTTAAATCTTTGGTAAGTGGACATCTCAGCAGGTTGAATGCAATGGCAATGCTAAGAGCAGATTTGAAGAAAGTGCATGTTTTTATGTTCAAGTTCCAAAATACAATCCCACAAGATGTCTGTATAGTAAATATACATAAACTATACTTTGGGAACTCAAGGACACAAGATAGGCCACAAGTATGACATTACCCAAAGGCATTTGTTATGTGAACAAAATGAGGAACCTCTGGAAGAATATTTATTATAGAAATACACACACACACACGCACACGCACACACACACACACACAACTGAACCATACATAGAGAGGCATAAGGAGTGCTTAAGTGCATTAATTAGTTTCATTCTATTTTCAAAGAGACCAACCAAAACAAATTATAGCTCATTTACATGATAGGCAACTTTAATGCTGTAGTGCACTTGTGTATATATATATATGTATGTATATTTATATATATATATATATAAAAAGGTCCAAACTCTGCATCCTAGCGCAGCAGCTCATTTCCATTCCAATATTGAAGTACTGTATATCTTGATTTAGAAGATGCAGGAGTTATTGCCTAAATATTACACTATACATTTCGAAGAGTGTTCTGAAAAAACACTTTGAAAAAATGCTGCTAATTTACAGCGCAATTGTTTTTTTGCTACAGCTTTAACTCATTGGCGATTTTCGAAGCAATGTTTTTAAAAGCTATGGATGTTCCTGATATTCGTTTAAAACGAACTCCATTAAGTGACAGTCTTGGCAGTTTGCACACCTCCATCTCCCACTGGACAAGGTTTTCGGCATGCCCATCTCCATTGACACAGAACAGCAAGAAACGTTCTCGTTGTTCGTAGTCACAATTATTGACATCCAGGACTTTTCGAATCTCCTTCATCATGTCATTTGGATCCATAGAACTTGTGGTTTTCATACTCCACGTAAATCGTAATGAGCGGGGCTTTATATCCTTAGTTTCATCTTTCTGCTCTCCAGATATATTGCGACTGAAACAGATAAGAAGTTTTTGTAGTTATGATTAGTTATCAATCTTGTTTAAGTAACATTTAATGAACATTTTTTGATAACATCTACTAAACAAACTCTGCACAGCCTTTTCAGTAGAGTACATGAACTCTAAAGTCCTTTGCAGGTCCAGCGCACTAGACGTACTTAGGAAGCAATCAGACTGATGCAGTATATTCCCAAGTACACACAAGTACCAACTGGACACTAGAACGCATGTTTGTTCACATTCCCAAAAAACATTTTGACAAGAGAACAGGGGCTGGATTAGGGGTAACAAACATTTGTTACACATATAAAAGGTGCTAAATGCACTGGAAGAGGATAAAAAAGGGGTGTTAACTGGGGGGGGGGGGAAGCAAAGATGGGACAGAGCTGGAAAATGCATGCACTGAGATGTTTAACTCACACAAAAACAAACAAAACCAAAGCTAATAGGTGTTGCCTTAAAAATGTCGATGCCAAGCTGTCGGCTTTTCCAAAGTTGTAAAGCAATTTGTCAGAAAAAACAAAAAACAAGATACTAGAGGAAAAGTAAAAAAATCTATTGTATCTCAAAACTGCACAATGAATTAATAGTTTTGTAATAAATGGCAATGTTTACTTTATAAATACTTTTCACTTTGGAAACTCAAGATGGAATTGAAAAATAAGGAAGAGCCAGAAGGTAAAGGGAAACAAGTGTTACACCAGGCTTCTTCAACTGGTAGCTCTCCACATACCTGTAAGTAGCTCTACTGTGACCAACCTAGCCTACTACATTAACAGCTTTTCCTTGTCTGAAATAATATATGTATACCACAATTGTCAAAATTGACAAAATTGTGTGTATATTCAGAACTCATAAGCGGAGGTCTAGAGAAAAATGGTTAGATTCCCAAAACAGATTTAAACCATTACCTTGGTGCCATGGCCATTCAAGCTATAGCTATTATGTATTACCTATGTAAAGGTATTCTAAACTGAAAGCTTTTTTTTTTTTTTTAATATTACTGTGGGCTACCCTGCCTGAGGAACTGAGGTGATCATGGCTAGTAATTGTGAATGGCGTGGCTACTAATGTAATCTTTCCTGATATAGTCACAATTACAACACTATTAGTGGCTTGGGATGATTTTAGCAGATCATATGTAGCCTTTACAGAAAAGATTAGAGAACCCTGTGTTAGGCGAAGTTCAACTATTACCATGGATACTAGCTGAGGGGCGCAGCAGATGGCTCATCTCTCAGGGCCATGAAAGCCTTTGTGAGTCAAAGTGTGTACTTTGCGAAATGCAGGAGATAAAAAATGCACCCTTGAAGTTCTACTTACAGCCATACCCCAGAAAAAAATCTCTTGTGCTGTGCTTTTACAGTCAAACTGGAAGAGGAGGGGTGCAACACCACGTGGGGCAGTATTTGCGGAGTGAAGCAGCACAAGAGAAAGAAAGCTATCAAACATATACACTCTCTCATAGAGTGCTGAATGAAAAAGAAAAAAAGGTATTACCTTGAATGTGAGCAGTGGAAGGATAGAAGTCAGTTATTTAAAAGGATGGTAAAGAGGCTACGCTCCAGGGGAAAGCAAAACACCTTACACAGTCTAGCATGCTTGACCTAAAATGAAACTCCATATACTTAAGGTGCAAAGGAAACAAGTGAGCCAAGCAAAAGGATGCTAAAAAGAGCATGGGAAAGAACAAACACAGGATGGACAAGATGGAAAAAGGAAAGCCACTGAATAAGAAGCAAGCTAACAAGTGTGACAGTAAAGCCAACCAATGGGCAGACTCTGTGCCCACTTTCTTCGTAAGTTCACAACAACTCTTTTGCATTCAGACAGCTTGTGCTGTATGGCACACACAACATAATAAAAAGGGTCATTCCAAGAAGTGCAAAGCCGATCAAGCAAGTATTTAAAGTACTTCTGATAGAAAACCAACCTTCCTGTGGTCCACTTCACTTGCAAGAAAGAAAATGTCACTAAATCCCTGGAAGGTCAATCATTAAGCTTTGACAGAAGGGGCTCCAAGACCCTTTCTGTACAATCAAAAATACGCCCACTTCTCTAATGACTGCACAAGCAAGATAGGTGGTCGCTATATTGCGGTGGTCACCTTATTGTGGTGGGTCTCAAAATTTGCTTGCTAATGTATATGTTTCATATACTTGAAGTATGGGGAAAAATGACCTGCACATTTACAGAGGTGTCACTGTACAGTGAACCTCCGCTGCCTCAATAGCCATATGTGAAGTGCAGATGTACGAGTTACTTACCTTCGGTAACGATATATCTGGTAGAGGCGTTGTCTAGACACAGATTCCTCAACTTAGAATATCCCCAGGCATCAGACTGGATCCGGAAACTTTTTTGCAGCAGCACCTCTGCACGCCGGGGGACGGCGCCACACGACCCCACCCTGACATCGTCCACGCACGTGACGTCAGCGAGGTCATGCAAGTCCCTCCTGACATCAGTTTTCTTCGGAGAAACTTTTCCGCGACACAACACGGAGCCACCAACAAAAAAACGGTGAAAGTATGGGAACAGTGTGCGAGGGATGAAAATCCGTGAATAAATAAGGAGGATGGTGCAAGACACCATCGTAAAAGACAGAATTAGACACTGCCAACATCTAAGTGAAAAAGCTGCGAGAAAGAACCCCGCAAGCTAAGCGAAGACCCTTACCAAGTGCAACAAGGGAAGAATATCTCAACAGACAGAAATAGACTATTACCATGCAGAACAACAGACAGAAATAGACTGTCAGTACCATGGAAAACTGTGTCGTCTAGCAAGAACAGAGCACAGAGAAAACAACAGTCCACCGCAGGAAGGTATGAAAAGACTGGCACTGCTCCTATAGTAATGGAGGTCTGAAATAGAGGTCAACAGATCCCCAAAGAAGACGACTGTAGAGAAGACCAGAACCCTGAGCCAATAGAGAAGGCGGAAGGGAGGGAAGGCAGCAGGAGAAGGGAAGAAAATGAAGATGAATCTCCTGGTGAAGGTTAATCAAAAGGCATCATTTTACAGGTATGAAACCCATGAGAGGGAGTCAGCTGTATTATGGTAACAGAAACCCCTGAGAGGGAGTCAGCTGTTTTACTGCAAATCTCAAAAGGACGCAACAATGTGAGCACCCATGAGAGAAAAACCAACGCCAACTGTAAAAGGGGGCCTGCGGAGAACCCCACTTGGCAAGGTCCTCGCAGAACGGGGAGGCTGGGTGGGCGTTAAGGAATCTGCGGCTAGACAACATCTCTACCAGATACATCGTTACCGAAGGTAAGTAACACGTACATCTGATAGAGACATCTAGCCGCATATTCCTTAACTTAGAATAGATACCACAGCCATACCCCAAAGGGGAGGTGGGTCTGTGACAGAACAGAAAGTGCCAAGCATTTGAGCCGACAACAGAGTGACGGACAATGGGGAAGGCTGTGGCGGATCACCAAACAGCAACCCAAATAGCTCGGAAGAGCAAAAGATAAAGGGATGCAAGACATCCCAAAAATGCCATAATGGTGCTACACCACACCTGTATAAACATGAGGTAAAAACGGCACCAGCCATATACCAGAACAAAAGAAAGAGAGAGGAAGGAGGACCACTCCCTGCGTAATGGCACACTATGTGAACACCTACCAAAGGTGGAGAAGAAACATGAAGAGATGCAACCAGAGCCTACCAGGCTAGCCCACGGAAGGAAGGCCGGAGAGGCAACAGCCAAGAACCAAAGCTCAAGAGATAGAAATTTTAAATGTTTTTAGAACTGCAGGCGGAGACAAGAAACACGCCAAGTGCACACCCAGTCCCAAAAGGGTGAACAGGGGTGAACAGTAACAATCTTAAGCACGATGATGCAGGCCACCACAGAAACATGCACAGAGCAAACAGCTACAGAGACCATAGGGTGGCGTAGCTAGAATAAGCATAAGGCTGCGCGACCAGGCAGCGGTAAGGCCAAGGTGAGAACTAACACACAAAATAAATATGCAGGGTGGAGATCTAGGACGACTGACATTAGAAGAGCCGTCCCCGCATGCCGAGCTGATACAATATAGGGCAAACTTAAAGAGGAAGGCACAGCCGAAGGAAGGTGCAGCAGAGGCATCAAAGTACTAAGGCGTAGAAACGGAGGAATAATCGCAGAATTTCAGACTACACCCTCCGACTGGAAGGAAAGTAACCCATGTCCAGAAGAGAGAATCATTCAGTAACTGAACACGAAGAAGGGAGCAGTGTAAAACCGGGGAACCGCCCCAGTAAGCGGAACGCCAAAAGAGGCCTTATTGGTAATGCCGCATGCATCACTGGAACGGTCCCTGAAACATGGAGACTTCGGACCAGACCTCGCAGCCTCGAAGAGAGGTGAAGAGTTAGGAAGAAGAGTACCCATGGAACTTGCATATATACCTAAATACAGATATATATAGCAAAAATGGGTAAACTAGCCACGACTATGCAACATGGTTGTAGAGGAACACACCTGGTGCCGTAATGACAGACGGAAGCTGCCTTTAAAGCGTGATGAGCACCCCGAAAACCTCCGAAGGAGGAGAATGAAGCAGATAAGCAAGATGACCAATGACGCCTAGAAGATGACACCAAGGCACAACATTGAGCACCGTACAACGGCAGACCAGAGGACACCTAGAGGGCAAAGGAACTCTTAGGCCCAGTTGACATAAACAGAGCTATATAATAGCAAACATGTACCCCACACGGAGTATGCACACCCCAACAACGGGGAACACGTTTATTAGGGCAAGCCACAGTCAGAGGAACAATCTGTGGAATACTGCCACAGTAGGTTAACCGCCAGTTTAAAACGCACAATGCATCCAAAGGATGCTAAATGAAAGGCTAATCACCTCTGACCATGCGAAAGGTAGACCTGAGGCTTACTATCAGCCTAAAACACATAACGCATCAAAAGGATGCTAAATGAAAATGTACCACCCCAGAACAAACGCTTGAGGAACACAGGCCTAAGGGGCGGGTCCCACAGGGCAGAGGTAGCCCAAGCCAGGACACACACTGTATTTAGTGACCGTAGTGCAACACTAATGGAGGCAAAGATGTTCCGACTCCATGACTCAAGCCATCTGGACTCCCAGGAGGGAGGAAGCAATAGCCGGGGCAAGGACGGGAAGGCAGTTTGCAAAACAAACACCGGCACATCGGGATGCACAAATAAGCAGACCGTTATCGTGTGGAGCAGGACGGGGGCAGTGCAAGACCTAACGACCCACCGGGTCACCGGAAGCTTCAATGGGCAGAAGCGGCTCCACATTTCCTGACCCAAGGTGAAGGACATCAAGTAAAGGGTCCACAGGCAAGGGCATTGAAGGGGGAAGAGACCACGCTGAGAAAGGCTGCACCAGCCTCGGTCGCCCTCCAAGGAGGGGATAGTAGCTCATCAGTAGGTGAGGGTTGTAAGCTAACCTTCCCAAGACAGTGAGGGTGCGACCAATGCCCAACTAAGGGGAGCCCTATTGACGAATGGTCGTCCTGATGAGGCACTTGAGGAGGCGAGGAGCCGGTCGGGTGCGGGTGCTCTTGAGAAGGTGGGGATCCTGCTGGATCCACATATTCTAATGGAGGCACAGGCAAGAATACATTTGGTGTCGCCGGGCGTGAGGGCGATGCCAAACTCTCTACGGACGCTTCCGGAGAAGAGTCAACAACCCGGCGTCGATGCGGCGCCAAAACTACTTTAGTAGGCGCCGATCGAGCTTCGTCCGGCGCCGACCCGACTCCATCCGGCGCCGAGTCGGCTCCGTCCGGTGCCGAATCCACAATAAGCTTCCCTTCCGAAGAAGAAGGCGCTGGGGATGCAAGCCTCCAGCGCAGCACCGGTGCCGACTCAGCCTCAACCAGAACCGGCTCCGAAGGAAGAAGCGGAAGCAGAGGAGGCAACAAGCCCTCCTTCCGAAGAAGGCGGCACCGGAGCCGGGGAGGCAAGCCTCCGGCGCTGCCTCAGCCTCAACCATAACAGGCTCCGACTCCAGGGGAAAGAAGCGGAGGCAGAGCCGGGAGGTGAGTCTACGGCGCCGGAACGGTGCCGAGCCCGGCTCTGGACAGGCGGCCACCTGCCCAGAAGGACGAGGCGTGCCTAAAGCGAGGCTTTGAGCACCAGCAACCACCTGCGACGCCACAGGGATCCCCATGGGACCATGCGGCGCGGCAGGGGTGCAATGGGTTGTAGAGGGGGACCCAGCCGCCCGCACCCGGACGACGCCATATGGATCGTAGATAAGGGCCCTGACCTGGCCGCGCCTTGACGATACCACATCTCCGACGTCCCTGGAGGGCAAGGTCTCATTTGACGCCGGGGGTGAACCCACCGGCGAGTCAGTCGGGGACCCCACAGATAGCGGAGACTCCGAAGATGCCCCAGGGACGGGAGAGGACCCAAGGCAGGCCTGCAAAGCAGTGGCATAAGCCTCCATTTGGGCCCGAGTCGCCCCCGCACCCGGATAGGGCAGATAGAGGGGAGACGACTGTCAGGGCGCACGTCCGGAATGTTCCGGGAACCAGTGCCCCTGACAACAGATGAAAGTGAGGTCAAAGACCTCGGCGACATGCGCCGCAACTTTCCAAGAAGTGGTGAAAGACGGCCCCGGGCCCCAGAGGGCGATCGACGGCAGAACTGCGTTGAAGAGGCCGTGGGACGAGACGACTCTGACCGGGACAAACGTGCCGAGAGAAGCTTCATCCAGCGCTCCCGCCGGGACTTCGGCTTGAGGTGTTGGCAGGCGTCGCAGTCCGTGGAGTCGTGGTGCTCACCCAGACACATACAGATGCGGGTCCGTCGCGGACATTTGTCGCGAACAGGATGTACAGGATTTAAGCTCGAGGGCATCGCACACTGTTCCACACGCGAAGCGTCGAAAAAGGGCCTGAAAAAAAGGCCAGAGGAACCGCTCACTCCGGATCCGCGTTGCACGCGGAAAAGAAGGAAACTGATGTCAGCGTGCCGGGAGGGACTTATATGACCTCTCGGACGTCACGTACTTGGACGACATCAGGGCGGGGTCGAGTGGCGCCGTCCCACGGCGCGCAGAGGTGCTGCTGCTGCTGCAAAAAAAATTCCGGATCCTGTCTGACGCCTGGGGATATTCGAAGGTTAAGAATCTGCGACTAGATGTCTCTATCAGATCCATTATTTTCCCAACAGGTGTGGCCACATAAAAATGCTTACAGGCTGGTAGGCCCACACATGGCATCACAGTTTGCGCTGGTGTTCCAAACTTCCTAGCCCTTTGAGGCAGGGTCTACAAGCTCCATGAAGGTGGGTGCAGCCCGATACTGATCCAACCCTCTTGGGATCCAGCAGCCTCATCAAATATGGGTCAGGGTAGCCATTAGCAGACAAAAGGAGCTGAAGTATTGCTCTGCGCTTGTATACGGAATTGTCTCAATCATATACTCCATCTTCCATAATACATACGTGGGAGAAAGGATTTACTTATCTGTCTAGAGATGCATAGTAGTGCGCACAAAAAGACAGACTGAATTGCAGCCCTAAGTGATCGCCAGTGGCTGAGATTAATTCAAACATTCCATACATCACTTTACTCTTTGTTGCGAGAATTAACCCTGAACAGATCGAGACTTGTCTCACATTAGAAAAGTAAATCCTTTCTCCCACGTATGTATTATGGAAGATGGAGTATATGATTTGTTCTTTCTTCTTTTTGCCACACCAGAACTCACATGGCACCCTGTTACATTCCCAGTGGGACACAATGGCTCCTTTTTGGGCACCTAACCAGGCCTATGTTCGACCCAACTCATGGCTGGGCTTCCCTTTGAGACTTTTCCCCATCACTGACACAGTCTGCCACTATACCCGATACCCTTTCGCTAGGGACCTCCCTACGCGTCATGTCCTGGAATGTCAACGGCCTCCTGGACCGTTTTAAGCGCATGGCGGTATTACGTTACGCGCAACGTCTCAGGGTAGAAGTCCTATTGTTACAAGAGACGCATTTGCTGAGTAATCACTGTCCCCTTTTAACACGATGCGGCTATGATAGGGTTTGGCATTCGGGCTTCACTCGGGGCTACCGTGGGGTGGCGATCCTTGTGAAACGTTACCTCCCTCTCGTGACCACACGCGTCATCCACGATGCTCAGAGCACCTTCGTGGCCTTGAGTGGCACGCTGAATGGTGGCCCCATCAATCTTGTATCACTCTATTCTCCCCCTTCGATGTTGACAGTGACCCTGTCTAAACCTGTCGACCTTTTATCGCCCCTACCCTTAGGTCCCACTTTCCTTGGGGGTGACTTTAATGCCGCTTCCTCCCCTGACTTAGCCACGGCAGGCCCTCCTTCTCCTGGTAGACTTGCGCAGGCAAGACAACTGACATCTTGGACTGAATCAGTGGGCTTCTGCGATGCATGGCGTGTCTGGCACCCACACTCCAGGCAGTTCACACATACCTCGGCAGCTCATCATACACAGGCGCTTATCAACATGTTTTTCGTTCCTTTGACTGATTGTCTCAGGATCCAAGACGTTCCCATCCTCCCTCGGGGTATCTCTGACCACTCCCCAGTGATGCTTAGCACGGGCCCCCCTCCCGCCTCAATGCGTGAAACGTGGAGGCTAAATTCTTGGTTCCTTCGGGATAGGGAGTTTCGGAAGGTGGTGGGAAGGGAACTTAAGCAATATTTTCTGACCAACAAGGGATCAGTAACCTCACCAGGCACTCTGTGGGAGGCTAGCAGGGCCATGATTAGGGGTGTCGCCAAGGGCCAGCTCAAACTCCAGCGGCAGGCACAAATGGAACAAATTACCTCGCATGAGGCGCAAACGCTGCGTCTTGAACAAGCATCCACCCAACCTTCAGACGCCTCCGAGGTGCGACTTCTTACTCATATTCGTTTAGAGATTAGACAACTTTCACTGGACGCGGCCAAGCTCCTCTGGAGCTCCTCAGTGGCCAGGGTTTACGGTTGGGGCGACAAAAATGGCTCGCACCTCCACAGACTAGCCACCTATCCCAAACTGCATAATCCCCAAAATCACGGATCAGGACGGTTCGGTGTACCACTCCCCAGCGGAGATGGCCCGCGACTTTGCCTCCTACTATCGTCAGTTAACCCTTCTTCCTCACATTGCGGGTCTGTTTCAGGAGGCGGATGAGAAGGGTTCCTTTCCTCCGGAGACGGACATGGCCACCATAGTGGTCCTTCCCAAGTCCCAGCTGCCCTCGCCGCGGTGTGCGGATTACCGCCCCATTTCCCTCATTAATACGGACTTGAAATTGTTTGCCACGGTCCTTGCCCAGCGGCTCAAGCCCCACTTAACTGTGTTGGTTCACCCCGATCAATGTGGGTTCATGCCCTCGCGTGGCACCCAACATTGTCTCTGGAGGCTGCAATTGGCTCTGGCTCACAGTCATTTGCTCACCCCCTATCTAGCGCTCCTCCTTGTAGACTTTGTGAAAGCCTTTGAGTCGTGGACTGGGGATTTTTGGAGGATGTCCTCGATGGGATGGGCTTTGGTCCCAGCTTTCGAGGCCTGGTCAGGGTTCTTTATGCCCGTCCGCAGACACGTGTCCTGGTGAATCGGGTCATGTCGGAAACCCTTCCCGGTCTGCAGGGGAACGAGGCAGGGATGTCCTCTTTCCCCCCTCCTCTTTGCTCTGGTGATGGAGCCCCTGGCGACCTTGATACGATCATGCGTGCTGGTGCAGGGTTGGAAATGGCCCAACACTGAAACCGATAAGATCGCTCTTTACGCGGACGATGTACTCATCTATTTAGTGGACCCCGTCCGGTCAGGCCCCCATTGTATCCGCATCCTACAGTCCTTTTAACAGGCTTTGGGCCTCCGGCTCAACCCCGACAAATCGGTCCTGGTCCCCCTCCACTTGTCCTGAGAATGCTTTGATTGGCAGTCCACCATACCACTCCGTCGCCAATAGTTCAAGTACTTGGAAATATTGGTGACTACTCCTCAAACTCAGCTGGGCCCTCAATGTTACTCCCCTAATGAAGAGGGCTATGGCAGACCTCCAGAAGTGGCAAACGCTGCCCATGAACCCCATGGGGAGGGTGGCCCTCTTTAAAATGATGATTCTTCCCAGGTTCCTCTACGTACACCAAAACACCCCCCTCTGCTTCCCCAGGACCTGGTTTCGCAAATTGGATACCTTAGCCAATAAATTCCTCTGGGGGAAAGGTAGGGCCAGAATAGCTCTGAATATCTGCAGGATTACCTCATTCGACGGGGGCCTAGGGACGACCCATTTATATCTATACCATCTCGCCACGCGCCTGCTCTCCATACAGGCTTGAGCTGGGTGAATTGGGTCTGACCAGGGTCCAGTCTATGCTGTACGGGGATCCTATCCCATCCCAAATGCCGGAGGTGACGTGCTCAGCGCTGCTGGCCTTGTGGGCCGCACTGCGACAAACTAAGTGGACCCATACACTGACCCAATGCACACCCCTATGGCAAGAGACCTGGCTTACGGAGGTTGATGGGCTGCAAGGTTTCCGATCCTGGGACCTTACAGGAATCTCGCAATTGGGTGACGTGTGGGTGGGGGATCACATGCGCTCCTTCAAAGACCTTCAAACCCGACACTCTCTACATCAGTCGCAGTTCTACAAATACCTACAGCTGCGACATGCTCTTCACGCACACCTCACAACGGGCACACGGCTCCCTGACCATAGCCCGCCTGAGGCACAAATTAGGCTGGGGGACCTGGGGAGGGGTGGCATATCCCGCATCTACCGTACGCTGATCAATAATACCCCTACTTCCCTAAATCGACTACATGCTCAATGGGAGGAATGGGTAGGCACGCTGGAGGAGGAGGACTGGCGTGACGCTCTTATGGCCCCTTGGACTGTCACCGCCTCCGCCAGGCTGCGTATGGTAGAGCTCTACTATTTGCACGCAGCTTACCTCACCCCTGTACGCCTTCATCAAGCAAGATTTAGCCCGACCTCCGCTTGCACCGCATGTGGTCACGACCCAGCTGATTTTCTCCACATGGTACGGGCCTGTTCTCGCTTGGCACGGTTCTGGGGGGACATTGAGGAGGAACTCACTGAAATACTGGGGTGGGAAGTCCCGCATGACCAGAAACACACAGTCCTGGTCATCACTGACGGGCTGGATGGGTCTAGAAATGACAAGTTGTTTTTAACTACAGCAATGGTGATGGCTAAAAGGGAAATAGCGTCCTCCTGGAAATGCCCTGACCCCCCATGTGTCAGACGCTGGCAGACCGGGGTTGACTGGTGTGCCACGCAAGAAAAAACTAAGCATGAAGCACGTGGGTGTCCTAAGAAGTATCGTAAGATCTGGGGGAAGTGGTTGGGGGGGAATGGTTTAGTCTCAGGGGGAATGTCCTAACATATGCTGTTTTATATTCATTCGTATTCGTAGAATGGGTCGCGCAGATCATCGATTGTACTCCTGGTCTTTATGGTGTCGTAATGTATGGCTGGTGTCTAAAAATGTGTTTATCAAAAAATATACTAGGGGCACAGGTATCAATCAGGACCAGGTGCAGATTATGTCATGTACCTTCACTGATTAACTGCGCAAATCAGTTAAATGTCTTTTACCCTATGCATTTCACTTGGCCAATAAATTCTAAAGTCCATGCGGCAGAGACTGTAGTCCATTTTAGTTTCTCGTTCAGGTTGCAGGTTAGGCTACACAATAACTGCTGTTTGTCACTGCAGTTCTTGCGGTGTGGCATGTGCTGTTTGTGTATCTGACCTCAGTAAAAGCTTGACTTCAGCAGGGGCCACAGCAAAGAGCACACATTGCAAGAGATACCTCCGAGTGAAGTTGGCATGTCAGGTCTGCGTATCAGCACTTGTATTCAACAGTAGTAGTCTGCAGTGCCAGGTGCAGACTGGTACTTACATTAGCAGTTGCAGCCTCAAGGACCTTTCATTCAGGATGGTCTGTCTTTGGTAGTTGCAGCCTATGTGCCAATTAGGGCTTTCGGCTTTAGTAGCTCCCATTTCAGATGTCAGCAGCAGCATCAGTCTTTCAGGCCCTTGACGAACTGCTGGGCAACAAGGTAACAACTGGTCTTGCCACTTGGTGCAATTCATGCAGAAATTACTCATACACCAGTTGGCCCAGTCACAACATGGGTTGCTCCCGGCTTATGTGTCTGTGGTAGTCTGTTTTCCACAGTTGCACCTCATGCCAGAAACCTACTGGGCTTCTCCTCCTGGACAGTGTTCTCCTGCAGGGCCAGGCACACTACTTCCCTCTCGCAAGAGGAGGGCTTCTAGCCACTTTCAAGAGAGGCTGCTACCATGAGCAAGCCTCGATCTAGAGTGGCACAGTGGGTGAACAATAAAGGGATGGAATGCTGCTTAGAGTGCTTGGAAGTGATTCAGACTATTTGCAAGCATTCCACCCATCACCATTTTGGGTGTTTGTTCTAGCCACTTTAGACAGATCCTCAGTTCCTCCAGAAGAAGTGCAGACATCATGTGATGTCCCCACACCCCTAGGAGACTTGCTTTCAGGGAGACAACAGCTCTTGCTACAAAGCAGCTTTACAGGTCCACTGATAAGCGCTCCCTTCCTTGGTTATTAAGAACTTGGAACGGCAACAAAGTGGGTTGCACTGCATCCCAATTTAATATATATCTTCGAGCGGTGGTTGTGGATCCCCGGTCTAAGGCTTCAAAACCAGTTTGGGTTGGTTTGCTTTGAAAAGTAATTTTTGGACTATTTCTTGGACACAACCTTTGGGCAAGGTGACAGTTTTCGCAGCAGGTTGTAATGCGGCTGGCTCCAAGAAGCAGCATCCAAAAGTTGGGCAATATGAAGTGTGAAATTGCTGAACCTGGCTGTAATTCCGCTTTCCCGAAGCTACAATCAGAGGCAGGCAGAATGACACGCCCTGCCTAAAAACATCCTCACCTTGAACAGAAACTGTTATCCCACCCCTCACTCCTACCATTTACCAAATAGAATATCTCAGAAAGAACCATTCAGCAGCTAGTTTCCCCAAAACTCTCAGTGAATTCCCAAGGGGAGCCATGTCTCTAGCCTCCTCACTTGAATGTGTTGGTCTCCACATTTACACTGTCTGGGGAAGCAGCTGTTTTCATGATCTTTTGCATGCCATGCTTAAACAGGGGCATCCACAATGGATCCCACTGGTTGCATGACTCAAGTCTCACTTATACAGAGTCCTACTATCTTGCATGTGCTACATATTCACTTCATACAAACACAAGCAGAGACTAGAAATGGACACATGATGTCCGTGCAAGGTTCTGGGGCTTCACATAACAGCAAAACTTTGCAGAAGAGTTGTCAGTAGCCTACACACTATCACACACAGATACTAGTACATTGTAATGGCCAAACCTATAAATATCAATAATTACAAATCAAGCACTTGAAGCAAAAATCATTTCCCTCACCTGGAGAACTTATATCTCACATTTTGTTCAAATTTGAAATAAAGCCTTCTTTAAAAATAATTCAACAAATGCAGAAGAGAAGGAAAGCAGTGTAAATAACAGAACTTGTACAGTAGATAGGTTTAGAAACAACTGCTGTAGATACATTACAGATATAAATTCCAGGGGTTTGATAGGATTAAGCCAATATCCTATATTTCCATTAACAAGTTAATCTAACATTAAGAAAAATATATCCGTCAGCTACTGTGTGTGATGCTTTACTATTGACAATTTCTTAGATCAATGTTTAAATATCCCTTGAGATAAGACAATAAAGAAATAATTGAAGCGAGAACAAGCTTCTTGCATTATTTGTACTTAACCTACCTCAATCGTACGCATGTATACACAAAAGTAAAAACAAAAATTAAAATGTAGGTGCCATTTTATTTTGAGGAAGAGCCTTGGCAGGGTACATACGCTGTATTTGAGGCATGATGTATCTCCCCTGTGGGTTTTGTGTGCACGCCCATCGTTTCTCATTGGTTCCTTGTAGTGCCCCTCGTACAAACTTTCTTTTCTATGGTCCCTTTGTTGTTTTTGTCCCACCTTTTGGTGTTTTGTTCCCTCCCATGGAGACTGCCCTTGTGACATGTGGTCTTACTCTTTCGTTTATTTATTATGTCTGACGCACTACTTTTTTTCTTTCGGCTTGTTCATGATTGCAGCCGCACCACCCGCTTGTAAAATTTTCACTCCAATGCTGTTTTGCCAGGTTTCTGTGGAGTGCATGATGCATTGTAGTCCCTCCTAATCCCGCTTTATGCCTGGTGCTTCTTTCCCCTCTAGCATCAACTCGGCCTAAAGGTATTGAAGCACTTTACATGGCGGTTTTCACCTTGTGATTAGGTGATTTGCTCAATCCATATGTTTTTGAGCCAATGCAGAGATTTAAACCTGGCCGCCCCTGCAATTTATTAGAGATTGGTGCTTTCAAAGGAATTGAGTCACTTGGCCTGTACCCTGTCATAATAAACCTCACTTCTTCTGGGCAGCTATGATCGTAGACGAATGTAACTAGCGGTTTATAATTTCATTTATTAGTCTTTATTTCGACCAAATTGATCATAAAAGACAAGAGTATTTACATCATCACATATATAAAATCCATTTCTCGTCAAAGACTATACAGATAATATAATAATACATATTAGAAGGACAACAATTTAAATATCTACTAAAAGCTGATTATAGGTCCCCTATAAAAATTTTAAAATAATACAAGCTAAAAGAGAAACAGTTCATATAATGGACTATACCAACTGACCCCTATACAGATATGCAGATATAAAAAATGTATAAATATATATAAAACAGTGTGTAACAATACTAGGAAACTAAGCAGAAGACAGAGCATTAGCAAACACTGTCGCAGTCTACTTGTTTTCGACCTGTTGTCTTATTCTCCAGGCCCATCCCAAAAACGTCGCTATAGCAATCACAATTGCCTCTTGGGTGCTAGTCTTTAATATTCTTAACGCGGTATCACTCGACCTAGTGCCAAGGTTCTGACAAATTGGTTTGAGCCATTTCCTCCGAGGAGAACAATATGCTGGGCAGGCAAAAAATATATGGGAGATTGTTTCATCCATACTCTGGCAGAATAGACATTTACTATCTTGGGAAAGGTGCCAGGTCTCGGTGAAAACTTTGGCTGGCAACGTTCCTATCCAGAGCTGAAAGTAATGTTTTCTATCAATGGGCTTAGTTATAAAATCCCCAAATTATTCATATAATGGTTCCAGCTTATGATCCAAGAAGGTACTGGTCAACGAGGAAGACCCAGAGTGACTCAAAATACCAGATCTGATCATAGTCCAGTGCGCATCTTTGAATACTTTTTTAGAAGGAAAAGTATTATGTGCTGTGTCTTCCCAAAGATGCCTCATACCCATGTCCACCAGGGATCTTTTGACCTGTTGTAGCCATCTGATCTTATGAGAGGTGTCAATTCCTCTGATGTCCACAAGAGCTGAGGCATAATGGGCTAGTTCCGGAGTAGTCCAAAGCCTTCTCCAGTAGGCCAGTGGTTTAAACCTTGCAACCTCTGTTAGCGAATGGCACCCCAAATCAAAATATAAAGGAGTAAGAGGAGTACTCTGGGGGAGACCAACCAAACCTCTCAGGAAGCTTTTTTGGGCCTGAGCTAGTGAGGACAGATTTTCAAGCCCCCAGAGTTCTGCCCCATACAAAATGGACGCCACAACCTTAACATGATAAATATTAAGTGCGGGGCCGACAGGCTTTGTTTAGGAAAGCCTATGTTCTTTCAAAATCACCCCTGCTATCTGTGTAAAGCGCCATTGTTTCTATTTGGGGCTTCCAATCTAACTTATGACCAATATTTACTCCAAGATAGGTGGATAAATCTGTTTGCTCTGGAGACTCATTATTCATAACAACCCTTGACTTGATGACTTTGTGGTTGTGTAACAACATAAATTTAGTCTTATCCACATTTACCAATAATTCATGTTCTATGCAGAATGTCTCAAAACGTATCAGGGCTTTCTGCAACGCAGCTTGAGTTTTGGATAAGATTAAAGTATCATCCGCGAACATGAGTATTGGTACTTTGATACCTGCAACGGAGGGAGCATCAGTTGGGTAATCAGAAAAATAACTAACCACACCATTTATGAAAAGTGAAAAAAGGGTTGGAGCCAGCACACATCCTTGGCCTACCCCTTTTGAAATTGGAAATTTGGGAGTAGTATTCCCTTGATCACCCCATCGAACCTGCGCGTAGTTTGATTCATGCAATTTAATCACCAACTGCAAAAGTTCAGGGGGAATTCCAAGATCTTTCAATACGGCCCAGAGCACATTACCCGGGATTGAATCGAAAGCTGCTTTGAGATCTACGAAAGTGGCATAAATAGTTCCACCCGCTAGCAATATAACACGTCGATAGATTAATACAAAGTAAAAGACTTGGTCTATCGTGCTTACGAAGGCCCTAAAACCTGCTTGGAAAGGGGATAGTATGTTATTCTCCGTTATCCATGTCTGTATTCTATTCAGAACCAATCTAGCCATGATCTTTTGGGTGGAATCGATCAGGCTGATAGGCGTGTAGTTATTGGGGCTGGAATGGTCCCCCTTCTTGTAAATAGGGAGGATTTCCGCCCCACACCAGGAGTCAGGAATAGATGCTCCACTGGCAATTGCATTTGCGAGAGACAAAATGTACCTAAACCAATTTTATCGGATAAAAATAAATCCACTGGGACACAGTCAGGACCGGGTGCCCTACCTTTTGGTGCCGAAGTCACAGCGGTTTCGACTTCCCTTAAAGAGAATTTTACCAGAGTCACTACACTTGGGGCTATAAATGAGGGTATGTTTTTAGTGACAGCGAACTGAAGCTCAAAAAAATTATATCCATTGGTCTGGGGCAATATGATTAGACTGGGCATTTCCTTGGCCTCCTCAACCCCATCTAGCTGTTTATCATCGTCAACATTACTGATGATAAAAGAAGAACTTATGTGACTGATGTTGCAGTCATTCTAAGACATTCCAGGGGCTAACACAAAAAGGTAATGCTCGTCCGAAGGTAATTTTGTCAGAATAGGCCCTACAGGGTACCTGCGCACACTGGCGGCTGCGGCAGTTTCCTCTACCACCAGCACCAGGCCGGATCCGGTACAGTGATGTAGCCTACTGTTTTGCCAGTGTGGGGCCAAAGCCGGCTCTTCCTGTCACTGCTGCTGGCCCCAGGCCCGTAACTATGCTGATTACACAACCCAACATTTTTGCAGAGCTTTCGCACTGAGAAACAGCCGGTCTGTTTTGCATTGTTAAGACTAATGCATTTCTTGAGCACATGCCTTCCGTTCCTCTGTCCTCGCTGTATCTGCATTCTGATGGGCTGCAGTTCACTCAAAGGGGGATGACGCTTTGTTTTGTACAATGAACGGGAGAATAGGTTGCCTCCGTGTGATGACTGGTTTTAACATCCATTTGTGCCATTCTCACAGAGT
This sequence comes from Triturus cristatus, assembly GCF_964204655.1. NCBI lineage: Eukaryota > Metazoa > Chordata > Amphibia > Caudata > Salamandridae > Triturus > Triturus cristatus. Next base: position 844,841,964 of record NC_140592.1, read on the forward strand.
ACTTTTTATTTGTCTTTGCACTAAGAATCTTTGGTTTCTTTGCCAGAGCTCTTTACACAATGTTAGTTTTTAGCAGGATGTTTAAATATTTTCAAAGTGCGTTCCCATAGAAATGTTTGTAGTAAGTAGTGATTGTGTATTGAAGCATTAAACATCTTTGTCATCGTCAAATGTTTGGTGGGTCTGAGATGTCTTGTGTCACCTTGGTGTGAACAGCATAGGGTTATGTTGGTGAAAGCGGCGTACAGACTAACAGTTATTTGTGGGTTTTGTTTTATAGCTAACTGGGGTCTTGTCCGCTGACCTTGGGAAATGGTTAAAGCTGTGAGACTAACACTAGCGAGGAATTGTAGGGCTGCCTAAACATCTATACAGGTTTAGACCTAAAGAAGTTGCTTGTAAGTCAAACACGTTATTCTACGATTTCCGTGAATGGTGATTGATTATTATTTAATTTTTAGTAATGTTAAAATAGAGTTGGGCAAGCGAAAATAACAGGTTGAGGGTCTGGCTTGGCTGTAAGAGCCTGTTCACGAGACAAACTATACATTGCTAGGTCATGTAAATCATGCAACTAACATCATATTAACTTAGAAATATTTCTGCCGCTAGCCCTGACAACAATGCCATTATAGTGAACTACATGGAAAGTCAGGTATCATGAGTGGCCTAGATTCTTACTATACAGTCTCCCTCCTATTAAACACAGTCTATTATATGCAATTAGGTTTTTGTACAGCGCAAATCCTGAGCACAGGCGTTTGAAGGTGCACTCATATGAAGCTCGGTTAAGTAAATTATTTACCTAAGATAACACAATTTGGTCAACTGGGGAAAGAAGGATCAATTTTAGGTTTTCAGATTTCACCATGCAGCCACTAGATGGGTATCCCTTTAAATCATGCTTTAAATCAAAAGATGATGCTTTCGCTTTTTTATTCTTGGTGGTGCTTGGTTTAAGAGCATGGTTGGCAGGCAGAAGCCAAATGAAAGCTTGGCTTGAGGGCCCAAGACGACATTTAGCAGAGCTAGGCATCTGCCTCCATCTTTCAGAGGCTCTCCCACCTCTACATCAAAAAAGAAAAAGCTGAGCAATGCTCATATTTTGGGCCCCTGGAAGAGGGTGGTACTTTTGCATTAACCTTTCTTCTCCTGAAATTATCAAAATGCTGAACACCATGCATATCCACTGGAATCTTTCAGTTTTCCCGGTAGAAATATTTGGTCAGGTGTTAAACCTACAATGTCAAGCTGCCATGGCACTGCCTGTGGGCAGTATTTCCATCCCTTAGTTCACAGAATCCCAAGGCACATAATTACACTCCACAAAATGAACAAGTTATTTACCTTCAGTAACGATGCATCTATAAGAGACATAGAATTACCCCCGGGCGTCAGACTAGATCCGGAGAAGTTTTTCTTAGCAGTACCCCTGTGCGTCAGTGGGTGGCGTCTGTCGACTGTCCTCTGCGTCGTGGTCGCCAGTATGATTTTGCGGTGCCTATTTAGATGCCGCACCAGTGCACTGACATCAGTTTTGATATGACTTTCAACGCCAGAAGCGCAGACCCATGAAAGACACTGACCCCTGGTGTACCACAACTAGGGCCCTGTATGGGAGTCCCTATCCCTAGAAATCAGTTCGCAGAGCGGGGAGGATTGGTAAGGAATCTATAACTAACCTATGTCTCTTACAGATGCATCATTATCAAAGGTAAGTAACTTGCGCATCTGAAAGAAACAGTCATAGATTCCTTACCTTAGAATAGATACCCCAGCAATACCGGAGGAGGGACTGCGAACTAAGTTCACACCAGAATGTCCTGTAGGAAATAACGGGCAAAATAGCTGTCCCTCCGGACTTGGCTATACAGGCAGTAGTGTCATGTGAATGTGTGAAAGGATGACCACGTGGCCGCCTGGCAGATGTCAAGGAGTGGGACTCCACGTGCCATTGCAGTAGTTGCTGCCGTAGCACTAGTAGAATGAGCACGCGGTCCCACTGGAGGTTCCTTTTTCGCTAAAACATAACAGGCTAATACAAAAGACAACTCATCGAGACATGGCATGCTTTTGGACGGCCCGACCTTTCTTGGCACCCATGTAGCCAACGAAGAGTTGATAATCCACCTAGAAATCTTTTGTGCGGTCAAGGTAGAAGGACAGCGCACATTTTGGGTCCAGACGGTGGAGTCTTTCCTCCTCCTTGTAAGGGTGCGGAGGAGGGAAAAAGGTGGGCAAAATGATTGTTTGTCCTATGTGAAAAGGGGTAACCAACTTTAGGGAGGAACGAGGGTTTGTCCTAAGCACCTCTTTGTTTGGATGCACAGAGAAGGAAGGGGGCTTGGAAGACAAAGCTTGAAGCTCACTCACCCTGCGAGCAGAAGTGATGGCCACAAGGAAGACAGTTTTCTGAGTAAGTTGCATAAGAGGACAGTTATGAAGAGGCTCGAAGGGAGAACACATAAAATAAGTTAAAGCAAGATTCAAGACCCACTCGGGCGTTATGAAAAGAGATGGAGGAAAGAGATGAATAATGCCCTTAAAGAATCTATTTACAATAGGGGACTTAAATAAAGCAGGGCTGATTTGGTATCCAAAGAAAAGCAGAAATAGCTGCAAGATAGCCTTTAGAGTGCCCAGGGCAGAGCCCTGCTGGGCCAAAGAAAGGATGAACACGAGAACCTCAGAAAGATGGGCAGAGTGGGGATCCACAGCCTTTGCTCTGCACCATGCACAAACTTATTTCAACGCAGGCACATACTGTTTTAGTGGAGGGATGCCTGGTTGTCAAGATGACGTTACAGACTTCAGGCGGAAGGTCAAAAGCTGTCAACTGTTGCCACTTAATCTCCACGCAAGGAGGTGGAGGCTGGATAGGTTCAGGTGGAGGACCATCCCCTGTTGCTGCGACAGAAGAACCCCCTAAAGGGGCAGTCTGATCAGAGGATCAATGGCCATGCTCAAGAGCTCGGGGTTCAAGCAAGAAGAAATGGTATGCGGTTCCTTGGGGAAAGTGGAAGAGGCTAGGTCAGTCTACCACCCTGACCCTATAGTGGACACAGGGTGTCTATCAAATTGGGAAATGGGGCCCTCACACACCCAGCTGGGCGTCAGGCTTCATCATAGGGCATGCTCCTCGTCAGGCCAGAAGAGCACTCTAGGAGGGGCTCTTTATCGGAGATCTTTTTTATCCCAAGCCATCAGGTGCAGTGTGGGTATAGGGGGCTTGTGGTGTAGATGTGGGTGAAGGATGTGCTGGAATAGTGCAGGGAACTCTAAAATGGGGCTCAGTGTTACTCCAAATCCAATTTAATCCCACCACATAATTCAACTCTACAACATGCAACTCCACAACACCATTGCACATGATTAACACCATAACACATAATCGCTCTACATAATTCAACAGTTAATACCTTTTAATTACTATCCACATAATTCCACAGCACACCATGCCACATATTTTCACTGCACAACTCCACATTACAAAATCCCACACCACACAATTCCACAACAAATACCAATACAACCCATCTCTACATCACGCTTCAACCAACACTGTCCTCTCTCCCCCACACCCACTGCCACCTCATGTTCCTTATAGTCCCACTACCCCCTCATCTCGCAATTCCATTGTCCCCCTCCCATGCCTTCCTCACACTCCCCAACTCCTCTCTATACTGCCTGCTAACACATTCTACCATTCTGTATCTATCTGTACAGTGCACTGCTCCACCTCTCGCCACCCCCACCTGTGGGTGCCCCTCACACTCATCCATCTCTCTCTCATACTCTCTAACTTCTCTCCCTTACTCTCACACACTTTTCCAGCATCTCTCATTGATTCACTTCAGGTCTTCGAGCACAGTTTCTTTCCCGTACATTTTCAAAATGTCTATCCCTAAAACCCAGGCTCTCCTCCTCTTCTTGGGGTGTCTTCCACGTACACAGAAGCACCCTCTTTATGCATCTGTGCCCTGCTCTCCCTTTCATTCTTTTCCCACACAATCTTTCTGCTCCTCTGTTTGGAGTTCATTCACAATTTTGTGCACAAACTACCTATCCACCTCTATCTTACTTTCAATCTATTCTGTGCAGCTCTCACCCCCATCTATTCACCATGCCACATAATTCCACTACACGCCACACAATTCCACAGCTGGCAATTCCAATTCAAACCACATAATTCCACTCCAAACTACATATATTCACTCCACATCAAAACACATGGGTAAAAGTCATTTACAAAACCAATGGCTGTAACTCTCAGAAATGCGAGACCAATTGCATTGCAAATGCTAGTTCCATTATGGGGGGAATACAAGGGCAAAACATTTTAAATGAAGAAATTAGGGGGAATGACTAAAAAGAAATCCACAAAAGATTACCAAAACTGGTATATCACCAAAGGAGACCAGTGTTTTCCTGAGGACAGAGTATATTACTCGTATATTTTTATGATTGAAACCTGATTTTATTTTGGGGTTAAGTATATACATATTTAAATACCTGGAATAAAGTCACTACATCAACATCTCTTTCTAGCGTGAAGAGTGTATGAAAACCTTTGAATAAGCGCAGACTTGATTAGAATATTATGCTAATTTATTATACACTGAAAGCCCTCAATGCCTGTTAGGCTCGGTGCAATGGGAGCGGATGGGCAAAGGGGATGTCTGCCTGGGGGTCAGAATGTGTCAAAAGGGAGACAATCTATAAAAATAAACAAAATTGACTCAATATTGCGAACTTAAAAGACAAAAAAAATACTAACTGGCTTAGCAGTTCCGGCTGGACTGTTCGAATTGGAGCAGGGTCAAGACTGATTTGCATATAGGTGGGTTCAAACTGAGGTGCCATAGTGAGATTAATTCAAGCATTCCATCATTTTGTATATACTTTACTATGTCACCCCTTTTAAGTGGGATGGGTATGCTCAGGCGTGGGTCCTGTGAACACAGTGTCACCAGAACCAAGCTGTACCCGGCTGATGAGCCCAAAGAGGGTGAAACCAGTCCTGGGTTGCTTGTGTGTTGGTTCAGGAAGGATCTGGCTTGGCGGTTCAGGAAGGATCTGGTTTGGCAATTCGGGCTGGACTTTTCCCATTGGAGCTGGGTCGAGACTTATTTGGATATAGTGGGGTCCAAACTGAGGTAGCATGGAGTGCAAAATAAGAATGGACTGGGATACGGCCCGAGTAATTACCAGTGGCTGAGATTATTTCAAGCATTCCATTCAACACTTTTTGTATACTTTGGGTGTCGGAATGAGTTAAAAAAGAGACAGTCTCTAAAAACAAACAACTGACTCAATATTACAAACTAAAAAGAAAATTCTAAGACAAGCCAATCCATGATTAAACATCCTTCTTACAGAATGAAAAACAGTCACACAGGCACAAGTGGGGCTCGTGAAGGAGGCACATCATCTGAGATCACAGCGCAACCGTTCTTTTGTCCTAAGAAATCTCACAAAGTTCTCAGTAGACAAAAAAGTGTACATTTTTATAGGAATCTACCCTTTTTAGGTCTCACGACCTGCGTTGCACCGCGCAGCAGCACTCGCGCAGGCGAGAGTCCTTTTGTCTGGGGTTCAGAAATTGACCATGGAATCGCACACGCTCGTGCGAGATTCCTTTTCATCTCCCCCATTGGCCTTTGCGTGCACCTTCTTCTAAAAGACTGCACGCAATTGGCCCGAGGCGCGTGCATAGCTCAGCCCACGGCCTATTGGTGTCTATTACGTGCTTGGTGCGCGTAATAGACACCAATAGGCCATGTGGTTTCAATTATCATGCCCAGACACGGGCGCGATAATTGAAAGCACGTCTCGCTGTGGCGCGCGCACACCACTCGCGGGATTGTTCATTTTTGGATCCATTTCTCATGGAAGCAACGGATAGAAAGAAGCGCTGACGTCTTCTTTTTTTTTTAAATTGTGTTTAATTCAAGCAAAAAAAAAGCAGCAGGAGGGGAATTATTCAAGATCGCTGTTTATGTTCTGCCCCCTGCTCGCCCGCCGTATACCCAAGCAAGGCTGCTTGTGGTGTTTGTATTTGGCTTGTTTGATATTCGATGGAGGGCAGAAGGTTGGTTGACCAGAGATCACGTTACTGCAGTATGGGTGAAGCTCACCTAGCTCTATGCAGTCAGGAAAGGCAGTTTAACAGTCCAGTATTTTCATTTGAAAACCAAATGTCTTCTGGGAGCTGTAGTTAGTGTATTCTTCCCTGGAGAAGTGTGGCTCAAGGATTAGAGTGGCAGACCCTGATGCAGAGGTCTAGCCCAGGACCAGGGTTCAATTCCCCGCCTCGGCGGGTCTTGGGCTCAAAAATTCCACGGACCTGATAATTCTCGCCTCGGTGCCTATTCCAATCATGGAGTCCCACTCTGCAACTCTGGGCAATAGCTTGCTTAATCTCCACAACGGCCCCCACAACGCTAAGGATGCCTGGCCTCCACCTTGGGGGTGCCCAGGAGTGGACGCCTCACAGGGAAAGCCAGGATGGGTTCCACAGCGGTATTCGTACAAGCGCCTTGAGACCCTTGCGGGTGAGTAGTGCGCTATACAAGTATCAAATTTACATTCATTTATTTATTTCCCTCGGACTAATTGGACCAGCACACGAAATCACAATGATATGTAAAAGAAAAGCCAAGCACTGAAAACATTTTGTCCTACAACAAGGAGCGACAGTTTAAACACTCTCCTCTCCAGTTTTCTAATTTGCAGATAATCGCTTATTTCCATAGCGCTATCTTGGCTGCCGTGTCATCAGGACACACTTTTACCAGTCCTGGATTTTCCATTTACAGATCTCTGCTGCGAGGATAGTCCAGCGAGTACCACGGAATGAAACCAACCAGTCTCAGATGGAGTTGTACGGTGAATGCAAGCCCAGGACTGGGAAGGGTGACCGTGGGGATCACATGGTAATTATTAAAGATGGGAGATGGCAACGGACCGCTGTATGGAGGTGGGATGTGCCGTTTCTAGCTTGGGGCTTTCATTTAACAAAGCTGTGCATTCTGGAAGTTGTAGTTTTTAAATGGGGTAGCACCACTTGCATAAGCACCTAGGTGGTCATCACACACTACACGAAACACTAACCACATGGGCTCAACAAGTATTTGCAATGCAATGGGTCTCACATTTATGCAAGTTCAAGCCCATGGCATTGTAAATGGCAATGCCTTTTATTTATGTTTTAAAAACCAAAACATAAAAAAAGGCATTGTTATTTACAATGCCAATAGCTCAAACTCGTGTAAATGCGAGACCTATTGCATTGCAAATGGTCACCACCACTTTTTGCGTGTGATTTTGACTGGAAGTGCACTGGGTTCCTGCTATCCAGGTCCCCAGTGCCAGATTTCTTTCCAAACAATTGTGCAATTTTGTCCCCAATTGGCAAATTCCTTTAGCACTCTTTAAGTCCCTAGTAAATGGTATCCCTGGTACGTAGGGCTTGGGGTGCTAAAGAGGGTCCCCCAAGGGCTACATTAAGAATTGTGCCACCCGAAGGGACCCCTCACCAAACTAATGCAGGGCTGCCATTGCAGGCTGCATGTTTTGTTGCAGACAAAAGTGAAAACATGACATGACACACATCCCGGTGTGCCATGTCTCCTAAAACTGCATGTAATATTTGTAAGTCACCCCTACAGCAGGCCTTACAGCCCTAAGGCAGGGTGCCTTAGATCACATGTGAGGACATATCTGCACGAGCAGATAAGCCTTTGTGCTGGTCAGTTCCATTGCTGCCAATACAAGTGATCTGGGAAGCCATTATATCCATGTGCTAGACACTGTGAAAATGAGTTTCCCTGCTACACAATGGCTTCACTGAAAATAGGGATGTTTGGTATTAAACATCTCGCATTTACAAACTCACCCTGATTCCAGTGTTGGATTTATGAATGCATGCACACAGAGGGCAACTTGGAGGTGCCCCCTGAAAACCTACCAGCCTCTGGATTGTGGGGTATCTTGTCTCTGCCAGCCTGCCACTGAGTCAGATTTCTGACCCCCCCAGGGTGAGGGCCTCCGCTCTCAGGAGGTCAGAACAAAGCCTGCCTGGGTAGAGGGTGTTCACACCTCCTCCCTCAGGATGACCTACAGATTAGCATTCCAAAGCAGGGAAGCTACAAAGAAGCCACCACCTTTGAAATACAAATCTGGCTCCCCTTACAGAGGATGCTGGCCGCCTTTGTCCAGAACCCTTTGGCACCAGGAGAGGCAGGAAAATTAGTCAGACAGGCACCAGAGAAACAGATCCTGTCAACCTGATAGAAGACAGACATGAAGAGTCTGCAGCCAGCAAGAACTGATCACGCTAAAAGACGACTTGTCCTACAGCTACTGCGTCCCCAAAGCCCGGTAGACCTGCCAGAACATCACCCGGGAACAAGAACTCTCAGAGAAGTAGTGGACCTGCTTCCCTGCATCCGGCAGGCCTTCAAAACTCCTGAGGGGACACCTGAAGGCACCACTGCCTCCGCCACTACAACCCCAAGCTGAGGTGGTCATCGTGGTCCACCAGTACTTCAGAGACCGAGTTCACCAGTGTAGTTTTGCCCGCATTGAACTCTGACATCACCTGCGGCCTCTGCGCGCAAGCTCCCTCTACTGCTCCTGGTAATGAAAACCTAAAGAGACCTCTGCACCTGTCGTCCTTTGGCCGTGGAGAAGAGGACCAAAGGTGTCCCTACGTCCCCGAGCATCGTGAGGTCTGAGCCACCCTGTTGATTCAGCCTGACTGGTTTCCAAGTCAATGCCTGTAGCCTCTTTACGCGAAGACCGATCCCCATAGTGTCACATTGGGCACCAAATGCTGTTTTGCGCCCGGCCACCCTAGTGCCACTGGTAGTGTTCTGCTAGTGCTGCCTTGGACCTTGCCCACCACTCACCTTCACTCCTGGAAACTGTTCCCATAAGTCCCTTTACTGTACTCGACTGCCTTACTTGCTATTCCTCCCACAGAATAACACTGCAGCTTCTGAAAATTGCACTAAGTGTCAACTTTTTACATACAAAAGTATTTCTTTTGAAAAAATGCTTATCTGAACAAATTGCTTCTGTTGCCTAAATATATATATAAAGACGCATGTTATTTTTATAAATGGGTGTGGAACTCTGAGTCATGTGTCTCACTTATTGACTATTGTGTGTATAGTATTGTGTGTGTGAGGACAGACAGGCTGAGCTGCGCTAGCGCTTCGTTGTAAATCTGTGTATTTTATTTTGCACTATTGCTTTACCTTCACTTTGATTGCCGATTTTAAATCGCTGCTGCCTCTGTGCCAAGTCGCATCTCTGGCATTCTGACTCCCCGGTCCACCGCAGCTACCCCATGCTGATTGAGTGGAGTGAGGCACATTCTTGTACAAACCACTGTTAGTTGGAACCTACTACTCACTTCCTGTTTGGGCTATACAGGGCAGCGTTTGTGAGAGAGTGATGCTCTAGTGTTCCGCCTCATTGCCCTATATTAAGACAGCATGGCGCCGACGTACAGCAGACGCGTGCAGCGGGCGCGCCGTTGACGCGCTTAAGTCAAGCCCGTCTGCGCCCGTCCGCGGCTGGACGGCGGCCAGGGCCAGAGATGCTGTCCTTTCCACTAGCGACCGAATGTATACTTACAGCAGCTTAGAGCTGCTTTCCTTTAGATCCCCTTCCTGCCCCCACTTGCCCTGCCTGACACTACGGGATCCTGGGAAGGTTAATACATGCCTGGGTTGTGGGTTTTCGTTATGTGCTATCAATCCTACTAGTTCCCCCTATTCCTTTCCAGCTTGTGCTATAGTGAAATTAAAAGCCAGGCTGATAAACTGTAGATCCATGCCCAAGCATGCCCTGGATATCTTTCAGTCCATCGATGATAATAACTTGGACTTTCTATTTCTGACAGAGACATGGTTGCGGGATGACACCAATCCCACGCTGACTTTAGCTATTCCTGAAAATGGCATAGTCTGTGCCAACAGACAAAAAGGGAAATTAGGTGGGGGAGTAGCTATCATTTACAAAACTAAATGGGAATTAGTAGCCTCCAACCTTGATCAGTTAGACCCCATCAAAGGTTTATCTTTCTGCATTAGACTCTCAGCATCCTCATCTTGCTCGGGTATGCTGCTCTATAGACCTTCTAACTTAACCAAATCTCCATCCTAGCTGATTATATCTCTCAGGCTAGTATACGTTACTCCAACTTTATGGTGCTTGAGGATTTGAACCTGCATGCGGATAATCTCCTTTGCCCTTATAGCTCCAATTTCATCTCCACTTTAGCTGGTTGTAATCTTTCACAATATGTATCCCATTCAACCCACAAGGCAGGCCATATTTTGGACTTGATCTTTGCCAACCTACCTGAGAGATTACTATTCATCCTCCGTTGTCAGTACCATGGTCAGATCATTTTCTGATCCCTTTTTTATTTCAGATGGTTGGCACTGATAGAGTCACCTCTATCCCTAAAGAGTACAGTAGGAACTGGAAGAGAGCTTCTCCGGATCATCTAACTCAACATCTCATGAACTCTACGCCCATCCTCTCCAGTGACCTTGAGGTCAGCATCCTAAATTTGAATAAGTGGGTAGTGGATGCGCTTGACTCCTTTGCCCCTCTGAAAGTTATAAAATCACATGGATCTCTCCCCTCTGCTCCCTGGTTCTCGGAGGAACTCAGATCTAAAATCTGAATGCAAAAAACTGTAGCGCAGCTGGAGACTTAATTACTCTGCGGCTAGTAAGGCAGACTACCGTGTGGCGCTCAAAGAATATCTTAAACTTCTCATTGGACACAAAAGAGATTTTCTCGCCAATCGAATTAATAGTGCTGAAAACTCAGAGAGAAATTTTTAAAATTGTAAAAAGATTTACTGATCCTCTAGCTCTTTCCCACACAGTTTTTTGAGGATAAAATCGCGCAGATCTAGGTCTCCTTCCCTGAGCCATGGGAGATGTCCCAGCCCCCTATGGATGACCATCCGAGGCTGACTCCCAACATTGTGCTATCAGAATTTGCTGATGTTTCCGTAGAAGTCTCTCTTCCCGAGCTGCAGAAGTGCAGATCCGGCTCGCCAAGTGATCCTTGGCCAGCTAAACAATACAGTGCCCTGGCAGAACTCCTCAACCCCCATCTGAATTCCATTTGGAATTTGTCACTTAGACAGGGTATCTACCCTGCAGTCTGGAAACATGCTTTTCTCCTGCCCATCTTAAAAAAAGTGAATGCGGATCCTGAAATCACCAGTAACTATAGACCTATTTCGCTACCACCCGCCCCTGCAAAGGTCTTAGAAAAACTAGTCTATCAGCAACTGGCTGGATTTATTGAGACTAATCATCTTCTTTATGACTCTCAATCCGGCTTCTGTCCCAGATATAGCACGGAAACAGCACTGATCGAAATGGCGGATGCTATACGCTGGGCGGTCGATGGAGGCTCTAGGGCGGTGTTGGTGCTGCTAGATTTATCTGCAGCATTTGACACAGTCTCCCACTCGATCCTCCTGAATCGACTTGGGGATATTGGCATCCAGGGCACAGTGCTGAATTGGATATCATCCTTTTTATCTGACCGTAAACAACAAGTCCGGTCTCATCCTTTCATTTCCCCTATCAAACCACTTAAGTGGGGTGTACCTCAGGGCGGAGCCCTGAGCCTGCTCCTTTTTAATGTTTATCTGACCCCTCTGGCTGAACTGATCGCAAAAACTGGGATCAAAATTATATCCTATGCGGATGATACCCAGTTACTGTTCACCTTTCGGGATGTATTCACCTCCACTTTTAATCCACTAAAAAAGAGTGCCTGAGGAACACTGCGGCCTGGATGGATCATAATTTTTTAAAACTTAATGCAGACAAGACTGAGATCTTGTTTTTTAATCAACCTTCTCCCCTCTCTTCCAATCCGTGGTGGCCAGATGAATTAGGCTCTGCTTCCCTACCTAAGGATTCAATCAAGAATCTAGGCGTTAGATGGGACAAACATCCGTCCCTGTCCACACAGGTTCAAACGGTTGCGGCTGCCTGTTTTGGTAAAATTAAAATCATTAGAAAATTCATCAATTATTTGCCCAATGCAACCCATAAAACTGTGGTTCATGCACTGATAACCTCTCATCTGGATTATGCTAACGGATTATATCTAGGTCTCTCACTTAGTCTGATTCGTAGACTTCAGACAGTACAAAACGCAGCGGCACGACTGATCTGCGGGTACCACTGCATCACCACATTACCCCCTATTTAAAACAACTTCACTGGCTGCCCATTGCTAAGCGAATAGAATTTAAGGCTTTGACCTTAGCTTTTCTGGCAAGTAAAGGTAAAGGGCCACTTTATCTCAGGAAGAGACTCCGCCCCTACCATCAAGCCAGACTTCTTCGATCAAATAACAAACATCTTCTTGTCACCCCCCGGTTCTTAAAAGCCAGAATGGGAGGTAAATCTTTTGAGGTGGGTGCCACTCAATACTGGAATAACTTCCCTCTTGAGCTACACTTGATTCAATCAGATCTGGAGTACTTTAAGTCCCTTAAAACCTGGCTATTTAGTCGCTCCACCTAGCCTTGCTGCCCATTTGCTCTGCCCTTGTCTGCTACAGCGCCGGGACACCCCGTTGGGGGTAGCTGTGCGCTTAATAAAATTCTTTATTATTATTTGCGTCCAACACTACCCTCTGATAAGCCTAAGGCTGCTCGAACGCACTATTCCCTAGAAGAGCACCTGGAGATTGCTAGAGCAAGCCTCTGTCCACTTATAAGGGAACCCCTGCGCTCTTTGCACAATATATCTCATTTTGATATATCATATAAAGAGCCAGCTTCCTACAATTAATATCATGCTTGACTTCATCTTTAACTAGGCACAAGAGAGGGGCTTCGAGTCCATAACATAGTAATACCTCTTTCATTTTTTGTAGATTCAGACTCCTCAGTTGTGTTTAATATCCAAGACATGCAAAGAATAAGTTACTTTTCTGCAGTAACGCCTTATCTAATAGAGACTATCTAGCTGCAGATTCCTTACCCTATAGTTAACCCCAGTTATCAGACTGGATCCAGAAACTTTTCGTGAGCAGTACCCCTGCGTGCCAGTAGGTGGAGTAGTTCAGCTGGGCTTGGTGCGGCACCGCCAAAACTGACGTGCACGGTGCCTATATAGGTGCCACCTAAGCACGCCAACATGATTTTTATTTTGCGACTTTCCACGCCAGAAGCGCAGAGCCACTATGAACACTGACCACTAGCGTGTGGAACTAGGGCCCTGGAAAGGGAACAGCCCTGTACCTAGAAATCCGTTTGCAGGGTGGGGAGTGTTGGTGTGTCAGTAAAGAATCTGCTGCTGGATAAGAGTCTCTACCAGATAAGATGTTACAGAAGGTAAGTATCTTGTTCATCTGAGAGAGACTTCTAGTTACAGACTCTGTTCCTTCCCTTTCTTGGCTACAACCTTCCCCATGAAGATGGTTCATCCGGAACAGTTTTGCGTGATTAAGGCAGAACGAAAAAGCTCTTTTTGGGTCCAGCTAGTGGGGTCTCTCCTCTTCCTTAGAGAGATGAGGGGGAGCATAAAAGGTATGAAATGTGATGGCTTGGCCTACATGGAACAGGATTACCACCTTCGGCATGAAGGATGCTCGGGTCTAGAGCACCAGCTTATCCGAGAAGGAGGAGACGTAAGGAGGCTGAGGTGACAATGCCTGTAGTTCACTGACCCTCCAGGCAGTTGTAATTGCCACCACAAAGGTTATCTTGAAGGTGAGCATCTTAGGAGGGCAGGTATGAAGTGACTCAAAGGGAGCACACATTAGGAGGTGAGAACCAAGCTATGGACACATAGAGGCATAAGAAAGGGAGCTAGAGGAAACGTGTTGCAGACCTTTAAGAAGCCTATTAATAGGGCACTTAAAGAGAGAAGGCTGATCTGGAAGCCGCGGAAATGGCAAACAAATAACTCTTCAACAGGCCCAGTGCAGAATACTGTTGGGCCTGGGTAAGGATGAACAGAAAGGAATGCAGATAAACGGTCAATTTGTTTCACCAAGCCATAAACTTATTCCAACGGCTGGGGTATACAGTCTTGGTGGAGGGGCGCTGGGCTGCCAAGATAACATTCCAGATTTAGGGAGAAGGGTCGAAAGCTGTCATCTGTCGCCGCTCAATCTCCAGGCATAAAGGCAAAGCGTTGACAAGCTCCCCTCTCCTACGACAGAAGATTCTGCGAAGAGGAAGCCTGATCAGAGGACCGATGGACATGCTCAACAGCTCGGGATGCCAAACTCTGAACCCAGTCTGGATACACAAGGATGACTTGGACCCGAACATTCCTGATCCTCTTGAGAACTTTGGGCAGGATTGGTATGGGTGAAATGGATTACAGGAGGCCAAGGCTCTACTCAAGACAAAAATTGTCTCCAACCGAGAGCTGCTTTGGAAACTCCACCGCTCACATTGCACGTTCTCGGCAGTGGCGATCAGATATAACCAAGGCTCTTCTCACTTCTGAAAGAGGCTTTGTACCACCTTCTGATGGAAACGCCATTCGTGATCTACTAGATATCTTCAGCTGAGTTTGACCGCCCTGGCGTTCAGTGAGCTCGCCAGGTGTTGAACTACAAAGAAAAAACCCGGACATTCCAGCCATTTCCAGAGACACAGGGCATCTTGACAGAGTTCACAACCCCACCCTGCTCTGCTTGTTGCAGTACCACATGTCGATGATCACATACACTAGCCTTACCTTGATGGAGGGTAGAAAGGCTTTCAATGCCAGTCGGATCACTCAGAGCTCAAACACGTTGATGTGGAGTCAGGATTCCGCTACAGACCAGACTCCTCTGATCTCCACCTCTCCCAGTTCGCCGCCCTGGCCCAGGAGTGACACATGTCACTAATCTGGTTGGGGAAGGTAAAGGGGTCTGCTGCTGACCCAATCGAGGTTCGTTAACCGCCACTGCAGATCTTTTCCATTTCCCCTCTGAGATCTGGATCATGTCTGAGACATTCACCTGATGCTGCGCCCACTATTGGGTCCGACTGCAGAGCCCACATATGCATGTGGGTATGTGTCACAAGCAGGGTGCAGGATGCCATGACGTCCAGCAGCCTCAGAGTCAGTCTACCAAACCCAGGATAGAGGCTGAAACATTTGTATCATAGCCTGAATATACTGGACTTGCTGTTCAGGGATGATAAGCCAGAAACTGCACTGTGTTCAGAACAACTCTGGTGAAAAGGAGCGCCAGAAAAGGGATTAGGTGTGACTTTGGCACATTGACAGTGAACCCTAGCGAGTGCAGTAGGTCCACTGTAGTCTGGAGGTGGGAGACTACCACCTGTGGCAAGCCTGCCTTCAAAAGCCATTCCTCGACATAGGGGGAAGACTTGACCCCTGATCTCCGCAAATGAGCTGCAACAACCGCCTTCATTTTAGTTAACAACTGAGGGGCGCAGTTAAGGCCAAGGGGGAGCAATGCAAATTGAAAATGCTCATTACCAACTGTGAACTGTAGGTGACGTCTATGGGCAGACAGGATAGGAATGCAACAGCATGCGTCCTGCAACTCCAAGGCTATCATACAGTCTCCAGGGCAGACAGGACTGGAGCAAGTACGCACATTTTGAATTTCTCCTATTCCAGGAGGAAATTGAGACGGCGCAGGTCTATATTAGAATGAAACCCTCCATCCTTTTTGGGCACTAGAAGGTAGTGGGAATAACAACCAAAACCTACTTCTGATGTCAGCACCCTCTCTATGGCTCCCCCTTGGCCAACAGTGCCGCCACTTGGTAGCAGATATGATCCTTTGTCAGCCTTTTGCAAGTAGGTGGTAGTGGGGTACTTGTGAAAAGGAGGGAGCAGCCCTTTCAGACAATTCAGAGAACCCAGCGGTTGGATGTTATCGACCTCCAGTGGTGCAGGTGATGACGTATCCTGTTGCTCACTGGATGCCCACGATGGTCTGAGAGAAAATTAAGGCTTGGATGATGAGGGTGTTAGACTAGCCCAACTATTTGCTTCCTGAACCACAAGGCTTGTTGGTACCGTGTCACCTCGGTCACGCAGGGGCAAGAAAGCTTGCACGTTGTGGTGGCTGGGCAAGTAAGAACGTGGCTGGAAGCCCCTTCTGAGGCCACGAAAATAGTGAAAAGTGGACTGGAGTTGGCGACGGGCCATGGAAAGGCTCAAGGACCGGGCCGTAGCTCGGCTATCCTTGAAGCTCGCCAGCGCTGAGACTGCCTTATCTCCGGAGAGATGGAAGCCATCAAAGGGCATGTCCAAAAGTGAGGCTCGGACATCCCCTGAAAAGCCAGTAGTTTCCAGCCAGGCGTGGCGCCTAAGGCCCACCAACTACACAAACGTTCTGCCTAGCAAGTCTGTTGTATCCAGTCCACAATGTATGGTGAACTTAACTGCATCCCATCCGTCAGCCCTAACCTGGGAGGGTAAGGACCAGGCCTCCTCCAGGACCATAGGAAGAACCTGTGTTCCAGAGTGAGTGGGAGTATCAGCCCAAAAGACATGGTGTTTGTCAGGGTCCATTGGCCCCTCCATTACTTCCCCAAGTCCTTGCCCAAAGGAATAGGGCACAGGCTTCGGCCTTGACGGAATGTCTCTAGCTAGAGCCGGAGTGGTCATCAGACAACGCCTCTTCAGCTCTGTGTCGGAGTTGGACATCAGAATGGGGACATCACAGCCGGAGGACAGTGGTGGTGCCGGGAATGTCTGTGTCGGAGCCAGTGACGGGAGAAGGTCAAGATGGCTCGACCTGCGTCGGTCTGGTTCTGTCCAAGGATCCAAGGGGCCAGACTGGTGCCGGGGGTGAATCCACCAGCAGAAGACCAGTAGAGGCCCCTCCTGAACGCTCTCGGCCCGAAGGCACGCAGCCAGGGGGCAGCCACACAAATATGAGGTGCATGGCCTCCTAAAACTCATTGAGTTGGGCGGGTGTCATCCCAGCTCCAGGAAACTTTGGGAGGCACAAAGAGTCCAGACTTTGAATGCAGACTTTCCCTCGTCTCCTCAGATGACTTCAATGGACAGGGCGAAGTCAAGGACCTCTTTGACTTCTTGCTCCTTTTTTGGAGGGACCTACACCCCAACGCCCGGACGACTGACTACGACGAATATCGAAGGCCCCGAGTCCAATCCAGGGACCTTTCTCTTGACCTGGATAGAAACCATTGAGGTGTCACATGTCGAGCTGCAAGGAGCTTGAGGGACCACTCTCTGATGGCCTGGGGGTGCAAGGCAATCGACCTAGGTCTTGGTGTCGTGGTTTTGTTTGAGACACCAGAGGTGTAGGTCCGTCACCGACATTTGTGGTGGCAGGCGCCGCAGGGCTTAAAACCAGCCTTCCTCGTGGTTATCCCTGCCACATCAGGTGACAATGGTTGAGAAAAAACTTCAACAAAAACTCGAAAAAGGTCAGTCAAAAAGGGACTGAGATTAGCTCTTCTCCATATCTGCATCGACTGGTGCAGAAAGAAAAGAACGGATATTAGCACGCTGCAGTGGCACCTACTTAGGCACTGAGTAACTCATTTCTGGCGCAGGCGACGCCACAGGAAACTAAACAATACCACCTACCGGCGCACAGGGGTACTGCTCACGAAAAATTTCCTGAACCAGTCTGATGTGTAGGGATTATTCTAAGGTAAGGAATCTGCGGTTAGAAGTCTATCAGATATATCAACTCTGCTTCCTTGCATCACCAAATTCCTTTTCACCCCTGCTATCTGGCTTCCTAGAATCATTTTCCACATCCTACAGCCTATGTTCAGTTTCAAAACCTGGTGACCCAGTATGCCCAACTCCAGTCCATTTATTGACATTTAACCTTTGAACTCATTCAACATCCCTCCTATGGTGTCTACTCTTGTTGTGGGCATTGAGTCAAGTACCACAGATCTTTTAACTTCATCACCCATGATGACAATGTTGAAAAATCTGATGTCACCCATGACAAGCCAGATCCCTCAGAGTTGGATACCATTGATCAACTCTGCAGGACTTTCAGCACACACTGGATCACAAGAAGAAGAATGCACACTTTTGATAATGTGATGTCTATTTGCTTTCAGAGGAAAAGTTTGCAACTTCACTGCCCATCATCAGCAACATTGTACAATCTATAGTAAGGCCTGGCATGCCAACATATGTATTACAGCACTGCCCTTGACATTATTTCATCTTCACTGTACAGGAAGTATCCAGACGGATATTTGTGGCCATTGCGATCCTACTCCGTTCCATGTGATCTCTTAACCTTTATGCCACTGTTGTGCTTGCCATCGTAGAGCCCTTTCTTTTGGAGGCAGGCATCTCACCACGTTTAGCTCCCAACTCTGAGAAAGCAGCCCACTTCTGGTACGAACAGCTGTTTTCTGCTATCTTAGTGTTCTTCGAAACCAGGAGAGAAGGCCCGACTATACCTCACAAGATTCTTGTGGGCTAGTTTAGGCTCCCAAATTTCGAGGACTGCTCCCTCAATCGATAAGGGCTTCTGTCACCTGCGGAGGCTGAACACTGTGGTCTGCACCTACAACTCAGCTATAGGAAGGAGCAGCACCACTCTACCAAGAAAGGCAAATCTCCTGGTACCACACATTTATTGATTTATAATGGACATTTGTCAGATATTGACCCACCTTTCAGAGGCAACAGAGTACCAAATATAATGGTGGTGGGCAGGAGAGGACTGTCCAAGGAAGATAAGAGATGGTTGTAGGAAGCTGGCCCTATATATACAAAAACCAACAAAAGTATAGTGTGTACAGAGTCCAGTGAGTCCCCAAAGGTATAGCAGAGGATAAAGTAGATAATACCTTACTCTCAATTTAGTGGTAGAGGGCTGAGCAGTTAGGCTTATCAGAGGGCTGTATTAAGCATTTATTGTACACACTCAGGCAAGAAATGATGTCACAAACTAAAAGACTGAATCCAAACCAATGGTTTGTACAAAACGCTATTACTTTGTTATTTCATTATAGGACCAAGAATCACTTTGTGCAGGTAAGTTTTACAGTGTTTTAAAAGTAATACTGTTCAAGAATGCAGTAATATTTTGTAAATGCAGTTACATATTTTACAGTATAACGGAGGTTTTCTGTAAATGTCAATCAAGTACAGTTGTATGCTTTTGCAGTGATAAGATTAGACAGTTCAGTTCAATGCAATAGATAGAACTACAATGCAATTCTATGGAGGAAAACAGTGTTAGACAGTTTGCAGGTAAGTACTCCACTCACTTCCTCAGGCTTCAGGGATTTTGGATAACACAGGGCGAGGTTCAAGACCAGGTAGGTGCTGTAAGAAAGTGGCTCTGTATATACTGTCCCTAAATAGGTACAGGGTGTACAGAGTCCACAGTCCCCAGAGGTTTGGCAGAGTCTAATGTTTGATATAACCTTACTCTCTAAAGTGGTAGCTTGGTCGAGCAGTAAGGCAGTATCAGAGCACAGCATTTGTTGTGCACGCTCAGTCAGCCAATGGTCTAACACACAAGAACTGAACTCTAGGCCAATGGTTTGTATATAAAAATATATAGTTGTTTTATTTTAGAACCACAAGTAGGTATCAAAATATACTTTCTCAGAATGAGATGCTTTAGTTAAATACTTTAAAAAGGCAATAGACTTTTGAATGCAATAGTTACAGTTGTTGCAATAGGCAACACAATTTCAAACACAATGATACATTGAGCTCAATAGGAATTTTAAGTTAAATGCAATTGATTACTTTCAGGATTACTTTTCTAACCACAGGACTGGATCCTAGATTCAGTCCTGGGACATTTCCTGGAAACAGGTGAGTAAATACGTTTTGAAGACAGGTATGAATTTTAAGGAATATTATTGTATTTCAAAAGTTGACACTTAAAAACGTTTTCACATAGAATCACCAATGTTATCCTATGGGAGGAAATTCACTTAGCAGGCAAGTAGGGTTATCGTTACTTTTTTTACTCCGTGCTGGATCCTGGATTCAGCACTGGTGCATCTCCTGTAAACAGTTGAAAGAAATCGTTTTTGTTATACAGGCGATTTTTAAGGAATATTTGTTTGTTTCAAAAATCGACACTTAGAAGAATTTCTGGCAAAAAACAGGCAATGTTATCCTATGGAGGAAAATCAAGTTAGCAGTAGTTGTAATTACTTTTCAGGGTCAGTGCTGGGCACCAAGATCCAGCACTGGGATCTCTCATGATAACAGACGAGTAATTTCATTTTCGTTGCTCGGCTGATTTTTAGTGGATATTTTAAAGTTTCAAAGCTCGACACTTAGAAGAATTCCAAGTGAAACCAGTCAATGTTACCCTATGGAGGAAAAGTGAGTTATCGGCTTTTGGGTAAGTACTCGACTGGCAGAGTTAAGGTTCGGGACATACACTCAGGGGTCTCCCAGGGTCAGGTAGGTACAGTTGCAGCCGGGTGCAGAGAGAGTTAGGCCCAATGTTAGCCTATGGTGGGCAGGGGGCCTTTGGTTGGTGGGTGCTAGCAGGCAGGCCACGCGGCTGTGGGATCTGGGCTCCTGGTCACTTGTTTGGGGCAAGTGGGGAAGTAGAGTAGGATAGATGTTGCACTTCCAGGGGCACTCGGGCAGCTGGGTGCAGGATGCTTTTGAGCCGTTGGGCGCTCAATGGATTTCTATAGAGAAGCTACAAGACGAACAAAGGTTGCAAGCTCGGGGACGGAGATTCTTCAGGTGCGACCATCAATTTGAGAGGCAAGTTGGGAAGCTGTAGGTTAGGTAGGCACCCAGGAGCTGAGCACAGGGGGCCGCAGGGCGCCGGGTGCAGAGGTGTCTTTTCGCGTCAGGAAATCTTAGGGCTGTGGCCAAGTCAGTTGGTGTCGTCCTCTTGTTAGCAGCTGCACCGCAGGTCTTCTTTCTTCTTGCTTGTTTCAGATTCGGGATATGAGGAAGGAAGGTTCAGGGAGCCCCTAAATACTAAATTTAGGGGTGTTACAGGTAGGTAGAGGTCAGGGATCAATGGATCCCTTCCCTGTGGTGGGTACACCCCCTAGCCTGCCACTCTCCTGTGGGAGGGGGGCAGGAGCCTAGTCCTGATTGGGTAGGGCTCCCCATCTTCAAGATGGCGAGAGCCCGGGGTTGCGTTTCACCTCGCCTCCCCCACCTGAGGGGTGGGGTTGGCAGAGGCTGGCACACCCCCTTTCCTCGCTTAGGTTTTCCCGCCGATCTTCCCGCCAGAGAGGGGGTCAGAACCGGTGGGGGCCAGTTGCTGAGTACAGCAAGTGGCCTGGAGAGGCTCACAAAGGCGGCATGCCTTTGAAGCTTCCCCTGCCCATCCTGGGGGAGGAGACCTAGCACCTCGCCCAGGATGTGCATTGTTGCAGACCCACGAGAGCGGATGGCTCTCTACCCAGGGGTCCAGCAACATGTCTGCTGGGTGGCAGCCTAGGCAGCCTCTCAGTCAGGACGCTGGTTGTTGGTTAGTTTCAGGGGGCCTCTCTTAAGATGCCCTCTGTCGTGCATCTTACATTAAATCCCACATTGGCATCAGTGTGAGTTTAATGTGCTGAGAAGTCTTCAGTGCAGCCATCATGGTGCTGTGGAGTTCGTAATGTCGACCTCCCAGCACCATATACTCTTAATGGCAACACTGCACTTACAGGGCCCAGGAATGGACCTGGGCCCTGTAGGGGTACAGGGCTCATGCACCTGTACCCTCACCACTGGCATAATGCAACCAGCTAGAGGGGTGACTGAGGTATGCCAGGGCAGTGTGTTTGTGGCCATGTCGACTCTCTCTTTTGTTCTGCACCAAGGCACTCAGCCTGCAAAGGCAGTGTGTGTATGTCACGGTACAGAGCCCCTAAGGGTGGCACAATAAGTGCTGCAGCTGTTAGGGGGCCTTCTCTGGCCACAGTGCCCTGGGTACCTAGGGTACCATTTACCAGGGGCTGACATGTGGCCAGAGATGCCAATTGGGTTTAGGCTGTCATGCAGTTTTAGGGAAGGAACACAGGCCCTGGGCACCTGATTGGCAGGAGCCCAGGGCACACACAGTCAAAGTACATCAGCAATTCAGCAAAAAGTGGGGGCATACCATGCAAGAAAAATGGCACTTTCTCACCGTTTCTGCACCATCAGCGACACCGGGATTGCCGGGCTCAATGCTATCCAATGAAGCGGGGGGGGGGTACCTCAAAGAGGCACACATGGTCTTAGGTCAACTGCCCTGGGGTTTGAGGTGACCAGAGGGCAGGGGAGGGGCACAAAGCAGCATTAAAGCTACACCACCTGGGGCACAAGCAGCTGGTTACAGGGTATAAATGAGCGTCAGGCGCCCAATGCGTTCCAATGGATGTCATCTGTTTTGGAAAGAGGCTGCAGGCTTTAACCAGGAGGCTGGACGAAGGCGACCAACGGCTGGGCAGGTAAGTTGGGTAGCTGGGGACACCTCGGCAACGTCAGCTAGGCTCGCCAATGTCGGGGCGAAGGATGCAGAGGAGCCTCTTGGTGTTGGGTTTTCTCAAAGCTGGTTCCGGTTTCAGGGACCCTTTGAACAGAGGCTGCAGGCGTCGAGGGGGGAACCTGGAGATGTCAGCCACCGATGTAGAGGAGGTCAGGATTGATGAGGTGACTTCACAGGATAGGTGAGTCACTCGAACGCGGTGTGGGAGGGTTGGTAAAGAGTGTGAAGGGGTCGCGAATCCGCCTGGATCTGGAGTCCTGGAAGTTGGAGTTTCTTCGTTGGACAAATCCACATGCACTGGAGTAAACAAAGGTTTACTGCTAAGTGTTGCTGTTCCTCCCAGGGGGGAGGTGTAAGCACTTCCACCCAAAGCAGTCTTTTTTTCTGACAAGAGCACAAAGGCTCTAACCCCCGGAGGTCAGAAACCTGCTTGGTGGTGGCTGGCTGGCCAGTCGGCCAATACACTAGAAGTTGGTCATTTCTTAGAGGACATCTCTTAAGATGCCCTCTGAGTGCACTTTATAATAAATCCAACACTGTATCAGTGTGGGTTTATTATGCTGAGAAGTTTGGTACCAAGCTTCCCAGTTTTCAGTAACGCCATCATGGAGATGTGGAGTTCGTGTTGACAAACTCCCAACCCATGTACTCAAAATGGCTTTACTGCACTTACGATGTCTGTGAATAGCACAAACACTGTAGGGGCATATTGCTCATGCAGCTATGCCCTCGCCTGTGGTATGGTGCACCTTGCCTTTAGTGCTGTAAGACCTCCTAGAAGAGTGACTTACCGATGCAACAGGCAGTGTTGGTGGGCATGGCGACTCTTCATTTTAGTCTGCCGAAACAAGAACGCTGACTGCAATGGTAGTGTGTGGGTGTTAAGGTGAGGGGTCGCCGAGGGTGGCATAATACATGCTGCAGCCCTCAGAGGCTCTCTCTGATCACAAGGTCCTTGGTAGCAGGGGTACCTTTTACAAGTGGTCCAGAGGTGTGCCAATTGTGGAAACAAAAGTACTGTTTTTGGAAAGAACACATGTCCTGGGAGCCCGATTGGCAGGAACCCAGGGCACACTCAGTCAAGTTGGCATCAGGTACCTGGCAAAACGTTAGGGGGTAACCATGCAAAAAAAGGGCACTTTCCTACATAGGTTCCATTAGATGGACAGCATTGTGAGGCACAGTATAAAACATAAATTATAGGTATAGGATAGATTTGTGAACATAATATTAACTTTTTTTTTTTAATACATTTAAATTATTACCACAAACTAGCACAATTTATTTACTTGCAATTCCTCATGTGCATTTTGTCAATAAATTCCTAAATTCGCCATCAAAGGAGTGGGATACAGTAACACTATTTCAAAACATGGTGTGTATTTACAAAAACATTTCAAACGACTGGATCGAATTACAATATAAAAAAAAGTTTCCTTACGTAATTTAGATAAATATTTGTTTATTTTCCATTTTAAAATAAATTTTATTTATGTAAAGTTAAGGTAAAGTGAGTTAAGAAAAGTACAAATGAAGAAAGGATATACAGTGGAAAGAATACACGGTTCTCATGCAGGTAACAAATATGGAATTCAGGTTAATACTATAGAATGTGGTGTGAAGGAGCAGCTCGAGTTATGTAGGTTTGAATTCGATAAGAAAGTAAGAGAGGTATTTTGAAGCAATGCTTACGGAGTATTCCAAGAGGCTGGCCGGGAGATACGCCTGTTGATTTTATGGCTTCCGGTAGGAAAAAGAAAAGGAAGTGAAAGGTGGTAGGATAGCGAGAGGATAGGCCAGACAAAGAGGAGAAAAGGAGTGGGGGGAATAGGGAGGGATGTTTTCTTTAAAAAGAGCAGGGCATCTGGAGAGAATGGCTGCAACCCCAATGGAGAGGAATATGATATAGTAACAGGACATCTGGAGAGAATGGCTGCAGGCTCAATGGAGAGGAATATGAAACAGTAACCTTAAGGTAGCAGGCTGCCACAGAACGTAATTCAAGGTCAGTTAAGTGATATCATTTGGACAGGTAACATAGAAAGGACTCCATTTGAACTAAATAAGGACAGCCATGCCGGAAAGCTAAGATTACAAAGGATGTAATTCTAACATCTCTACAGTGATTTATTTATTGCTTACTGAAACAGAGCATAGGAGAAATGTCCATGACTTTCGAAGCGTTGATTCTGATGGACAAAGTGATCTTTTTTACAGATTGTTCATCATTAATTTATTTAAACTGTGTTCATCAAGACTATTACCTTAAACATCATAAATTTCAATCATAAGTATTTCAAAGCTTAATATATAAAGTATAGCTATATTAACATGTCCCTCTCGGACTCACAAAATGCTCACTCATTGGAAGGTTTTTAAGTAGAGAACTGCTGCAGTCATTCCATTAATAGATTGCATTTGGCTAAATAAATTACTGCCCCTGCTATATGTTTTCCCAGTACTCAAGTCCAATTACTCTCAAGTTTCTTGATTGAAGACACAAGTACTGTTCCCACTTTGAGGGGCACTGTAGAAAAACTAGAACAAACCAAAATGCAATACTGGATTGAAGTCCAAAACCTTGGTCTTGCTGCCTTGTTAGATTAGAACCAAATAAACAAGTTTCTTACCTTCGGTAACGATGCATCTGTAAGAAACATATGTTCGTTATAGATTCCTTACTTTAGAATTACCCCTAGGCGTCATACTTGATCCGGAGATTTTACTTTAGCAGTACCCCTGCGCGTCACGGTGTCTACTTAGATGCTGAAAGAGACCTTGCACCAGCTCCGAGTGAAGACGCCATTCGTGATCCATCATGCACCGATGGCTGAGCTCATCTGCCCTGACTTTCAGAGAACCTGCCAGGTGTTGAACAACCAGGGACATGCCCTGATGTTCCAGTCATGTCCAAATTCGCAGAGCCTCTTGACATAGGGTCCACGACCCCACCCGCCCCGTTTGTTGCAGTACCACATGGCGGTGGTGTTGTCTGTGAACACCTGCACTACTCTTTCTTTGATAGAGCGAAGGAATGCCTTCAGTAACAGATGAATCGCCCGAAGCTCCAATAGGTTGATGCCCAGTCTGGAGCCACAAGAATGACTTGGGCCTAGTCGCGCTTGAGCTTCAGCACTCAGGGCAAAAGAGGTGGAAAGGCGTACAGGAGGCCACGGTTCCACTCGGGACAAAAAGCACCGCTGAGCGAGTGCTGCCTTGGAAACTCCAATGCACAAAACTGATGACATTGTGCGGTCTCTTTGGTGGCGAACAGATCTAACCAAGGCTCGCCCCACTGCTGAAAGAGACCTTGCACCACCTCCGAGTGAAGACTCCATTCGTGATCTACCAGGCACCGACATCTGAGTCTGCCCGGTGTTCAGAGAACCTGCCAGGTTTTAAACCACCAGGGTCATGCCCTGATGTTCCAGCCATGCCAAGAGGCGAAGAGCCTCTTGACATAGGGTCCATAACCCCACCCCACCCTGTTTGTTGCAGTGGTGTTGTCCGTGAACACCTGCACTTCTTTCCCCTTGAGGGAGGGAAGGAATGCTTTCAGTGCTAGGCAGATCGCCAGGAGCTCCAAGAGGTTGATATGGAGTCCGGATTCCGCCGGAGACCAGATGCCTCCGACCCATCCCAGGAGTGACGCATTGATCACCACTGTTAGGTCTGGTTGGGGAAGTGAGAGGTATCTGCCTCTGATCCATGCAGAGTTTGTTAACCACCACTACAATTGACGTGCAGTCCCCTCTGAGAGATTGCCCTGACGCGGCGCCCCCTGGAACTTCAGGTCCCACTGCAGAGCCCGCATATGCCACCTGGCATGATCCACTGGCAGGATGCAGGAGGCCATGAGGCCCAGTCATTCTCACCGAAATGAGTGATAGAGGCTGAAACATCGGTATCATAGCCCGAATATCCCGGACTCGCTGTTCGGGAGGATAAGCCCGAAACTACGCCGTGTACAGAACTGCTCCGATGAAAAGGAGCTTCTGAGAGAGAATCAGGTGTGACTTTGGCACGTTGCTAGTAAACCCCAGTGAATGCAGGAGGCCCGCCCTAGTCTGGAGGCGGGAGACGACAGCCTGGGCGAGCTCGCCTTCAACAGTCAGTCGTCGAGATAGAGCAAACACTGGAACCCCTAATCTGCGCAGGTTGAGCTGCAACCACCACCATCACTTTTGTGAACACCCAAAGGGCGCTGGTAAGGCCAAAAGGGAGCACAGTGAACTGAAAGTGCTCATGGCCTACTGTGAACCGTAGGTAACGCTTGTGGGCTGGCAGGATGGGAATATGCATCCTGCAAGTCCAAAGCTACCATCCAGTCTCCAGGGTCGAGAGCAGAGAGGACCTGAGCCAACGTGAGCATCTTGAACTTCTCCTTCCGGAAGAAGCGGTTGAGGGCCCTGAGATCCAAGATAGGACGCAGGTCTTTGTCCCTTTTGGGTACCAGAAAGTAGTAGGAGTAGCAACCACAACCTACTTCTGGGACCCTTTCGATAGCTCCCTTGGCCAAGAGAGCTGCAACTTTCTGTCGGAGAAGGGCCAAATTATCCTCCAACATGCGATGGAAGGGTGGTGGCATGGAGGGAGGGGTAGTCTGCAAGAGGAGGAGTAGCCCCTTCGGGCTATCTGCAAAACTCACCTGTCCTACGTGATGGTGCGCCAGTGTGGGAGGTGATGGCGAATCCTTACGCCCACTGGCCTCTGGTGGCCCTGAAAGGTCGAACTAGGAGGGTTTGGAGGCTGCTGCAAGGTGGTTGTGTGGACTGGCCTGCCGCTGGCCCCAGACCCACGTCGTAGGTCCCACGTCTGCAGCCACGCACAGGCTGGGCAGCTTACATGAACAGGTGGCTAAACTGGGCTGAACGTGGTGGGGCACCACTTCCGTAGCCACAAAAGAGGCGAAAAGCAGACTGCATGGGGCGAGAGGTCCCCACGAGGCCCAAGGATCTGGCCGTAGCCCTAGAATCCTTAAACTGCTTGAGCGCCGAGTCTGCCTTATCACCGAAAAGGTGACGACCATCATAGTGCATGTCCAGTAAGGTGGATTGGACATCCCCGGAAAAACCAGACATTCTCAACCAGGAATAGCGCCTCAGGGCTACTGATGTGGAAACCATTCAGCCCAGTGAGTCCGCGGTATCCAGCCCACATCTGATGGTGAATTTGGTTACGTCTCTACCCTCTGCCACTGCGCAGGTGAGAACGGCCCAGGACTCACTGACCGTAGCACTAAGCTGGTGGAAGAAAACATCACCTTACCAAGATGGTCCAGCTTCTTGGATTTCCTATTTGGGGAGCAGTAGGGAATGCACCTTTAGAGGACGAGGTTTGGACCACCAATCTCTCTGGGGTCAGGTATAGGGAGAGGAAAGTGGGTCGCCTGGGCCGGGCGGTGGCGTTGGGCAATCATCCTGTCCACAGGAGCCCCCGTGCTGGGCTTGGACCAAGTGCCCAGAAGGACGTCCAGGAGGGCTTCATATAAAGGCAGAAGGGGTCCCAAAGAAGCTGCTGCTGGTTGAAACACCTCTGTCAGCAGGTTAGTCCTGACTTCCACTGTAGGAAGCTCCAGGCCCAAGGCCTCAGCTGCCCTACGCAACACCACTGCATACGACGCTCCCTCCTCCGTAGGCACGGTAGGGGGAGAAAGCATGGCAAGGTCTGGGGAGGTAACCAGACCACGGGTGTCACCCAGGTCCTCTCACTAGTCCGGCTCATCAAGCTGATCAGCTAAAGGGTCCACAGACCCCTCCCAGTCTTACTCACCCTTCTCTAGTTGCGATTCAGGCCAAAAAGGAACACCAGGGATGACCAGAGCACAAAAGTGTCATCCGTCACCGGTGCTAACGTCGGTCTGCTCCAAGTCAGTGGTGAGGCTGGGGTCAGCGCCGGTCAGGGGCACGACTGGCGCCGGGGAAAGTACCATGAGGTTGAATGGTGTCAATCAGGATACAGGCCTGGATCCCCTCCGGCCCTGAAGACGGCAGCCTCGAAGTTCCAGGGCCATCAACACGTCCCGCGGGGTCCGAAGGTGCTCAGCGAGTCGGGCTGCCCAAAAATGCTGTTTAGCGCTTTGTAGAAAGCTCGAAGCTGGGTAGGGGAGGCTCTGACACCAGGAAAGGGAGGGAAGCTCGTAGCCGTCCCAGGAGCAGGCTCCGAAGATGGAGCTGGAGAGCAACTACGCTCTGGGTCCCGCGTCACGTCGGCCAACGAACGGGTAGCAGGTGAAGAGCGACGCTGCTTCTTTGTCTTTTTTGTGTGCTTCGACTTACCAGAAGACCTCAAAGAGTTGGAAGAGGAATGGTGGTGGTGGCTTCGCTACCGGTCCCGAGACCTTCCTCTCAACTGGGACAGTTGACTAACGGGCCTCAAGAAGCTTTTGGGACCGCAAAGACTTCGGATTCATGGCCCAGCAGTCGGGGCACGACTTTGGGTCGTGGTCGCGCTCCAGGAACCAGAGGCACCCTAGGTGGGGGGTCCATAACCGACATCAGGCGGCTACAGGCCTCACAAGCCTTGAACCCGGTCTGTCGATGGGACATCCCTCGAACACCAGGAGTCGTCAAGACTCAAAAGAAGTCCACCAAAGTCGAAAAAAGTTTTATCAAAAAGTGACTAAGTGGTAGCTCTCTCCAGATCCGCCCTAGGCTGATACGGAAAAAGAAAAAACCGACGGCGGCGTCTAAGTAGACACTGCGACGTCATTCCGGTGACCACGACGCCAAGGATGAAGCAGTCTCGAATGACGCCACCTATCAATGCGCACGGTTACTGCTAAAGAAACATTTCCAGATCCAGTCTGACGCCTGGGGGTAATTCTTTGGTAAGGAATCTATAACTAACAGTCTCTTTCAGATTCGTCAAGCAACATAGCGGTAATTGATAGGCCACAGTTTGCACATCACAAGAGAAGATGAAGGGGTGAATTTCAGCAGGACACAGAGATACCTTTATTCAAGTAAAGTGGTAATATGGTATACACAAAGTGCGTACACAACCCTAATGATTAGTATACATGTGCACAATCACAAATCAAAGGTATTCATGTTTGATATAGAGTCCATTTTGAGATGTATTCTCATGATATTTATTGCTGTAATACTTTTGAAGTGTATGTATACATCAACTACATCACAGTTCTTCAGTATTATAATGGTTCATCTCAGAGATCTAACCAGTAGGCAAATGTATTGTTAACAAATTACCTTTGTCAAGGCAAAATAAGCTGATGTCTTTCAAGGTTGTTGTATGGAGGTTCCATGGGAGCCGTCACTAGGCAGTTAGACGAAGGTTAAGATCCAGCTAATATTTGTTCCTGGTAGTATTAAGTCTGTATAAGCTTCTACTAATTGCTACTTGCAGGAAGCTGAACAAATACTTCTGCTAACCTACAGAGTCAGCCTGGGATCCTTTGCTCAAAAGCTTTTTGAGGTATGCCTGAAGATAATGTGTTTGTGAGATGTTCATGAAGTTTAAAACTGGGCTATTGACCTTTTTGTTTTTGAAAGCTTTTTGTTTTAATTTTATTGCTCTCTTCAGATGTCCTGTTTTCTATGCTTTGCTGAATTTGTATTACTTCCAGTGTGGCCTTATATAAGGAAGTTTCTGTGGTGCTTACGGCTGGTGGTGATGCGCTCACATAAGCAGGCAGGGGCTCTCTTTGCACTACTACTGTAAGTCAGTCTACTTGGAGCTGAGTGGATGAAAAACAAAGTTGCCTCCCGCCACCTGAGCTCCTCTGGAGACCAATCAGACACTACATGGTAACAGGGGCAGGTGCGCCTTGCCGGAAAACAGCAGCAAGGTGCTGCCTTTTGGATCCACATGAGGGATTTGCTAGGTTCAAATTGTTGTAATGTTTATGATTATGACCACGTCGTATGCTCAAAGCCGGGTTTGTCTTCGGAGGCATAATGATTCTCCATGCTGCACACACCTAACAGAGTTCCTGATGTGCGAAGACTCAATAAATAAAAAGTAAACGAGACTGAGACACACCAGTGTATTCTGCTCCTTGTGGCGCTTGCCTCGTGGTGTGGTCTCAGAGTGCTAAAAAGTGCGTGCATGTTAGTGCTGCGATACGGATAACAGCATTAAAATAGATTAACCTAAACCCTGATGCGTTTTACTTGGCAAGGCGGTTGTAACGCAACTCAATGGAGCACATTTTATCGAACCTGGTTTCTCATGTACCAAGAGTTCTAAAACCATCCTAATATTCTGTTGTTGGATTTGAGAAGTATTTGCTTTTACAATTAAAGGATCTATAGGCACTCTGTTGTCAAGTTTGTATGGCTTTACACTGTATATGTTTGCAAGAGTTCTGTCGCACCTTGCTCTCAGTTCTGACTAAAGTTTTACCCTTCTTTTGTTTTCATACGGTGGTGCCTTGTTTTCATACGGTGGGAATTTAAGTACTTCCTTCATTAGTGCATCAAGGTTAAGAAACCTATTTATCTTTACTCTCACAAGTGTTTGATAAATTTAATTTTCGTTGTTGCAAGGGTCACATTGCCCCCTGCTTTTAACACTGGAAATGTTTTCCTTTCTTAAGTCTCCAAGGATGAAAGACCCAGAACTTTACATTTTTCTAATTTGCAGGTTTCAGGATAATCACTTTGTTTCATTGAGGTATACACTATTAAGAGTGATCAAGGATTCAGACAGTTCAGGTGTGGATGTGGGGTCACAAGGAAACTGATTTTTGTGTGCATGTACGATTTTTGTGGGAATGTATTATTTTTGTTTTATGCATTCTCTTAATCTTTTCTCAGGCCTGTCTCACAAATTAGCTTAGTGGGTGGTGAGTATGAAGGAGTGTTAGCATGTTGGTGTTTGTTTGCTGATGGGGTAATGTTTCAGATAGCAATCTATTTATTGGTAGTCAAAATCCTGATTTAGCCCAGGTGCCCAACAACACACCAGTTAATGCCTGATTAAAAGGTAATACAAGCTCTTGTAAAGAATGAGCCATGTCAAAATCTGTCAAAAGGGCATTCTTCACCCCTTGTGTGGGCAAAATAAGATCATGGGTCTATGCTGCCCTCCGTAATACAGTGGCAAATGACACTGCCTCTTCAGTGACAATAGCTGGATTAGGTAATAAGAAGTCAACATCTAATGATGTATCAAGCTCACTAGCATTTTACAAATCTTTTTAAAGTCATCCTGGCCATATTCAGCATGAATAATATACTCCTCTCTATCTAAACTGAGTTCCGATTGAGTGCAAACCATAGCAGATGGTGCATTTGTCTTGGCATCCGAAAGAATGATTAGATTCGTAAACGGCATCAGCGACGTCGATACTGGCGTTGGTAAATGTGATCCAGCGGCTTTACAGTTTAATTGCAGGGTCAGATGCAATGCCGAAGATGGAACTAAAGGCATCATCTGGTTTGAATTCGATGGACTAGAAACAGATAGTTACCGGCTTAGTAACAAGGAGACAGCTAGTGTGAAGGAAGGCTCGGTCAACGTTTGAGCAGCCAGACCCTCAGACCTGTGGGGTCTTAAGGCACCTCTGACTAATCCGGAACTGCACCAAAGATAGAGTCCATAGCTTTTTTCAGCTGTTGGGAGTTTATCTGGTGTCGCAATCCAATCTGATTAGAGTTGAAACAGAATCTATGAGCCTCATTACGATGTTGGTCAGAAAGCATTCCGACTGACTCCTTGTCGGAATCATTTCCGAACAACTCAGGTTCAGGGAGTCCGACCGACCGATTACAATGCTTCCAAACACTGTTCAATAGGACTCCCATTGACTTCAAGGGAACCTGTGTTCTAACCGACAACACTGGCTTCCACTGAAGAAAGGGGTTGTTGCGGAAAAATTTGCACTCTGTGGTGGGCACCCCATGGTGCCTGCCACACTGTGCATAGTTGTAAAGAGGAGTCCCGAGGGTACTCCATGGGCCCCAACAGGAGGCTTCCGGGCGAAGTGGGCCTGCTATGGGCCCCCAAAGTCAGTTCAGGACAGTCAATCGGTGTGGGACAAACTGAGTTGGAAAGGCTGCCTGAATCTGACATTGTAATACGTCGGTCAGAAATGTCCATAGAACTGTACGATTCAGCTCCGACCAACTCGGTTTCTCCGAATGCTGATCGGAACAGAGTTGGAAAGACCGAACGGTTACATTGCATCGTAATCGGTTGGTCGAAAATGTTTCCGAGTCGGTCGGAAACATGGGTTACGACTCGGACTGGGATAATCTGAATGCTGTTCGGAGCCTTTCCGACAAACATCGTAATGAGGCCCTATGTCGTAGTCGGTTGTGCAATGGGGCAATGGCTTCGTCAAGAGGTCAAGAAAGAACACCACCTGCCGATGCTTTAGGGAATTACAATACAAATGTGTCTGGATCCAGTCAGATGCGCCGAGGTAATCAAAAGGTGAAGAATCTCAAGTTGGAAGTTTCTATCAGAAATGCTTCTACTTGGTAGTGCCTGCATGAAAAGGAATAAATCCCCCTGTTAACTTACAGACTGTGAACCTGTGCTCCTATGCCCAAACCACCCTTTTTCCATGTTTATATATTATGTGTAGCTGGGCTTGAACACGCAAGCTAAACAATCATGGGGTAAATCGAGAGTACATCAAATGCATAAATCCTCGCAAATTGCCTTAATGTTGTGTAGAAGTATTGGAGGTACAAGTACACCAAAAATCTAGATTCAAAATGGATGAATTCTCTCCATGTTGTACCTCTTATATAATTGTACCCGCTCTGGTACGGACCAGATTATTGCATATGCAGGTAGTGACAACTTTAACACCACACTGCAAAAGTACCTGGCATGCTCCATGATAAGGCCAGTACCTGAGCATGTGTTTACATACCTAACTTGTCACCACCTCATATTCAACAAATACACAAGGGTATGACACTGACAGCTTCAGATATACCCATGCAGTTAACAAGGATCACAGCAACCAATATCATGTGAATCAATCTCAATCAATAATTTTATCCTATTGCAATTTACTTTAACTTCTGATTAAATTTGTACACATCTATACTTACTAGGATGTTGCTATTGCTTTTTGTATAACCTAGAACAGCTATGTGATGTACACCTCAACTATTAGAACGAGGCTCCGTTTTTGGTGGCCAGGTGTCCTTGATGGTTTGAATAACCATAAATTAATACTCCTTGGGCTGACGTGCAAGTGTGGTTCACATTGCCACTGTTACAACCCTGTAAGTGAAGTAATGACAATCCTACCATAGCCCAGCTCCAGTTTTAGATAAACGGACAGAAAATAAATAATGTACCATCGGTAACCTATTTACGGGGAAAATGTATTGAACTGCTGATTCCTCACCTCGAGAATTTCAGTAGCTTTGGAAACTCTTGTGCCCTGACATAGACCTTGTGCGACTCAGTTCAACTTCCGGACAAGGACAACATGGAGCATCATGAAGGGCATCATCACTGCGCACTGAAGTCAGTTTAATCAATAGACATTCTGCACATAAATGCAGAGAGCACCACCAAACAAATGTATCTTATACTGGCAATGTGTGAAAGCTAATATGAGATGTTTTTAAGTCCACCCCTGAGGTGTGGGGAGGGGGTCAGTGGATGATGAATCTATAATTGGATATAGTGTTCATTAAACAGAGCATTACCAATCACATACAACATTCTGCTGGTGGCTACTACAAAATGCTGATTTTTCACCTTTTGATTGGATAGTAAAGCAATGCCTCCACCAAGGAGGAGGGTTTGGGGATAGGTCTATACACCAGAAGGCCTGAAGGACCGAGCAGGCAAAATGATCCTCTATCGACTTGTGAATTGATGAAGTAATGCTTAGTGAAAATAATGACTGGGGCACACAGGGCTGCCTAGCGGCTGCTCAAAATGAGGGAGCTGCCTTTGTTAAATTTTTATAAGGCTCCATCAGCTTTCTTGCCAAAGATCTTAGACCAATCAAATGGCATGCCTATTAGGGAAGCCTGACAACTGAGTGGAACTAGTTAAATGGATTTAAGCAAATTGTAGAATAATGGTGTAGTGGAAACAGCATGGGTGACAGAATGTTTATGTTGAACATACTCTGCACCATCGTGCCCTGAACAATAGTGTTGCGCATGTCCTCTGGCACTTTCTTGCCCATAGTGTTTTTTTTTTTTTTTTTACTGTTGGTCCGGTAAAGAAATGGGGGAAAAAAAATAAGTTTACTTTGTTTGTGGAGGCGTGCAGTATACAGCTTTCTGGGATTGGATGTTGCCTCCAACATTGTGCATTACTTGGCACTGGCCTGGGACATCTTGCGATGGGGAGACTCACAGCTGGAGCAAAAAATTTTTTCACTAAGCAGCCAGGACTGAGTCAATGAGGGCATTACTGAAAGACAACAAGGGTTGTTTAAGGGTTGATGAGAGCTCTTCTCCAGTCCCTCCGTCTTGGCACCAGTACTTCTAGAGGATGAAGGATAGTTTTGGGTTGGATTCAGATGTTATTCAAGGTCTCCAATGCGTCCTGCATGATGTGGCTAACAATGATGAGGCAGATAATTTATTTCCATCTCATTATGCAGATGTTCGCCTATATCTGGATGTAAAAAACACCAGTGGCTTGGATACATCACTGGAATCCACTCAGGATGTGACTTAATGGCCTCCCATAAAGAAAAGGTCTTCTTTTACATAAGTGGTCTTAAGGCCTGTAGAAGTCCTGTAACTGCCGATCCCCAGAGAAGAGACTAAGGCTTTATCTTAAACTGAGCTGATGATGGCGATCTCGACAGAGATCAGCCTCAATTCTTGTGTTGCGCAGTAATGATCTTCAGATGCATAAAGGGACACCTATAACAGGACTTGGAGTCATGCTTGTCCCGAGGCACCATAAGCAGAGCTGGTTTTGGTCTGTCAACAAAATCTGCTTCAGATACATGCAGCACAGCTTGAAACATGTGGTATTCGGGGGATGTATCTTGCACACTGCCTACTACAAGCTTCAATTCAAGTGGCAGTGACTATTTGATGCTGCCTCCTGTTCTATCCCCAACATGATTACCCTTTGTGGCCATGTCAATATATCACGGCGAGGCAATCTGTCATCTATCAGTTTTCATTCCCTCCCTTCACACGATCAAATGCCATCGCCTGATGACAAGGGGAGAAGAGTCCTGTTTCCACCACTCTGAGACTACAATATATTTTATTACATCTGCCTGGCTCACCATAATGTGGCACCAAATGTTAGGGATATACAACAACCTGCCTCCCCTGTTCCATCCGCCTCACCACCCATGCCAAAGCTTTACCCCAAGTTAAGTATAGTACCCTGAAGTAGCCATTGAAGCCATACTCAAAGCACATGTTTACTCTACCTTAAGCTTGCCCTTTTCTGATAAGTTGTTTCAGTTCACAAGAGTAACTCGATTTATCAAAAGATGTGTGACAAGAATATGACATACACAGCTATAAAATGGTATGGACTAATTTGGAACTATGTACAATACCTCCACCTTTTTAGAATGCACAAATAAAAGGAAAACAAATAAACGGATGTTCAACATGGAAAGAAACAGAAGCTTCTACAGAAAAAGACAAATGCATATTTTGAATGTTCTAATTTATAGTTTTTCTGGGCAACTCCCCACCTCTTCACCAGGAGCACTGCCTTCACTTAATTTGATAAGAAATGTGCAGAGGAATATTACCCACACATCAATAGGACAAAGAAGGACTAAAGAAGCTTGCAGAGCTCCACTGAATTGTGTAGAGGTACTATGCAGAGGCCAAGAGGGGGCACCTATGAAATTCTGATTGGTCATGAAGCTCCTCCTTATGAGTTGACCCGACAAATAAATGTTGGCAAAGCACAGGAAGGAGCCAACAGCACTCGTACCCCGAGTAACCAGAAAATAAAGCCTCCACTACATTCTGTAATTTTATGGAGAATGGTGGTTTAAGGAAGAACCAATGGAATCTACTAAATGCAGTAACTTCTAAAGTTCATTGTTTCGAAAGAGAAAGGGTAAAGAGCATAAATGGAGCTAATAACACTTTGTAGTGCCCCAAATATCGGTACAGATGTCGCCTTTGGGTATCCTAAATCAGTCAAGCTAAGTACTACTGATTTGGTTTTTAAGTGCAGCTCATACGGATAGTTAAAAAAAATTTAAATATGCAAATAAGTCATCAAGTATTTAGTGTTCCAAGCTTCTCTGGGTGTGTGGAATAGCAGGACAAGATGGCAGATTTGCCCTCTTAGGGCTCATATAGTCAACCCCATGAATTCTAAACCATCGTGACACTACTCCCAACTCTACTCACCCCTGATGGGCAGCCAGTGTTTGAGAGGTGGTGGGAAACCAGCAAGACCCAGGGCCAGTGATGCCTGAAAAGAGTGTGGCAGCGAGGCAGACCTTCAGTTGCAATGTGCTGAAATGAAGCAGGGCTGTTTCAGTTCTGACCAGAGTAACACAAAGTCGCTGAGGCAACTGCATTAAGAGGTAGCTGCTGCAGAGCTCTGTGGACCCGGAAGACTGAGGCTCAGATGGTGCAGGAGAGGGTCCGGGAGGGGCATCTTTGTGGCATTCTGGTCAAGCCTCAAGATACCGAAAGCCCTCTTGTGCTACAGTTGGCTGGTAAGCCAGTAGGTAGGGCAGCCTGGCTGTAACAGGGCCATGCTGCTGAGCTAGTGTGGCTGGTAATAGGTATGGTGGTACAGTACAGGGAAGTCCTTGTTTAGGGTATCGATGTTGCCTTGAGATTCCCTGTATATTCACCTGGGCTCACCTCCTTGGAGTAAGAGGGTGATATGGAGTGCATTGATCTGCCATGCATGGGCTACACCACTGGAGGCTGTGACTCCAGCCTGCATAAACGGTGCAGGGTCCTCAGGACTCAGCCTTGTAATTTTTTGGGGGGGGGGGGGGGGGGGGGGGGATGTCCTGCCTGGTGAGGCTAGATTGAGACAAAAGCAGACTCCTGTTTCCAGTGCCAGATTCCACCTGCTTATGTGTTGTTGAATCCTTTCTTCCCAAGTATCACTGAAACTCAGTGGGTGGGCTCTGCTATGGAGCTTCGGTGAGGTCCAGCTGAGATCCAGAAGTTCCTGTGAAACCCAAAGGAGTCTCCTGACCAGCCTGCTTTGCCACTGTCACGTTTAGCCTTCATGCGTGCCTCTGCTCCTTCAAGTTGTAAGCCTACTCAAATACTCAAATATTGATTCAACTTCCACATTTCAAGACCCTAGGGTTTCTGCAATTTTGGTCACGGTTTTGCTGCCCTTCGAGGGCACTGTTAGGTCGCTTTTTGTTTTACTTCTAAGGCATAGACATGGTCAGAGACAAGGCGTTGACACCATCTAGCCAGCTCAAAAGTAGGTAAATATGCATGGGCAACACTGCCTGTGAACCTTGGCCTCTGTCTGGTTCCAATACTTTGTCGGTGGTGGATGGCCACCAGCTCAAAGGCCTCCCTGAAGGGAATTCTGCAACACATTTATACCTGAAGGACTCAATAGGAGACTAAATGGTTAAGTATTGTGCACTAGGACCTGCACAATGCTGTGGACAGGGCCACAGAGGCTGAGGAGAAGTGCTGAAGCCGGAGGACAACATCAAGGACCTAAAGCAGACAGTGACTCAACTGACCAACGTGGCCAAAGTCAACAACATTTGTATTGCAGGACTCTGAGGGGGCTGAGGGTTCGCAACTGGCACATTTCTTGAAACAAGGTTCCATACGCTGGTCCATCGAAATGCCATTGTGCTTGGAGGAGGAAAGGGTGCTTGGTAGGCTGGTTCCAGATAAAAGGCACATTGCTATTTCATTGGTGCTTGACATGGCAAGAAGTTTCGCTTCGATGGTACTCTCACGCAATGGCAGCAGTTGGGCCTATGGGGGATTACACAAGCATCAGAACTGTAACTTGGAATATCAACAGGTTAAATCATCAATTAAACATTGAACAGTCCTGCAATTCATGAGGCAATGCTTACCTGAGGCGATTATGTGCAAGAGACTAATCTGCTGGAGACCAGGTGTTGATTCCTTAGTAGATATGGTTGCATTGGAGTCTTGGGAGGCTGCTGTAATGCAGTTAAGAATAGTACTCTTAACAAACTGGAGAAAATGGGTACTCTTACAAATCCTTTTCAGGTGCCTGAAGAGCCATGTTGAAAAACTCAAAGATACCTGGTGATGCTGGCATCTACAACAGGGCATCCACTTCTTGAGGGTTTACCACTCCTTTTCATGGCTGAGAAATTATTTTGCCTCAGAAGTGGACTTATACCAAGCTGTTCCTCTTCTTGCACTAAGTATCTCGGACCAATCCCCTGTGGCAATTTGGTGGCATAGAAAGGTGTTGCAGGGTTAACAGTGCAGAGTCTGGCAGCTGGATTTTTGGTGGCTTACAGATGATACATTTGTGTATTGCTAAGGTACAGCAATATTTCCAGCTGAATACAGGTTTGGTTTAATCTAGAAGCAACCTCTCACAAGTCTTTAAGACTGTGACCAGGAGACTGGCAATATGCTAATTAGGAAGCAGGGAGCTGGACAAAGAGCAGTTGCACGGGAAACTGCAATCATCTACCGCGAGCACAAGTATGGTGCTTCTAATAATGAGCGGTTACTCCGCCACATTAGTATGAAGAAGCTAAAGCTCGAACCAACCAGTATGGGCATGGCAATGCAAACCATGAGTTGAGCAATAATGAAGTAAAACCTCTATTGGCTTGTGGTGTGTGAGGCAGCAATAGGCTGGTGGCTGAGATCAGGTACACACAAGATGAAGTTGTTTCAGAGGCATCGCAGATTTCTGGGATTGTATCTGAATATTATCAGCTGTTTAAAGCACCGCTTACCCATGAATCATCATGTGATCGGCTTGATTTCTAGGTACCTTTTTTAAATTTTGTGTTGCCTTAACGAGGACAAAAGGGATGAGCTGGATTCAGATATTACACTGCACAAGTTGTGCTGGCTATGCAGCAGGGGAAGAACAGAATCCTAGTCGAGTTCTTCAGAAGAGTTACCAATGCTATATCCCCTGCCCTTCTGATCATGGTCCCATAATGATCTGTAGCCAGACCTACTTACTGTGATCCCAAAGCAGGCTGTCTGCCAGACAAGTGTACATCACTTGATCTCCACTATTAATGTGTAGGCCAAGATTCTAGCCAATGACCTGGCTAACAAGTTAGTGAAGTTTGCTAGTTCCCTACTGCGATTTGACCAAAATGCAATATTTTCCGTTGTGAGCCACTAGGCCTAATCTTGAATATATTCACAATGCTTTGGCATTCCAATGCCCTTCTCATGGTAGGCTTTGAATAGGCTTCCAACAGTGGGTTTAAATTTTATCTTCAATACCCTTCTCAAGACATATTCTGGGATGCATTTCTTCTGCTCCAGTTTATGTAGACCTGGTGATGAGAGTGTAGGTGAACAGGGCCTTATACTTTATTACCCCTTTGGGAGAGGGACAATAGCCCTCTATAACCTTCACTGTTTGGCCTGGCTATTGAACTGCTGGGGGACAGGATTTAATGGGAGAGGCTGTTGAGTCATCAAGTTTCCGGATATGCCAATCATATTCTACTATTCCTGAGCTTCTCACTTTGGGTTTGGTCAACCCATGGTGAAGATTCTAAATATTTTTGGGAACTTTACTGGTTTAATGGTGAACAGGGATAAGTTGTTGGGGAGGTGGGGCCGCGAGAGGGCAAGGAGGAGAGTCTGCCACAGAATTGCAGACCAGCCTGCTTTAAATAAGCTGGGGTGCAGGTCAGTTTGCAATTTGGAGGTTGGCTAGATATGTAATGCAGTACCACTTTCTAGAGACATGCTGGAGAGTCTTAAGGGGAACGAATACACTCCTAATCTCAATCACGGAACAGTTTCCTTCTTTAATATTTGTTGGTTCACTGTAAAATGCTTGTGAGAAAGTTGCTCTGTACATACTGTCCCCAAATATGTACAGTGTGCACAGAGTCCACAGTCCCCAGAGGTTTGGCAGAGGCTAAAGTCAGATATAACCTTACTCTCTAAAGTGGTAGCTTGGTCGAGCAGTAAGGCAGTATCAGAGGACAGTGTAAAGCATTTGTTGTACACACTCAGTCAGCAAATGGTCTCACACACTCAAGAACTGAACTCTAGGCCAATGGTTTGTATATAAAAATATATGGTGGTTTTATTTTAGAACCAACAAGAGGTATCAAAATATACTTTCTCAGAATGAGATGCTTTAGTTAAATACTTACAAAAGGGGGTGGTGATGGACGGAGCATCAGAACCAATCAAACACTCACACCCAGTCAACAGATCTGGGTTTGATCCATCACCGTTCTCTAGCCCACTCTGCCACCCCAGTTCAGTCATGGCCATATGCAAATCAGTCTGACCCTGTGCCTCATGGGAACAGTCCAGCCCGAACTGCCAAGCCATGCCTTCCCTAGACCGGAAACAAGCTTCCTAGGACCGGTTTCTGGCATTTCAGCAGTCTTCAGCCAGGCTTGCTTGAATCCAGTGGCAAAGCGAGCAAGGGACTCCCGTCTGAGCATACCCTGCCAACTTATGGCGAACAAAGCGGTACAAAAGGGGGTGGTGATGGACGGAGCATCAGAACCAATCAAACACTCACACCCAGTCAACAGATCTGGGTTTGATCCATCACCGTTCTTTACCCCACTCTGCCACCCCAGTTCAGACATGGCCATATGCAAATCAGTCTTACCCTGTGCCTGCCAAGCCATGCCTTCCCTGGACCGGAAACAAGCTTCCTAGGACCGGTTTCTGGATGCCAGATCTGTTGACTGGGTGTGAGTGTTTGATTGGTTCTGATGCTCCGTCCATCACCACCCCTTTTGTACCGCTTTGTTCGCCATAAGTTGGCAGGGTATGCTCAGACGCGAGTCCTTTGCTCAGACGTGAGTCCCTTGCTCACTTTGCCACTGGATTCAAGCAAGCCTGGCTGAAGACGGCAGAAATGCCAGAAACCAGTCCTAGGAAGCTGGTTTCCGGTCCTGGGAAGGCATGGCTTGGCAGTTCGGGCTGGACTGTTCCAATGAGGCACAGGGGCCGACTGATTTGCGTATGGCCATGTCTGAACTGGGGTGGCAGAGTGGGCTAAAGAACGGTGATGGATCATACCCAGATCTGTTGACTGGGTGTGAGTGTTTGTTTGGTTCTGATGTTCCGTCCATCACCACCCCCTTTTGTACCGCTTAGTTAAATACTTTGCAAGAGGCAATTGACTTGAAATGCAATAGTTACAGTTTGTTGCAATAGGCAACACAATAATACATGGAGCTCAATGGAAATTTTAAGTTATATGCAATTGATTACTTTCAGTATTACTTTTCTAACTCCAGGACTGGATCCTAGATTCAGTCCTGGGACAGTTCTTGGTAACAAGTGAGTAAATACTCTTTAGTTACTGTTGTGATGTTTAAGAAATATTTTGCTATTTTAAAAGTTGACACTTAGAAACTTTTTCTGATCAAATTACCAATGTTATAATATGGAAGGAAATCCACTTAGCAGGTAAGTGGGGTTATGATTACTTTCTCTAGGTCAGTGTTGGATCCTGGATCCAGCACTAGTGTACCACCTGTAAGCAGTTGAGAAACTGCATTTAAGTTATACAGGCGATGTTTAAGGAATATTTATAAGTTTTCAAAATCGACACTTAGAAAAAATTTCACAGAAAAACAGTCAATGGTTTCCTATGGAAGAAAATTCGAGTTACAGGTAAAGTATGTTCTAGTTACTTTTGTAATCCAGTGCTGGGCTCCTAGGTTCAGCACTGGAACATCTATCTAAAACAGGCAAGTAATTACGTTTTTAACGTTGGCACGATATTTAAAGATTATTTGTAAGTTTCAAAAATCAACACTTGGAAACTTTTTCAGCAAAAAGCAGGCAATGATATCCTATGGAAGGAAATTCAAGTTACTGGTAAGTACGGTTAAAATTACTTTTCAGGGTCAGTACTGAGCTACAACATGCAGCACTGAGGTCTCTCCTGATAACAGGTGAATAAATCGTAATTCGTTGTTCGGCTGATTTTAGATGAACATTTTAAAGTTCCAAAACTCCACACTTAGAAGAATTTCCAAGTGAAACCAGTCAATGTTAGCCTATGGAAGAAAAGTGAATTATCGGCTTTCAGGTAAGTACTCGACTGGCAGAGTTAAGGTCCTGGGCATAGACTCGGGGTCTCCCAGGGTCAGGTAGGTACAGTTGGTACACCCTCAGCGGCACAGGGGCAGCCGGGTGCAGAGGTAGTTAGGCCCAATGTTATCCAATAAGAGGCAGGGGGCCTTCGGTTGGTGGCTGCTGGCGAGCAGGCCACACGGCTGTGGGAGCTGGGCTCCTGGTCACTTGCTCAGGGCAAAAGGGGAAGTAGATTAGGACATAGGTTGCACTGCCAGGAGCACTCGGGCGGCTGGGTGCAGGGTGCTTTTGAGCCATCGGGCACTCAATGTTATTCAATGGAGATCTTGGAAAGTGAACAAAGGCTGCAGGCTCGGGACGGAGGATCTTCAGGAGCGACCAACTCTTCGAGGGGTAAGTTGGGATCTTGGAGGATAGGTAGGCACCCAGGAATTGGGCACAGGGGGCCATGGGGCGCCGGGGTGTCTTTTGACGTCGGAAAATCTTAACCCCTGCTGGTCGCGGTTGGAGTGGTACCTGGTTCTGAGGCTGCAGGCGTTGTCTGGGTCGTCGAGGAGGGTCCTTGGGCACTGGATTCCAGGTCAGAATCGCCGGGGGGACGTCCTCAGGGTCTTTGTCCACTCAGGCACAGGCCGGGCTCGGCGGGTGCAGAGTGTGCTGGATTCGCGGTTCCTGGCTGGCACCAGGGGTATTGCTGTTTGAGCAGAACCACTGCTCGTGGGATTCCCAGTCTTCGTAGAGTCTCAAGGTGGTCAGGTCCTACGGGGTTTTTGAGGTTGCTGACCACTGAATCAATCAATCAAAGACATTTATAGAGCGCACTACATACCCGTAGGGTCTCAAGGCGCTGGGGGTGGGGGGGTGCCGCTACTGCTCGAACAGCCAGGTCTTCAGCTTCTTCCTGAAGGAGAGGTGGTCTTGGGTCAGGCGCAGGTCGGTCGGGAGGGAGTTCCAGGTCTTGGCGGCCAGGTAGGAGAAGGACCTTCCTCCTGTAGTCGCTCTTCGGATGCGGGGGACGGCGGCGAGGGCGTGGTTGGCTGATCGGAGGTGGCGTTTGGGAGCGTAGAAGTTGATTCGGCTGTTGAGGTAGCTCGGGCCTTGGTCGTGTAGGGCTTTGTGTGCGTGGGTGAGGAGGCGGAAGGTGATTCTTTTGTTGACGGGGAGCCAGTGCAGGTCTCTCAGATGTCCGGAGATGTGGCTGGTTCGTGGGATGTCGAGGATGAGTCTGGCTGAGGCGTTCTGGATCCGCTGGAGTCTCTTCTGGAGCTTGGCGGTGGTACCAGCGTAGAGGGCGTTGCCGTAGTCCAGTCGGCTGGTGACGAGGGCCTGGGTGACGGTCTTCCTGGTCTCGGTGGGGATCCACCAGAAGATCTTCCGTAGCATGCGTAGGATGTTGAAGCACGCCGAGGAGACGTTGTTGACTTGCCTGGTCATGGAGAGGGAGGAGTCCAGGATGAAGCCCAGGTTGCGTGCATGGTCTGTC
Source organism: Triturus cristatus (assembly GCF_964204655.1). Lineage (NCBI taxonomy): Eukaryota > Metazoa > Chordata > Amphibia > Caudata > Salamandridae > Triturus > Triturus cristatus. Next base: position 844,886,058 of record NC_140592.1, read on the forward strand.
GGTTTGGGTGCGGTGCCCAGGGCGGGAGGCCACCAGGAGTCGTCCCAGGCGGAGGGTGAGGAGCCCAGGATGAGGACCTCCGTCTTGTCCGAGTTCAGTTTCAGGCGGCTGGTCGTCATCCACTCGGCTACCTCTTTCATCCCTTCGTGCAGGTTGGCTCTGGCGGCGGCGGGGTCGTTGGTCAGGGAGAGGATCAGCTGGGTGTCGTCGGCGTAGGAGATTATGTTGAGGTTGTGTTGGCGTGCGATGGCCGCGAGGGGGCTCATGTAGACGTTGAAGAGGGTGGGGCTCAGTGAGGATCCTTGAGGGACGCCGCAGATGACTTCGGTGGCCTCTGACTTGTACGGTGGTAGACGGACTCTCTGTGTTCTTCCGTCGAGGAAGGAGATGATCCATTCCAGCGCCTTGTCCTGGATTCCGACGTTGCTGAGGCGCTGTACTAGGGTGCGGTGGCAGACAGTGTCGAATGCTGCGGAGAGGTCTAGGAGGATGAGGGCCGCTGTTTCTCCGTTGTCCATCAGGGCTCGAATGTCATCGGTGGCGGCGATGAGGGCGGTCTCGGTGCTGTGATTGGCTCGGAAGCCGGACTGTGAGGGGTCGAGGGATCCATTCGTCTCGAGGAAGGCGGCCATCTGCTTGTTGACGGTCTTCTCGATGACTTTGGCTGGGAACGGGAGGAGCGAGATGGGGCGGTAGTTCTTGAGTTCGGTGGGGTCCGCTGTGGGTTTCTTGAGTAGAGCGCTGAGTTCGGCGTGCTTCCAGCTCTCAGGGAAGGTGGCGGTGTCGAAGGATGTGTTGATGATGTCTCGCAGGTGGGGTGCGATGACAGCGTCAGCCTTGTTGAAGACGTGGTGAGGGCAGGGGTCGGTCGGTGATCCGGAGTGGATGGAGTTCATCGTGCGGATGGTGTCTTCGGTGCTGATCGGGGTCCAGGCGTGGAGGGTGGTGGTGAGGGGTGGTTGTTCGGGCTTGGTGTGCGTTTGTTGGTTGTTGAAGCTGTTGTGTATGTCAGCGATCTTGTTGTGGAAGTATGAAGCGAGGGAGTTGCAGAGGTCTTGCGATGGGGTGATGTCGTTGTTTCCTGCGCTGGGGTTGGATAGCTCTTTCACGATGTTGAAGAGTTCCTTGTAGTTGTGCGCGTTGTTGTCCAGCCGGTCCTTGAAAGCAGTTTTCTTGGCGGCGCGGATCAGCTGGTGGTGCTCCCGGGTGGCCAGCTTGAAGGTGGTTCTGTTGTCCGGTGTAGGATCCCTTCTCCAGACTTTCTCGAGGGCTCGGCAGTTCTTCTTGGAGCTCTTGAGTTCGTCGGTGAACCACGGGGCTTTCTTGCTGCCGGGTCTGCTGGGCGGGGTCCTCAGCGGGGCGAGTTCGTCCGCGCAGTTGCTGATCCACTTCGTGAGGTTGTCGGCGGCCTGGCTGGGGTTCGCTGAGCTGGCAGGAGGGTGCTGGCTCAGGGAGGTGGCGAGCTGGTCTGCTGTGATCTTGTTCCAGCTTCTGCGGGCGGCCTGTTGCTGGTGGTGGTGGGTCGTTGTTCTCTTGAAGGTGAAGTGGACCCAGCTGTGGTCCGTCCATTGTAGCTCTGTGGCGTGGCTGAAGTCTATGTCTGTGCAGGACGAGAAGACTGCGTCGAGTGTGTGTCCGGCGAGGTGGGTGGGGGTGGACACCAGCTGCTTGAGTCCAAGATTGGCGAGGTTGTCGAGCAGGGTGCTGGTGTTGCGGTCGTTGTTCTTCTCCAGGTGGAAGTTGAGGTCCCCCAGGAGGATGTAGTCGGCGGAGGGGAGGGCATGCGGGCTGACGAAGTCGGCGATGTCCTCGCTGAATTGTGTGCGTGGTCCCGGGGGTCGGTAGATCAGGGTGCCTCTGAGGGTGGTGTTCGGGTCGGTGTGGATCTGGAAATGCAGGTGTTCGGCAGTGGTCAGGGTGTCGTCGGTGCTGGTCGTGATGCGGATGGTGTTCCTGTGGATGATGGCGATGCCTCCTCCCATCTGGTTGGCGTTGCGGTCCCTCCGGACGATCTTGTAGCCCTCCGGGATAGCGATGGCGATGTCGGGAGCTGAAGAGGCGTTCATCCAGGTCTCTGTGAGGAAGGCAACGTCAGGGGCTGTGGCGTCTAGGAGGTTCCAGAGTTCGATGGCGTGTCTGTGGACGGAGCGGGTGTTGAGCAGGATGCACTTGAGGTGGGTGCTGCTGGTGTTCGACTTGGCGGCTGCTGGTGCGAGGCAGGTCCGGATGCAGGTGAATTTGCAGGCGTGGCAGCTGAAAGGTCCGTGGGTGCGTCGTGGTGTAGCTTGATGGCAATCTGGGAGTCGGCCGGTGTTGAGTGCGTTGAGGGTGGCGGCGGAGTACGTCTGGCGGGTCGGCCGGGGTCTTCGAGGTCCAGGGGTCCTGGCACTGGGCGCGGTCCAGGCGCGGACGGGCGTAGACGGGCTTGCCTTTGGCGCACCTTCGGCGCACAATCGGCGCGCCCGCTGCGCGTGACCGCTGCGCGTTCGCACGGTCGCCATATAAGGCGAAGTGCGCGGGTGGGCGGAGCAGCTGGGAGGCGGGAGCGGGGAGGGAACAGAAGGAAAAAAAGGGGCGGGGTCAGCGGTGGTGGCGGGAAGCGGGGAGGGAAGACAGAGGGCGGCGAGGTAGGCGGGCAACCAGGAAGGAAAACGCTGACACTGGCACACAACAACAATAAAAATACAGCAGGCACAAATGGAGATCAGTACGTTAACACGGGCACAAAGAAAATAATAACAGGCACAAATGACGGCAAAAACAAAACCAAAACAAACAACAGCGGAGTCAGCCGGCAGCCGGCAGCGAGGCAGGCAGCGAGGCAGAGGGCAAGGCAATGGGCACACGCAGCAGCTGGTGGCCGTGCGGCGCGGGAGTTCCACAGGAGCACGTTCAAGGATCAACAGGCCGGTAGGGCTGGGGCCAAGTCAGTTGGTGTCGTCCTCTTGTTAGCAGCTGCGCGGCGGGTTTTCTGGTTTCTTGATCTTCTTGCTTGTTTTCGAATCGGGATATGAGGAAGGAAGGTTCAGGGTGCCCCGAAATACAAAATTTAGGGGCGTTACAGGTAGGGTGAGGGCAGGGACCAATGGGTCCCTGTCCTGGGGTGAGTACACCCCCTATCCTGCTCCTCTCCGGTGGGAGGGGGTCCGGAGCCTAGCTGTGATTGGGCAGGGCTTCCGATCCTCAAGATGGCCGGAGACCGGAGTTGTGCTTCATCTCACCTCTCCCACCTGAGAGGTGGAGTTGGCACAGGCTGGCACACCCCTTTTCCTCACATAGGGTTTTCCGCCACAGTGGGAGTCAGAACCAGTGTGGGCCAGTTGCGGAGTACAGCAAGTGGCCTGGAGAAGTTCACAAAGGCGGCATGCCTTTGAAACTTCCCCCTACCCATCCTGGGGGAGGAGACCTAGCACCTCACCCAGGATGTGCATTGTTGCAGGCCCAGGAGAGCGGGGGCTCTCCACCCAGGGGTCCAGCAACATGGCTGCTGTGTGGCAGCCTAAGCAGCCTCTCAGACAAGACGTGGATTGTAGGTTAGGTTTCAGGGGGCATCTCTAAGATGCCCTCTATAGTGCATTTTACATTAAATCCCACACTGGCATCAGTGTGGCCTTAATGTGCTGAGAAGTTTGATATCAAACTTGTCAGTCTTCAGTGTAGCCATTATGGTGCTGTGGAGTTCGCAATGACAACCTCCCAGCACCATATACTCTTAATGGCATCACTGCACTTACAGTGCCCAGGAATGGCCCTGGGTACTGTAGGGGCACAGGGCTCATGCACCTGTGTCCTCACCACTGGCTTAGTGCACCCAGCTACAGGGGTGGCTGATGTATGCCAGGGCAGTGGGTTTGTGGGCATGGCACACAGGGATGTGTGCCATGTCGACTCTGTGTTTAGTTCTGCACCAGGACACTCAGCCTGCAAAGGCACTGTGTGTGTGTCAGGGTACAGGGCCCCAAAGGGTGGCACAATAAGTGCTGCAGCCCTTAGGGGTCTTCTCTGGTCACAATGCCCTGGGTACGTAGGGTACCATTTACCACGGGCTAACATGTGGCCAGAGATGCCAATTGGGTTTAGACTTTACTACAGTTTTTAGGGAAGGAACACAGGCTCTGGGTACCTGATTGGCAGGGACCCAGGGCACACCATGGAAAAGTGCATCAGGTATCAGGCAAAACGTGGGGGGGGGGTTTACTGCAACAGAAACCCACTTCCTTACAATGCTGTATATGTTGCAAAGCCACTCTACAAATTTCCAGAACAGTTCTTCCAGGCAATTACAGGACTGATGTGGTCCTTGTGGGCAAGGAAAGACACCTAGGGCGGCGGTAGACAAATGCTACAAATCTGTTAATGATGGTCTATAAATAAAGCTCTTTGTACAGTCTTCAAGGCATTAAATGGAAATGGTCCGGACTATTTGAAACAACAATTTCAATGATATGTCCTCAGAAGAACTTTACGCTCTCGGGCAGCAAATCAAGTGATTGTTCAGTTAGTTAAAAAAGCTTCCTGGGTTGGCAGGAGCTTCACTACCTCCGCCGCTAAGGCTTGGAACAGCCTACCATTTCACCTTAGAAATGCAAATGAGCTCCTCTCCTTCAGACGAGAGCTGAAAACCTGGTTATTCACATTATAGCTGTCTCAATACACGGGAAACTATTAGGCAGTGCTCAGCACCAGGACACCTTAGGGTAACAGTCGCGCTTTAGAAATTTTAATATGGCCAGGTATAAACTGGGGTGGCATGGTGAGCCAAAGAATGATGGATTTAACCCAGATCTCTTGACTGCATTCCGTCCATCAATTGTGTCTCTTGTTTTCTCGCCGTAAGTGCGCCAGGTATGCCCAGACGTGGGTCCTTGGCTCACTGTGCCACTGGATTCAAGCTATCCTGGCTGAAGAAGGGTGAAACCCCGAAACCGGACCTAGGATGCTTGTTTCTGGTCCAGGGAGGACCTGGTTTGGCAGTTCGGGCTGGACTGTTCCCATGAGGCACAGGGTCAAGACTGATTTGCATATGGCCAGGTCTAAACTGGGGTGGCATGGTGAGCAAAAGAATGATGGATTTAACCCAGATCTCTTGACTGGGGTGAATGTTTTGATTTGTTCTGCATTCCGTCCATCAATTGTGTGTCTTTTGCTTAGAAATTTTAATAACATAACATAACACGGAGAGCTGGTGATGGCAGATGTTCGGTTGCAACCTAATTCGACAGCCCCCCCAATCACCTCCCAGGCAGCGAGGATGGTACGGAACTCCAGTAAGTGGATGTGGAGTTGGCCCTCCACAGGAAACCAGAAGCCTCCGATTCACACATTCCCCAGAACAACCTGCCACAACTTGAACCAGTAGTTATGAGTCTGACACCAGGACATGTTCCAGATCATTTTTGGCAATTGCTCCCACGTCCCGCTTGGTGACGTCACACTAAAAGGCAAACTTACCATCTGCGGAAGTAACGGCACAGAGCTGTATTTATGCACAACCCGAGTCATAATGTCAGGTTTCTTTTAAAACTTGTCCGCTTCCTCAAATGTGGAACAATCATGACAGGTACAACACAACGATGTGCAAAATGTAATTTGGAATGTTTTTAGAACTTTAAAGCCCACTTCACAGAAGAAGGGGTAGTGAAAGCTGTAAGGAGCCTACAGGTAGAGACAGCACATTGCGTACCTTTCGCAATGCTCTTTGAATGTGGGTACTCTAACAAAAGATTCTGAACCTTAAAATATTCCTCAGGCAGCAGATTGGATCTTGAGAATTTTACCACAATGCTCCTGTGAGCCGGTAGGTAGCACAGTCACTCCTGTGTGCTGACATCAAATGTCTTGTCTTTTCCCTTTATGCACCCTCAGAATCAGAGCAGAAAACAATTGTTGGTGACTGTGTGCTGATCTCTAATTTGGAACCTTTCTAATTGTTAAAAAGAGGCTACTCCATATAAGGAGAGGGCTTAGAGGACTCAACTATTAGGTAAGTGTATTCAACAGAAAAGCATTCCTGAAGGGAAGTAACTTGTCCTTCTGATGTGATACCTAAAACCGCAGATTCTTCAACTTTGTATAGATACCAAAGCAGAATTTCTAAAAAGTGTCAGGTTTATGGAGTGAACTCCCACGGGTTAAGATCTATAGAGTGGACTCAAACTAAAAATGCCATCAAAATTGAATGGTTAACAGTCTGTCCTGCACACCTCTCCATCAAGGCAGTAGTGTTTTGTGAGCATACTCCTATGCTGCAGCTTGGCAGACATCAAGGACAAACACCCAGCACAGTGGAAGCAGCCTTGGCCCCGGTGGAATGGGCTCTCAGACCTTCCAACTGTTATTTCCTGACCAGTAGGCAGGAGATCTTGATGCAGAGTACTATCCACCTCAACAGGGTTCTCGTCTCCGCAGCCTTACTAAAATTCACTTCAGAAAACCCCACAGAGCAGATCCTCTCACTCTCCTTCCGAGAAGACTTTTATGCTACATTTGATGGTAAATCTTGCTGCCTCCCAGCCATCTAGTATCACCTGCAATAACTTATTTCTGGCTTCCTCTGACAGAGAAGGTAGCCTCTACGCCACGGAGTCCGACAAATCATGAGAAAACCTGCCCATTACACATGTAGTATTTAGAGACCTTAAAGCCAAGCTTACAGAAGAAAATATATTCCTCCCAGAACTTTCTAAACATATGCATTATCTGCCTGATAGAACCAAAGAAAGGGCATTAGGGTTGAAAGAAGCTGTGACAGCTTGAACCACCAGCCCTTTTATAGAGGGATGTCGTAGGAGACTAAGAGTTTCGATGCCTATGGCCCAATGCCCGGTCAACTGGAGCTCCTGTCACAGGTTTTGCCCAAGCTCCTTAAAGCAGATCAAACAACGATTCATTAAAAGGGAGCACATTCTCCACTCTTGTCTCCGCTTGATAAAGAATATTCACCAAAGTATCTGTGGACAAGTCCACTGAGGGAAATTGGCAATCCAAAGCCACTGCTGCACTCTTCAGTATTTCAGGTAAGGATGAACTCTCCTCCCTTGCCATACCAGGTGGAGAAAGTAAATCTGAAACTGAAGAAGACTCTAATCCACTAACCTCCCACAGTTCTGTCAGCTAATTTTCCTCCACAGGAGGTTGGACAGCATGCAAAGGGTTTTTACCTTCAATGTTCTCTCCCTCAGTCCCAAAATGCGTATTTGTGTAGGAATAACTGACAAGGGCTGAACAAAAGCAGGTGAAGTCATCCAAAGAAGATGGAACTGTCGGCTCTGCACCCGGCATTGTCCAACGCCGTTGGGTCGTCGTCTCAAAATCGGAAATAGGAATGGGAATAGACTCTGAACCACCAGGGTCGACGCCGACCAGCGAGCCCAACTTCAAAGGTTGAACAGACGCCAAAGGTGTGAACATCCAAGGGCTGTGCACCGGCACCACCTCGAATTCGATAGCAGAATCTGAGTGCCCAACTGCCACCGAGGTCAAACCCACCTGTGAGGGATACAGCCAGGGTACCTCCAATCTACTTGGGGCCAGAGGGCGCACCAGATTGAGACTGATGGCCAAAAACCTTTTGCATTTGGGCTAGAGTTGCCCTGCCTACAGGTTATTTAGGGAGGCGCAGCGTAGACTCCTTCATACACTCCTCAACCATTGGTTGGGAGACGGCGCCAGACTTGCGTTTTGACCGCTGGGTTCTTGAAGCCTTCCTTGACGTCGATGGAGGAGACTCCTCACCAGAACGACTCCTCAACCGTTACCTAGACATCGGTGAGGATTGATGACACCGCGGTTATTCAGAAAAGCGAGTTGCCAGGAATTTCATACAGCGCTCTTTCAATGCCTTTTGTCGAAAAGGCTGGCAAAAACAGCTGTCCTCGGAGTCGTGATGTTCTCAGAGGCACCACAAACAGACAGTACGCGGATCCGTGATCAACATTTGTCTATCACAAGTTCTGCAGGGTTTAAACCCAGATGACATTGCTTGAAAAATTACATTGTTCCCTCGACAAGACTTCGAGAGGGGTCTGAAAAAAAGTCCCTAAACCGCTCTGGATCGAAGCTGCAAGTGTGGAAAAGAAGGAATCGACGTTGGCGAGGGGGTTATATGGACTCCATTGATGTCACATCCTGAGGACGACGTCAATATGGAGTCGCGCGATGCCCTCTACCGGTGCAAGGATGTGCTGTGGGAAACAAATTCCAGATCCAGTCTCGCGCCTGGGGAGTAAGGAATCTGCGGCTAGGTTGTCGCTATCAGATATAGCAGGATTATAGCCCAAAATACTCACTGTGGAAAGCACTTGAACCTCACTATATCTAGGACCACTCCAATTAATAATAGGCTCTATGAGGTGATCAGACAGGACCCGGACTCATTTATGCTGAGCCCCAACGATTTTACCTATTCCACTGTTGTGAGGAGGTGGCCAACGAATGACTGCGGTGAACCTTCCTTCAATGGTCAGTCATTGATGTACGGAAATACGGAAGTACAAGTTACTTACCTTGGGTAATATAGTATCTGGGAGAGACACAGTCTAGCAGCAGATTCCTTAACTTTTGAATTCTCCCCAGGCGTCAGACTGGATCCAGAAACTTTTCAGCAGCAGCTCTGCATGCCGGAGGACGGTGCAGTACAGCTCCGCAATCACGTTTCTGGATGTGATGTAAGCAGCGCCATATAAGTCCCCTCCGGCACAAGGACGTTAGTTTCTTCAGTGGAAACATCTGCTCCAGAACACAGAGTCATCTTAGAAACTTGCTTTGGAAACAGTGTCCTCAAAAAGGATCAAAATCTTTTAAACACATAATGAATTAACATGAAATGGTATGCTAATACCAGTCAAAGAGTTTCAGGTTAAAACCCCATATTAACCAACAAAGCTTAAGCTACGTGTAACCCTGCACTCTAATGCATAACCAGCAATGCAAAGGAAAACACCTCCCCACTCTACATATCACTCACAAATGGAAGTGATAGGTATAATACCAAGACAAGACTTATGAGACAACAACAAGATGTTTGTTGAGTCACCATTATGTGAGCTAGAGACCCCTGGTGTATAAACCAGTATTGAAACAGGATATAACCCTCGTCTCACAGGTTTTTAGCAGAGAGGGGAAGATGGGCATTACTGAAGGGAAGTAACTTATACATCTGATAGACATATAGCCGTAGATTCCTTAACTTTTGAATTAAATACCATAGCTAAAGCCCCCTTGAGGAGGGTCTGCGAACTAATCCTACGAAACGTCTCAAAGTGAACCAGCCGGTCAAAACTAACAACTGACCAAATGAACGTAGTAATAGCAGAACATGAGCTTGGCTCTTACTAGAATCCATGATCACTGTCACAGAACAAAAAAATAATAAACAACCCTACAGGCCTAAAAGAATCGGGCCTTGAGGAAAAAGGAGTAAACCCCGAAACAACCATCTGACAGTTATCAGATGTTACTCACTGTCCCCCAAGGGGAAACCAAACTGGTTGACCAAAAGGGCCAAATACAACACAAAAGCCGTGTAATCCGCATTCTTCATGACAATAAAGAAATATAAGAGAAAGAACTGTCCTGATAAAATCCAAAAAGGACTCTCAGAACTCATTCCCATTATACCAAGATGAATGAACATCAACGCAAAAACTGGAGATATAATCCGTACACCAAGAAAGAAGAATAATAATACCTCCCTGGTGTAAAGAAATTTGTTTTAACAAAACGACCACTCGAAAATTACGTAATGCACTGTAAAGAAGTTAAAATGAAACCAAACAGATTTGAATCTTGTATAGGTATTCATCAATAATACCAGCTGTTTAAAATTTTGCAACATAGATGTGTATGTATATGTATACATGCACACATATCTACATACACACACATATACATAAACACACATATATCTATATCTATATATATATCTATATCTATATATATATACACACACACGTATATCTATATATATATCTATATCTATATATATATACACACACACGTATATCTATATATATCTATCTATATCTATATATATACACACACACACACGTATATCTATATCTATCTATCTATCTATCTATCTCTATCTCTATCTCTATATCTATCTCTATATCTATATCTATCTATCTATCTATCTATCTATCTCTATATCTATATCTATCTCTATATCTATCTATCTATCTATCTATCTATCTATCTATCTATCTATATCTATATCTATATCTATATCTATATCTATATCTCTATATATATCTATATCTATCTATCTATCTATCTATCTATATATATATATATATATATATATATATATATATATATATTCTCACCAGACAGAGTGGCCCAATAATTCACAGAATTTCACTGGCCAATGTCTATTGCTAGAGCGCAAGGATCTACAAAGCTTGCCCCCACATGGCCTTCAGAGCCATGGTTCGACAGTCTGAACATGACTGAGACGTGGACACGTTTGAGGCAACAAGGCAAACGAGAAAATAGAAGCAACCACATCTACATTAAAAAACTTTAAAAAAAGAAAATCGAAGTCCAAATATGTGTAACACATATGCACACGGCCATGTATACTCTGTATACATAATAGTTAAACAGAACTGAGAAATCAGTCCAAAGCATTAGTGAACAAGCATTTGCAATGCAATAGGTCTCGCATTACTAAAAGTTTGAGCTATTGCCGTTGCTAACAATAATGGAACTATTATTAGCAACACCAATAGCTCAAACTTTCAGTAATACGAGACACATTACATTGCAAATGCTTCTGTGATTCTGGGCAAATCACTTAATCTCCACGTGCCTACCAAAAATGAATGTGCCCTTGTGTAATGTAACTATCCCTCATGTAAAGCACCCAAGTATTTTGGGGTCGATTTCGCGCTGTAAAAAACGGCACAAAAAAAAAGAAATTATATACAAAGCCCCCGGAGCTACATTTGGACATGTAGTTGCAGAGATGCCAATGTTTCTTAAAAGTCCTCGTGAACATAAACACTGCAGAAGATAAAAGATAGCATTCCTCAAAACACATACAAAGCAGCTCAGACATACCATTTTGTACATAATCACGGAGCTCACAAAAGTACCAACCAAGATGGAAAACATTTAAATTCATGCTGAAAAGAAATGCTCCTATTTAATTACTAAGTCACTTACTTGTAGCATGTAGCTGCCGCCCTTTACACATACAGCTCGACATGGCTGCTGCAATCTTACGATACTCTGGCTGGAATTGATTTTGGGGTACAGGACGGGGAGATTAAATGAAGTTGAAGCCCCCCGCCCTCCTTGAAAGGAGCTCCGCTGATCGCTTGGCAAAGGAAAAACATGCAGAGTCCGAGATGATGGTAAAAAAGGAGCCACCAGAGCAGTTATTTAATTACATGTAGCTGCCGCCTTGCCTGGAAACACTTGCGGCTATTTAAACGTAGAGTCCAGGGTGAAAAGTGTTGTGGGGGCTGGCAGCTCATGGGGTGGTATGGCGCACTATAAAGTGATATAATTAAATTAATCGCAGTCTAAAGGGTAGCATGTTACCAGCCATGTCTACTTGCACAATTGATACCTGGATCCTCTTAGTCCACTCGTTTTCTCTTAATAACAATTCTCTCCAGTTGCTTTTATGGGAGCTCAGTGGCCAAGATGGAGCATTAGTTGACAAACTCCTATAAAAGGGACACGTCCGCAAGGTCACTTGGGTAGCTAATCACGGAGCAAGTAAAGCTACATCCAATATGGCCATCACACCTGTTTGGCTATTTAGTAGTATGTGGTCTAGTTTGTCAATTTACTCCTCCGCCTTCTCTTTAGAGCCACAGGTGTGAGTGAGTCAGTGGCTTACGCATGCGCGAACGCTGGCAAAGCGGTAGCTGAGGCGATCAGCGGCAACAAACACTGAACATACGAGCGCGGTGGCGAAAGCGGTAGTAGCCGAAGTGGCATCTGGCCGCTCAGGGGGTGGTATGGTGCACTATAAAGTGAGTATGCTGCGTTTCAGTATTTGCACGCGTCTTTTTCCCTTCGTGCGTCATTCGCTCACTTGTAATTAAATCAATTGCAGTTTAAAGGATAGCGTGTTACCAGCCACGGCTTTGTTTTGCTTGCAATTGACATGGAAGCTTTCAGATAAATTGCATGTTGTACATTTAAAGCGCGCCGCGCCGCGCTTGGAGCGCATTTTAAAACAAGTTAAAGCCATTTGCTTTTCTAATGGTATTGTATAGCAATGCAAATGGCTTTAACTTAATAAAAGGCGAGACCTGTTGCATTTTTAATGCTTGTTCTATTTTGCAATTTACCGTTTCTTGGTGATGGAGTAGTAGAGGCACCTGCAAGCAGTCTTTTGATGCTAATCCCCTTTTTATTACAAATATTGAAACAAAATAAGCGTTTGGAAGTTCACCATGTGAGATTTCAAACAAATGCTCACTAGTTCTAGTAGATTTTGATTTTTTTGTTGGCTGGACTGAATAAAGATGCTTGTGAATTTTCTACACTGTGTGTGAGTACCAGCGACAACAAACTGTATCCTGACCCTGGAGCGCACGTGCAGGTAGACCCAGGAAAGGTGGTCTCAGCTTCCACGGCATGGCTTCCCTGCCTGTGTGGCCTGTCCGCCCCACAGAGACCAGGCAGTCTGTCTATCACACACACTCATTCTCTGACACAAGTCGGGGTAGTACACCTGCCACCCATCCAGCAGAGGTGTCAGTCGCACAGAAATCAGTAACACAGAGGTCAGTCATATACAGGTCGGAGCCGTTAGTCACAAAGAAGTCAGTCAGTCATTCACAGTCAGAGCTGTCAGTCATATGCAGGTGAGAGCAGTCAGTCACTAAGAGGTCAGTGATTGGCCCAGAGGTAAGGGGAGTCAGACAAAAAGGTCAGTCATTCTCACAGATCACAACTGTCAGTTGTATACGGGTGAGCGCTGGCAGTGCAGTCAGTCAGTCGAATCCAGGCTAGAGCAGTCAGTCGAATCCAGGCCAGAGCAGACAGTCGAATCCAGGCCAGAGTAGACAGTCGAATCCAGGCCAGAGCAGACAGTCGAATCCAGGCCAGAGCAGACAGTCGAATCCAGGCCGGAGCAGACAGTCGAATCCAGGCCGGAGCAGACAGTCGAATCCAGGCCAGAGCAGACAGTCGAATCCAGGCCAGAGCAGACAGTCGAATCCAGGCCAGTACAGACAGTTGTATACAGGCCAGAGCTGTTAGCCACAAAAAGGTCAGTTAGTCACACAGAGGTCAGAGCTGTCAGTCGTATACAGGCCAGAGCTGTCAGTAGTGCACAGGTCAGAGCTGTCAGTCACAAAAGGTCAGTTGTTTCCAAAGAGGTCCCAGCAGTCAGTCATATACAGGTCTGAACTGTCAATTGTACAGTCAGACCAATCTGTCAGAAAGAGGATAGAGCAGACAGACACACACACAGTGGCCAGAGTTGTCAGTCACGGAGGGGTTATTACTGTCAGTCCCAAAGCTGTCTCCCCCTCACACACACACAGAACTAATCACAGGGGTCAGAAGTATCAGTCACAGATCAATCCGAGCCCTCAGTTACACAAACAGAGTTTGAGACGGTCAGTCATTCAGACAGCAGAGCCGTCAGGTCAGTCGCACACTGGGTCCCCCAAAGGGTTCAAGTGTGGCTGAACGGCCGACTCTGTAGCTGGGGAACCGGGCTCGAGTCTGTCGCGAGGCTCAAACATCCTGTGTGTCCTGGGCAAATCACTCGACTGCGCCTAAACATGAATGAGTCCCTCTGTAAGACAGCCGGTGCTCATTTAAAGCTCTGATACTTTCGGGTCGAGTTCGTGCTAAATAAAACTGCAAAAAAAAAAAGTGTGCAGCCTTGGCAGGGAGGGTCGGGGCACCCAGGGCTGACAACAGGAGGGTACCTGGTGGGGGGCTGGAAGGACGCGGCTCTGGGTCGGTGTCTGCCCTAGATCCTCGCTGTAGTTGAGGGGTAGGGAGGCGATCCCTCCCCACCAGAGGGCCGAGGCTGCCCTCACCTCCCTATGAGACCCCCAAAAGGTGCCTCGGGATCCGCGCGGGCAGCATAGGGGCGCTGAGGGGGCCAGGACGGGGCACGGACCGGATAAGGACTGAATCGGTACTCACATGCCGGGTGTGCGGAGCGCTGGCAGCCGCCGCATCTCCTTCCCTTCTCGGTGTGTGAAACTTAACTCCCGCCTCCAGGCGCTCGGCACCCTGTGGAGGGCGTTTGACGGCAGACAGAGGGAATACGAGACCTGGGGGGGGGGGGGGGGGAGAGGGACAGAGGAGGGCAGGATGTGGAGAGAGGAGAGACAGCTACGGCGAGGCAGAGAAAGACTGGAAGTGAAGGAGCTAAAAGAGATCATTAAAAAGAGTTTATTACAAATAGGAAAATACAGCGAGAGGGAGAAACAGAGCCGGCGAGAGAGAGAGGGGGAGACGGAAATAAAGGGAAACAACAGCAGAGAGGACTTGCGAAATTGAAAGCGTGGGGGAGCGCGCAAAAGTGCTGAGATCGCCAGAGAAGAGACGCTGCGGGTGCACATCGGCTGACTGAAAGAGACCCGTGAACGTGCACATGGTGAGGACGAAAGTGAAACTGCATGCTGGCTTGCGAGGGAAGGGGGACAGGAGATGTGCACGCCTTGTGGCTGGAAGCGCGTACACCAACTCAAATCCGCCGAGACCATGCGCGTGCCCATCTCCTGTCCCACTTCCGAGGCAAGTCAGCAACAATAGATCTCGCTTGCGAGCAGCGCTTCGCGCTGCGTTCGCAGGCGAGACCTAAAAAGGTATAGCACCTATTGATGAAATACCTAAAATATTTAAAAATAATAATAAAAATAGATACATTAAAAAGAGATCATACATAAAAACGAATCCTTACCACCAACAAGCACATACAACTACACTTGTGATGCAAAACAAAATTTGATCACAAGTCTGACAAGTTCTTGTATATACAAATAAATGAACACCCCCCTCCCCCCCATTTACACTTGTTCAATAAGCAAAAGCCATGATTTTTCATGGACTGTTAAGTACAAAGAAAATTAAATACATACCACAAGAAGACCGTAATAGCCAACCTTCAGACAGAATAACGTAAGCAAAAACATTGTAGGAGAATTACCAGAACTGCTTTCTACTAAGCCTAAAAACTTCCTACCATGTAATGCATGACCGAAAACAGCCCTAACTGTTTGACACTCCCTCTCAGGCAGCTTAAGAGACAGATGTTCACAAACCCATATGTAAGGATCGACCTTTAGTTTCTTTTTCTTGTTATTTCACTTTGTTATTCATATACAGTTAAATGATGGAATTTGTGTAGTACTTGCGATCTTTTTCCTCTACACCTCACGTAACTGCTTGTAAATGTACCTTACCGTGGAAATAAGAGGTGACTTAGTTAACAAAGTGTAAAATCTTCACTGTATTAGATTCTCTCGATATTCCTCCTAAGCCATTCAAGTTACTGTCATTGTAATGCCAAAGTTTGATTTCTGTCGATGCTATTTGTATAATTTTGCTGAAAATTAATAAAAATCATTTACAAAAAAACAACAAAAAGAGAGAGTTCACACCGCTATGTTCCAAAACTGAAAAAAGGAATTACCTATAGCCTTCCACACAGGAGGAAGCCACTAACTTGTGTATTCCAAATACAACCATAAACTCTTAATTTACTAGTACAACTCTTCAAAAATTGAAGCACTCATAATAAATATGCACTCGTCTCAAGAAGAGAAAACGAACTGCACTGATTACCCTGGCTAAGAAGAACCCAAAAAGGATATCACAAGAGGAAAAGAACGGCTATTCGCCCACAACAATAGCCCTTACAAGAGCATGTAACGGAGTCCAAGAAGGACTAAGCTTTATAGCAGAGTTGATGCCCGCACAAGGCTAGGTACTCAGAGAAAACTATTTAATAGCAAACAAATTGACTATGCAAGTAGTACACCTAAAAAGCTATACAATAGCAAACCAATACTCCACATAGAGTAAGACATATACCCAAAAAGGGTATGAACTCTTGACTAAGCTCCTCATCAGCGTAAAATAAAATAACAAATCAGCTATGCAGCTGCAAAGACAATTTGCAGATAAAAATAGTAAAAATGCGGAGTCAAACACTCTCGTAGTAACAAAGAAGTAGTGCTTAATACCTTTAACACCACAAAGTGCAATAAAAGCAGAGGCAGGGTTTAATTCCTTAAACCTAAAGATCCACATCCAGGGTTACATAAAAGAGAAGCAAAAGACCTGAAAAGGCCATACTACAAGTGACCAGCCATGAGGCGTTGTATCGCTGAATCTGCATGGCTGTCAAACACTATCAAAGGTCATATCTTTCAAACTCTACCGAACATTATCAGACACACGAATCCAAGCGTGTCTGCAAAGAGCAACAGACCGAGCCATGGCTCTACCAATAGAATTAGTGGTGTCCATCGCTGACTTAATATTAAACTTTGCCATCTCTCGGCCATCTTGCGCAAGCTGAAAGTATTCAGCCCTCACCCCCTTCAGGAAGGGAAGGAAGCAGATGGGTGACAGTGTCCCATAAAGCACATGGGGCGCTGCCAAAGACACAAGACATGTTTAACAACCTCAAGGCCGAACAAGCCGAAGCAAAGATATTCCTGACTCACCGATCCAACTACCTAGATTCTCTACCTGGTAGAAATAAGGGAGAAATATCTGGATTCTGTGAAGTCGCAGAAGCTTGCATGACGAACCCCTTAGCAGTAGGGTGTCGAGGAAGACCGACAGGGTCGTCCGGAGCAGGGCGATGGGAAATGGCATGATCAACAGAGTCTCTGGTCACTGGCCTCGCCCAAGTTCCCAGAAGAATATCATACAAAGACTCTCCATAGTCAGTAAGGGTTCAACACCTGTCACATCCTGATCAAGGAGATCCAACAAGGTATCAGATGACAAAGTTACAGAAGGAAGCTGCAATTTCAAGACACCAGCAGCTCTCTTTACAGCTTCAGCAAAAGCTGCACTAGCCTCCCTCACCATTCGTGGCGGAGAAAGCTGATAAGAATTAGGAGAAGGTTGTAGACTACCATCCTCACTGAATGCAGCCCAAGAACTTTCCACAAGAGGCTGAACAAGAATAATCAAGTGGTCGACCTCACTGGCATCTCCTTCTGATGCTGGAAAAACAACAACAGAGCCAGCTCCGACCTCAGAATGCAAAGGAGAAGCCACGGGAACAGCAGTTGCTATGAGCAGCGTCTTCGGCGCCGGGTGGTGTTGTATCGTCATGCACCATGAGCGGAGTCTCCAGTGCAGACTGACGTCGGGGCGGCGTCCTATTTGCATCCTGCACAACTTCATCCAATGTCGCCAGCATCATAACTAGAAGCAGCACCAGGCTGTGCACTGATGCAGAGATCACCCCAGGCATGGAGTCAAAGTCTTTGACCGGCACGGAGGGCGAACGCGCAGGCGTGTTTCCAGTCGGAGTATCTCCTACCTTCTTGGGGCCCGAAGGTGGTCCAGGGAGAGGCACAGACCCAAAAAAGGCATGCAGAGCATTATAGTATGCCTGCATCTGGGTCATAGTAGCCCCGGCTCCAGGATAAAGAGGGAGGCAACGGGGTCGACACTTGTGTGATATCCTCTGTTAAGGAACGAGAGGAACAGCAGAGACCACGTCACGACACAGTGAGGCCGAAGGCCGCCAAGACTTTGATCCCTCACGACGGAATTTTCGCAACTTGGTTGAGCGATGCTCACAGAAACGGCTCCTTGAATGGCCCTGGGCAGAAACCTCAGAGCCGGAAGGAAACAGACGTCGGATGGAGAGCCGCGCCCTGACAAGGAGAGCCGCGCCATCAACAGCTTTATTCGCCTTTACCGCAAGGCCTTAGGCTTCAGCCATTTACAGGCATTGCACTCCTCGGAGTCATGGCGCTCCCCTAGGCACCACATGCAGATGGGATGGAGACTGTAGCAGACATCTGTCAAGCACAGGTTTCGCATGTCTTAAAACCCGAATGCATAGGCACACTGCTACCAGAGGCAAAAAGGAGTCAAACCAGGCCAAAAATACAAACGGCCTGAGGAACTGTTTCTTCGGATCTGCGTTGAGTCCGCACACAGGAGGGGACTTATTTGGCACCAGTGACATCACATCTGGAGACTACGTCAGTGCAGAGCCGTATAGCGCCGTCCCCCGGCACGCAGAGGTGCTGCTGAAAATTCTCCGGATCCAGTCTGACGTCTGGGGACAATTCAAAAGTTAAGGAATCTGCAGCTAGATGACTCTTGACCAAAGGAAGATGGGCAGGTATCACGCCATAATTATTTTTTGGAACAATCAAGGCCAGAGGTGAGGCTGAAGTGGAGCATGGTAAATTTAAATCGTTTCTGGCACAACTCAAATCTCAGCTAACGCCTGTGGGACTACAGGATGGGTATATGAAAATATGCATCCTCCAGATCAAAGCACAACCATCCACTGTTCCAGGTACAGGGCACATGGGATATGCACTAATGTCAGCATTTTGAATTTGACCTTCCGCAGGAAGTAATTCAGGCCCAAAAAGACCTGAGGCCAGCATCCTTTCTCGGGAAGGAAGGAGGATCAACAGATGCTCCTCCGTAGTTAGTTCGGGTGCATGTGGAATATTGAGTGAGAAGGAGAAGAAAGGTAAGGCATAGCCCTTTTAAACAATCTAAAAGACGCTTCTGTCTGACATAATGAAATGCCAACCTGGGAGGAAGGGCTAAATCTTGCCCCACACCAGTTTGTCGACAGCCACAGAGGCCTAATTAAAGTGAATTTGGTGGCCGTAAGAGCAGGTAAAAAAAGAGTTGGGGTACTGGTGTCCCTCAGTCCAAAGGAGTACAGTCCTCCCTTTCTCCGAGGAGGCAAGATGCATCAAAGGACATGATCGTCAGCGATGCTTGCACATACCCAGAAAATCCAGCTATCATCCAGGAATGTGTTAGGAGCAACAACCTGGTAGTGGCTACCCTGCCAAAGCAATCTGTGGTATCTAAGTTGGTACAGTTGACTTATGTTGCTGTTTTCTGCCCATAATGGATTTTCTGGGCTAAGGCGGACCTAAGGTTCTTCGGACCACCAGTATTATTGGGATAGCCATGCCCTATAGAGCATGTGTATATCTGCCATACATGCTGCATTTATGGACTTAAGTTCCAGACAGAAGAAAACTTTTTCTAGCCATCAATTCTTTTGGATTCCCAATCTGAGGGATTGGCTGGAAAGACATTAGGATACACATTACTGGTCAAAGCATCAACATTAAGACTTACTGGAGTATGGTGCTTGGTTGAGAAAGTCTGCCTCAGACATGCAAACCTAGGTTGCCTGGCCATTAGTTGACTAACGGATGAACAAGAACATTATTCCTACAATGTAGCCATCATGGCATATGAGAGGGCATCAGTAAATAGAAACAAGACCTCTATGTTGCTGGTTCAGGCTTTAGAATAGGTCAAAACATTCATCTTAATCTCAATGGAGGACAGCTGTAACTCTAGTACCTCTGCTTCGCTCCGAACCACTACTGCGAATGAGGCACTTTCTTCCATTTGTGATTTCATAGTACAACATCAGCCTCACTTGAGTCAATGTCAGCTCACGCTCGGACATGGGTGTCAGCACCCGGTCATCAATCAGCACCGATGGTGTAATCCTCGGCATTGAGCTTGATGTGGATATCAGAGCTGGATTGGAAGTCTGTAGTTGAGTTGGTATGGGCCTTTCAACAGTTCCCATGGGGACAGATGCCGCCACGGAGAGCAAGTGGAGGCCCCTTGTGGTTCCATGTGGCACAAAGTACTAGATGAGTATGTGAGGAAGCGCACACCTAATTAAACCGGTTAGCAGACTGCGCTTATTAGAAACAAGGGTGCTGCAGTATGACGCTGTCAAATCAAGCGTAAACAATAGGACAAGAAGTTACACAAAATTATAGTTCAAACATATCTGTTTAGTGCTGTTATCATATTCTTGCATATGGAACAATACAAAGAGATGTATTAACTTTGAGATGTGGCCTGTCCCAGGCACAAAACGCACACCTGGTGAAGATCTGTGGCTGACATAAGCTTCCTGCAGTCGCAGCACAGCTTGATGTCATTTCCGGGGGGTGGGGGAAGGGTTAAGGACAGGAGAGTGGGATGAGGGAGAGAAGACTATTCCTTTGCCGCTGTCAAAGTGTTGCTTGGGGTCGCCAGAACTGAAGCCACCGTGCATGGGTGGTGCTCAAATGCAGCTCTCTTTTATTGCTTATGGAGCAGTATTGGATTAGCACAGAGCCGTAGGACACCACCTACCAGTATGCAGGAGAGAAGCACTCCTGGAAATTTCCTGGATCAAGTCTTATGCTAAAGTGAGGAATCTACGGTTACAAGTATACTTCAGAAAGAGCATTACCAAAGCTAAGTAACTTGTTATTCTGTTGGATAATTTTACAGCAGATTAATTACCTTTCAAGTAGATACCAAGGCAGTACGTCCCAATAGGAAGAGGGTCTGAGGAGTGGACTTACACCAAGAAGTCCTGCAAGACAGCACATGCGTAACAGCCCTTCCCATAGCAGACTTGAGCACAGAGACCATAATGCCTGGTGACGTTTTGGACAGCCAGTCATGGGGCAGTCTGGCAGATGTACCGCATGAAGGAAGAGTTACTTACCTTCGTAACGATATATCTAGTAGAGACACAGTCTAGCCGCAGATTCCTTAACTTAGAATATCTCCCCTGGCGTCAGACTGGATCCGGAAAATCTTTTTTCCCCAGTAATACCTCTGCACGCTGGGAGGTGGCGTCGCCCGGCTCCGTCCTGACGTCGTCCATGGAAGTGACGTCAATGGAGCCATATAAGCCCCTCCCGGCGTGCTGACGTCAGTTTTCTACAGGAAACTTTTCCGCGCCACAACGCGGAGCCATGCTGAAAAACTGCGATAGCATAGGAACAGTTGGTGTTAAAAAAGAGCAAAATCGTTGAAACAACAACAATAAGTAACATGAAAATGAGAGTCAAATCATTTGGAATGAGAAACAATAGGAAGTTGAAAAAGCACCCAGTACCCGGAGGGACTGAAGGGAGCTCACAGAGCACTCGCTGCAAGCAAGGGCCCAACAAATTGGCAAGCCGTGCCCCACCTCGAGGGGGTAACGGCTGCGGCACAAAAGATATGACAAGCCAGGCACAGCATGTCACCACAGGAGGGAAATTGAAAGAACCACAATATTGAAGCAACATGTTGCAAGACAAGTGTCTAGAAATGAACGACCACCAGAAATTTCACTACACACCCTCCAGAGATTGAAGGACTGTAGCACCAAAGAGAACTCAACCCAACTGGCTGCCATAGAAAGGAGGCACAGGCGTGGGTGGTGTGAGGGAATAAAAAACTGAAGAACTCCACACGTTAGAAACACAGGTGGAGCAACATGAGAAGGCAGTGAAAAGTATAGACCTTATCCACCTAAAAACGTGGACGGAGTGGAGAGCCAAAAGGCTTGAAAGCCGAACAACACCCCCTGCGCCAAAGGAAGGTGCGAGAACACGCCACCAAGCAAACACTAGGATGGAGGGGAGGCCGAAGGGCCCCACGCAAAACACCCCACCCTAGAGTGAGGTGCGAGAGCACACCTCCGGAAGACCAAGGCCACCAGAAAGGGGGAAGGTGGGGGGGAGCTAAGTGGAAAAACACCATATGAAAAGAGCTTCGCAGAGCGGATAAGATGGGCGGGCGTTAAGGAATCTGCGGCTAGACTGTGTCTCTTCCAGATATATCGTACCGAAGGTAAGTAACTCTTCCATCTGATAGAGACATCTAGCCGCAGATTCCTTAACTTAGAATAGATAACAAAGCCATACCCCATAGGAGGAGGATCTGCAAAACAACCACCAAGTTCCAGGAGAACACATTCGTCAAAAAGGCTGACGAAACACGGTGGGAACCGCAATGCCAGGGCAACTGACATTAGACCCTGGAAACTCCGTAAGGAACGTTAACAAGGGACGGCAAAGACACCAAAATCAGGCGGGGGACGGTGTGAGACCTCTCACATCCAGACACAGACGAAAGGAAATACAGAACTAGAAAGGTCAGTGCCAACGTAAGAAACAATGCAGTGACTCCTTCAAAGAAGGATCCCAGCACCGGTCCCTATGATCCAGGAGGACCGAAGCCCCAAAGGGGCAAAACAACATGACAACGGTAGAGCATACCGCCTGAACATACACCACAGTGGATGCCAAAATGAAACAGGGGACAGTCCAAAGACTGTTCGGCCAAGAACAGGAGCCGCTACAGGAGGCCTTTGTGTCTAAGAAAAAACACACATCAAATGTGTACCCCCTAGGACATGTGACACTGGCAGGGCCGAACCCAGAGTCTAGTGCCAACAGACAAAAGAGTGACCATCGAGCAAAAGCTCAGTAGGTAGGCATGCAGCCAAACGTACCACTGTGAGGGGATAACCTGTCAAGCCAGGAACACAGAGGACTCTATCCCGAAGGAGAGAGAGAGCTAGAAGGCCTGATACTAGGGCAAAAAGAACCTAGTATGCGAGAATCCCCGTGGCATGTAGAACCCACGACATATACACAAAGAGACAGGAATGTCGCCACACATACGTGAAGTGACAAAACCTTAAACAGGGGAGTCGCTCAATCGGTACCACTGTACCGGTGTGCGGCATAACAGAACGCAGAAAAAAGCAACAGTACCCTGAGGGGGAAGAAACCTGGTCTCCCGTGAGGCAGGCGGGAACATAGACCACAACACTGCCAGTAAAGGATTGAGGCCAGTAAAGGATTGAGAGAAGGCACAGACAGAAGCCCGTCGCCAAAAAGCATACACCGCCGTAGACCGACACAGTCTACCAACAAGGAGAATGTCGAAAAGAATACATGCACAGTAAAGAAGCAACTGTGCCAGAATGGAAGTAATAACTCACACCCAGAAAAACAGCTGGTGGGGAGCCCAACACCAGTGCTACGAATGGGAGTAAGAACCCACACCCCGAGAAACAGCTGGGTTGGAGCACAGATCCGGTGGCAGAAACTCCTTGAGGAACTAAGAAATATGCACACGGCAGGAGCAGACAAACCGGACCCCCTGTCCTGCAAAAAAAAGGGACCGGAGACCCTGCTAGGGAAGTGGGGTAGGAGGCAACACACAGCCGAGAGAGCCGGCGGGAACTCCCTGTGCCCTAGACAAGAACCCTGACAGTGCTTGCGCCACAAGAAAAGACAGACCACAACCTGTGTGCACCAAAACGGCAAGTATTCCCAGAATAAGAGACTGTTCCGGAACGGAACTGGGGAACCTGCCCCCCAGGGGGGCATGTCCACCTGTAGACAGGCAAGACTGGCACAGCGAGGCTGCAAGAACACGCCAGGAAAAAACAGGCGTGACAAAACCCCAACGAAACAGCAGGGAAGGACGCTCCCACAGAGGCGGGGATGTACTATGGACCAACTATAGACACCAAATTCTAACCCCTGGAGAGAAACCAACCCCATACACCTCACCAGAGGAGCCATCCTACAACAGTAGGAAAGTCAACTTGCGGCAAAACTTCCTGGGTAAGGAAGAGTTGCAATATAACAGCGAACAAATACCCCACATAGGGTAAGGCGCAACCCTACAAAAGAAGGGTCCCTCTTGAGACAAGCTCATAGGCAGAGGCTCAAAAGAAAGGTAAACACAGCTTAACCAGCTGTACCAGAATAAGGAAATAACACGACTGAACAGCCACACAACCCAGAACATCTGAAACCCACAACTGGTAACAGAAAAGAAAGTGACGGCACCGTCACAAAACCAAAAATCCTCCACGAGGATTAAAACCTGGGAAGACAATCAAACAGACAGGAGGCGTGTGACCGCCGAATCAGCATGGGCATCAAAAAGTGTGACCCCCATCAAATGGTAGATCTCTAAGCCTCTCCTGAACATGCTCTTGGAAAACGCCATTGCGCAACCACGCATGGCGGCGCATGAACAACCGACCTGGCCATAGCCCGACCCACGGAGTCAGTGGTGTCCATGGCAGACCATATCATGGCCATCACAGATTAGGTGGGCCAGATCGGCACGAGAGCTCTCCGGCAAGGAGGGGAGGAGCTGCTCGACAGAGTCCCAAAGGGCAAATGTATCCCGAGCAAACACACACAACGTGTTTAGGGACCGAAGTCCCGAGCTGGCGCATGCAAACACATTGCGGCCACATGACTCCAACCACCGAGACTCCAGAGTGGGAGGATGCAATGGAACAGGAGTGGTAGAGAGAGCTGCCTGAATCACAAGTCCTCCAGCCCCAGGATGGAGGGTCAAACAGGCGGGGTCCTCGGTAGCCGGGCGATGGCGATGTGCCACTGCACCATCCACAGGGTCTCACGAAGAGGGCCTCGTCCACGTCCCAAAAGATGTCAAATAATGACTCCGCAAAAGACAAATATGGCTCCATGTCCCCAGCGCCCTGGTGGAGAAGATCCAGCAAAGGCTCCGAAGGTCTAGAGACTGAGGGCGACTGCATCCTAAAAATGTCTGCAGCCCTGCAAACAGCAAGAAAGAACTGCAGGGTCCTGAGGTGGAGTCGCCCCAGCACCCTGAAACGGGGGATATGCGGAGTCCGACTCCTGGGGGCCAGAGTACGGCAAAGACCGGGAGCCACGGGCCCCAACGTGATGTTGACACAAAGCCGATGACTTCCGCGACTTCCGTTTGTGCTTACCTGAGGTAGGCGAATGACGGCAACGGTCCCAGGACCAGCCCCGAACAGGAACGTCCTCCTGTGAGGACTGGCGCCGCATGGACGTCTCCACATCTGGGCAGACAGCAGCTTCATGCGGCGTTCCTGCAGGGATTTCGGCTGCAGCTGGCGGCAAGCATCGCACTCCACGGAGTCGTGGTGCTCGCCCAAGCACCACATACAGATTTCGTGAGGGTCCGTTGCTGACATCTGTCGCGAGCAGGACCAGTAAGGCTTGAAGCCTGCAAGCATCGAACACACTGTTCCTTGACACAAAAAGGCGTTGAGAAGGCCTGAAGACAACAAAAACAGGCCAGAGGTATCACTTTCCCGGATCCGCGTTAGGACGCGGAAAAGAAGAAAACTGACGTCAGCACGCCGGGAGGGGCTTATATGGCTTCACTGATGTCACTTCTGTGGATGACGTCAGGACAGAGCCAGGCAACGCCACCTCCTGGCGTGCAGAGGTATTGCTGGGGAGAAAAGATTTTCCGGATCCTGTCTGACGCCTGGGGAGATATTCTGAGTTAAGGAATCTGTGGCTACATGTCTCTATCAGATACACCTCTCAATAACATAATAGTGGTGACCTGGTGAAATGAGACTAAATGGTCCTCGAGTGGTTCCTTCTTGTCCACGGCATTGCCCATTTACATGAACAGGACAATCAATCTGGACAAAGTTAGTTTCTGAACCACCCTACCTTTCTCAACAATGATGAATTGTGTGATGGTCTGCCTGCCGTGTAAGGGAGATACCGATTTTGGTAGGAAAGACGTTAGAAGCTAAAGCACCAGTTTGTCATGGAAAAGGCAGTATTTTGTGGCTGTACTGACAGGACTTGCACCTCTTTGTCATGGCGCAAAGAGAAAACTGAATTTAATGGTCAGCAACCACAGGCAATAGTGGTGCATACGCTCATAAGGTGTGGACATGAAGAACCTTTGGGTCAAATTACGGTCCTACTGTGGCATGATGAAGGGGGCAGGAGGGAAGATGAGCCATTTAAAAAAACACTTCACTACAGGTGACTTAAATAACTATCGGTCCACAGCAAATCCTTGCCAGGGTTGTGAATATACAACAGCATCAGTATCGGATAATTTGGCCTGAAAATTATAAGACTGACTGGTCCTCGCACCAGACCACAAACTTCAACCAACAATAAGAATAAACAGCACCAGGATAACATCCACCACTTCACCTAGCAAATTAAACTCCCTCAGTTGGTTCTGCTAAATCTTCATGCAAGGAGGTATAGTGTGTGGTGGTTCAGGTACAGAACCAGGCCCTGTTACAGAGACAGGAGATTCTCCCGAAAAGGTAGATGGTTGGGGTACAAATGATCTGGCAATCAGAGTACGAGTCTCTCCTGGGCCAATCTGGGGCTATCAGGATGATACGAGCCCCGTTTCTCCTTGTCCTCAGAACTCGAGGAAAAAGTGGTATTGGTGGAAAAGCACACAAGAAATCTCAGCCACACTACAAGCGGAATGCGCCTCGCAGGGTGCTTGCTGACAAACTCCAGAACCCAATTGTCATGAAGTTGAATGTCCTCGGCAGTGGTGAAAAGATAATCCCAAGTAACACCCCATTGGGCAAAAACTAACCATGAGCGCGGAGTTCACGGCGAAAAAACTCCGCTAGAAGAATGCTGTTCGCAGTACCGGATGCTTGTCCGCACTGTGCAATCATCGCGAACGGCACCATGCACAGCTCAAGCGGGTGCTGCTTTCCTTTCTGCCGCTCGAGTAGATTTTTACTCTAGCTGCAGCTTTCTCAACGCGAATGGACAGTTTCTCAACGTGAGCGGTCGCGAGCATACGTGACCGACCACACAATGAGAAATCTGACCACCCGCCACGCTGAGAAATCTCGCCGGGAGGTTGATTTTCCACACTCGCGCTCGCCAACTTGATGTTGACGATCGCAAACTTGGAAAGATCTCGCTGGGAGGTGGATTATCCTCGTTCGCCAACATGACGTTGACGAACGAGAGCAAGGAAAAAAACTCCACAACGCGAAGTAGAGTTTTTGGGAACTCCACGAGCGGAGCGGAGTTAACGCCCTGGGTTAGCAAAAACATATTGAATCGCCTCTGGGTACACGTCAGTCATGATCCACCAGATGATGCCTGAGGAACTCTTCTGCTTTGGAACTTAACAAGCCTGCCAAATGATTGGCTATTGAACAGATTCCCTTAAAGATAGAGGAACTGCCAGTGCCCCAGTGCCTCTTAGCAAGAAATCACACCACTCTTTCTGATTGATGCAGTACCTCGTGGTGGCTGTCGGGACCTTGTCTGACTTTCCCCTGATTGACGCGAGTGAGGACTTCAGGGACCACCAAATGTAAAGTAGAGTCAGAAAACTTACGTGCCTCTACCTATTGGAGACCAAAGCCCACCGATTTACATCTAGTCCTGGTGACCACCACGCCTCAGAAATGGTGCATCTGTAACTACTGTGAGCTCTAGGTGGGGTAGGGAATATGCCCTGCCACAGGCCAAGTTGGCTTCTGTCATCCACCAGTGAATGTCCCAGGCTCTCTTCTCTAACACAAATGTTGTTTGAGAGGAAACCTCAGTGCTGATCCCACTGCAGGCAGAGGTTCTACTGTTGAGCCACCATGTGCCAACAAGCACGTACACGTATAATCAGCAAGCTGCACACAGGAGAGGCCAAAAACATCAGTTTAATAACCTGATGAATGAGGGGGTGAAAGGCCACTGTTTCCAGGGTGACCCCTAAAAAGGGATATATACTTGACTGAAGATGGGATTTCAGTTCCTTGATCAACAACTTCAGGGAAAACAGCAGGGAGACTGTTGACCCCCAACTAAATGTGGCAAGCTTCCGTTTAACAGCCAGTTGTTGAGGTAAGAGAATATGTGTATCCCTCACCCAGCGAGGATGGGCAATGACCACCACCATCTGACCTATGTAAACACCCGGGGTTTGCTTTGAGGCTGAAGGTTAGGACGGTAAACAAAATATTCTAATCCCACCACAAACCCAAGAAAGAATCTGAGGGGCTGCAGGACAGCAACATGCCATGCAAGTCTGAGAACACCATCTAGACCAGGGCAAAGAGGACCTGGGGGAAGAGTCAACATCTTGAACTGGTGTTCCTGAAATAAGGGGTACAAGAACAGAAGGTCTAAAATCAGCCACCATATTTTATGGGCATCAAAATGTATATGGATTTAACACCATCTTTTTTTCTCTGCTTCGGAACACATGCTATGACCCCTTTGGTCTTCCTGGATATGGAGGGAAACATGGTGTGCCAAAGTCTGAACAAAAAGAAGACAGCGGAGGGGTGTGGAGGGGGAGGCAGAGGAAGGCGGGGGAGCAGGGGGTGGTTAGAAACAAAGGGGGGGGGGGCAGAAACAAAGGGGAGGGCTTAACCAAGATGAACACCCTGCAGCATCCATTGTTCAGAGGTAACTGTTCGCCAGTCAACCAGTTAAAACTGTATCCTGCCCATAACTATGGGAGAGGGAGTCTACAGTTGTGGCAGGCAATGAGTATGAAAAGATTTCTGACTTTGCTGGTGGCCATTGTCTCTGCTTCCAACATGTTATATGGCACCATAGAAGAGCTTAACAGACTTTTGAATAGGGTTGTGAAGGGTGTGTTTGGCAATAAGCAAGGCCCCAAGAGTATCCTCTTAACTTTCTGTACTGTTGGTGAAATTAGTGGGCCGGAGACAGCACGCCAAAAGGACAGGCCTTAACGTGTCTGAATTAGTCTTTTCTATATAAAGGCAAATGGCATATCCATAGGAACCCCTGCACTTTCCCAGAAAATTCGGTGGTGTACACCACACTGGTGCCAATTGAAAGACCTGCTCAAAGTATTGATTCTAGGCCAGCTCAATTAGTACTTGGCCGTGTCCTGTTCATCACAGATAGTTTGTGAGAACCCATTTCTGAATTCCTTGGCAATGGTGGGTAAGACCTCACTGACCACCTAGA
This sequence comes from Triturus cristatus, assembly GCF_964204655.1. NCBI lineage: Eukaryota > Metazoa > Chordata > Amphibia > Caudata > Salamandridae > Triturus > Triturus cristatus. The sequence continues at coordinate 844,914,803 of NC_140592.1, forward strand.
AGGCATTTATGTATAGAGTCCTAGCAAAAGGTAGACAAAATTCAAAAACATTAATGTCAAACTAGCAGATGAGAAAACAGTCTTTCCAAAGGCAGCAATACACTTTGGTTCTCTGGCTGGTGAGGCAGTTGGGAACATATCAGGGTTGACGTTGCTGGTGGAAGCCTGAACCACTGAGCTCCCAGAGGTTGTGTGCTAAGTCAGCAAGGCAAGGACCCACCAGCGTGAGCCTATGATACCTAGCTATAGAGCAATTTACTTAGAGAACCAAGCACAGCTCAGACAAGTCAGGCAGGCGTCAAAGTTTCTGGTGGAGTCTCATTAAAGGGTTGCAAGGTCACTGAAGTTGTATGCCTAGACTGCAAGAGCTCAGCACATTTGCCTTTCTTTCCACCATAGGCAACTGAAGGTCCAACACTTCTGTGGCTCTGCTGACCATTAATGCAAATGAGACACTCTCCACTGAAGAGGGCCCACAGGTTAGTCCAACTCTCTCTCAGGAGAAGTATGCAGGCCACTAACATTTTTCAAGTCTAAATTTATACTTGCATCAGAGTAATGAACAGGGGGAGTTGATTATTCACCTCCTCATCCTCATGAGGGACTCTCTGAATGCCCTGGACAACGTCTCAATCTTATCCAAAAAAAGTCTCACAACTTTGGTACTACTGGCTTCAAGGTAGTGGCACTGCTTGGGAGTCCGCTCAGACCAAAAGCTGAATCTTAGTTATTTCATAATGAAACACTGGCAGAGCATGTACTAAGTCAGCTCCAGATCTGAAATGGGATTAAGCAGTTAGGCCTGGAGCCGGTGCCTCTGGATCAAGTGCCTCCGGAGCCAAAGCTGGTGTCAGAGTAGTCGGAACCAATGTGATCAGCACAGGTGTGTGGTATGGGTCGGCACTGGCTGGAGTTAAAGGGATTTCTTGGTGCTGGGGCAGGCTCCGCCCGTGAACGTGTGCCATAGGACTCCTGCAGATCCATGGGGCCCAAAGACACTCTAGAGGGGCCTGCATCTTCTGGAAAAGGTGCAACATGGCCTCACTGAAGGCTTCAACCTAGTGCAGTGTTGATAGCAGCCCGGGAACTCTGGTGCAGCACATTGGACCAGCCTTTGGATAGGCTGAGAGTTGGGTGTTGGGGGTGGAGTCAAATCCTTCAAGTGGCGACTGTGTGACTTTTCCCAGAACAAGAGTGATGCAGGGAGAGAACTCCCATTTAGACTTCTGATGCTTATGACAAAACTTGTCTTTTTACTTAGTCTTTGACTTACCAGACGGCTGGACTTAGAGGAGGACGGGACTTGAATCACAAGGGGGTCCAGAGCTTGAAGCCTTTCACTTCTTGTGCTTAGTGACATTCTAGCTTTTGTCTCACGCTCGGATGGCCTTCGGTGCATTAGGGAGCATTTGTCGCAGGACTTTGAGTCATGCATGCATCCCAAATGTTGTGTGAATCCGTAACAGACATCAATTTCCTGCAGTTGTGGCACACAATCAAACCTTTGGCATTCAGGGGAGACATTGTGCTTGCACACTGTTTGAAAAAACATTTTGAATAAGTTAGGAAATTTTGAAAAAGTTAGACAGCAGAGCTCCTGATCGAATGGCGCAGAAAGAAAGGAACTGGTGTCAGAGCGCAGAACTAGTAGCTGCATATAGCCCCATGCTGTCTCTCCCAGAGGCAATGCAAAACAGCCATGGAATCTAATGACAACACCTGCAGGTATGCAGTAACACTTGCTGAAAAAGCTCCAGATCCAATCTGGTGCTAGGGTGTAGTGGACATTCTAACGGGGAGCAAACTGGCTAAAATTATCCATCAGACAGCCTCTTTCTTCTTTTTGAAATGCTCTAAGGTGGTTGGGTACCTCTGAAATTACCACCGGCCACTAAGGGGGTAAGCGACTGTAGACGTAAGGGACTCAAGTTTTCTGAGAGGGTAGGTTGACTTGTTAAGCTCACCACTGCCATGCAAAGTAGATGAATCAAGTTTTTGGCATTGTTGAACTACTCTATGTGGGACCTGGTTGGTTAGCCAAACTAGGCAATGTCTAAGTAGGTGATCACATTAGATCCTTCGCTGACTTTGCAATTAAAGGAGACCTCCACAAACAATGCTATAAACATCCATAGCTGAGACAAGTCCTAAGGGCTTGTTGAACTGACATTCCTAACTTTAGCCCACTCAAGGGGAAGCTGGTGACTGACATACTTGAGATGAAAGGGTATAGAACATAATTCATGCATTAGATCATTTCTGTAGCCAGAGGGAGCACAGTAAATGGTGTGGCTCTTAATAGCCAAGGAACAAACCTAGGCAAGAATGACCCAAAGGGAGGAGGTAATTTTGGCTAGGCTTCCCCTGCCCCAATACAACTATCGCCACAAGATGTATTTCACTCCAAAGCATGTGTGGAAGGGGGAAGCAGGAGAGAGCCTTCAGTGCCATGCATATGCTGGTTGTTAAATACAGTTTGAAGCGGTTATATGATTTAAGGTTTCTGGGGGAAGATTGCTATGGTTCTGTCTGAGATGGTGGGATGATTATTAACCCTAAAACTGTGCTCTTGGTTCTGGTGCAGGATCTTGATTTATCATGGGGAACCTGGCTGCAGCCCATCTGCAGCAATTTTTACTTAGCCAAAATAAACAATGCCAAGTACTGGAGACCTGGGGAGGTACCTAGATTTATGGGGGTGGAGGTGGCAGAGGCTATGGAATTAGACAAACATTCTCTCCTTGTAACACCTATATATCATGTGAGGAGCAGCCGGTGCAAATACACTAATATCTCGGACCCGTGGTGGATCATTTCAGCATCTCAGTTCAGTGATTTAACTGATCAAGTAGCTTTCCTGGGACCCCAGGATTGGGCAAGTAATAGGTGCAACACTAAAGGTGTATTCCTGAATTTTGCTTTAAAGATCAAATGCACCTGATAAGTGTTTGTTATTATTACTCCCACCATGCAGTTTGTGCCGTTTGTCTAAAAATGGCAATAAAACTATTATATAAAGAATCATTTTCCAGCAAGGTGAATGAGGAATACAGAGGCAATACTTTAATTATGTCATGGTAATCAAATGTATATTATTTTCAATATGAAGTACAGCACTTACCTTTCACAGCAAAAAACAAACATGTTAAAATCTGTTAACACGAGCACACTGTTCACACATTTGCATGCTTAAGTGTATTAGTATAAAGTAAGAACAATTTTAGCAAATCTCAATCACTGCTTTAAAAAAAAGCAGAGTGCACAAGGCATGCTTAGCAGCGTTATAAGGATGCCATGTTCCTTTAGCAGTTATTATTTCATCTCCAGAACACACACAAGTAGGAAGTTTAAGAAAAAAGGGTCTAGAAAGCCAAGTATGTGTAATGGTAATTGCACAAAGCAACTTCAATCCTACCTTTTGATTAACCTGAATGACATGTTTCTAGAAGAAATTAAGCAAAAAAAATAAAATAAAACTTATGGAATACAACAACTGTTTGCACACTCATGAGAACAAAGTTAAAAGGAAAAACCAAAGGTTAAAATTAAAGATCATCACAAAGAACCCAATAACTTAAGCAAGGTAAGAGCTGTACACAAATTAGGCCTACTCAATAAAAGGACTACACAGGGAAATAAAAGGCTTTAGTGAAGGCTTTAGGGAAACTGTTACATTTGTTTTTTCCAACTTGTGGTCTTAACTTATAAGATGTTTGATGCCATAACCATTTCTCTTTGCTTGGTGGCTTGCTTCCCATCATCCCATAGCAAAGAATGCAAAACTTTTTCTCGGACCATGCAGTTAATTCAGAATTGCGCGGGTAACTCAAAACACCTCATGGTTCAATAAAATCAGAGGTCATGTACATCACAAATATTAATTTGTGAGACTGGAACCAAGCAAGCAATTTCAATTGTCTTCAGCAGCACAGAATATCAATGCTAAATAGTAATAGCATATTTCTCCTTCAACTTTGTCGAGATGCTCTGCCAATTTTTCCTGCGAACTGCAGCGTTTGTTGAAATCACTTGACTGCCAATCATATCACTCATCCGTACCTCAATGGGAACTGTGGTCATCTGAATCAAGCCTCTTTAAAGAGTAAATTCAATATTTTTCAAGACAAGCATGTTTTAAAAGACATTTTTATTCTAAGAAAGCCATGTTAGCCATCCAAATTCATACATTTGCATTCACTGAAAAGAATGGAAAATCTCAGAAACTATGGACAGATGCTCTTTCTACCTAAATTGAACTATAAATGTGTGCAAGAGAAAAAATAGTTGCTCAAGAGATTTGGATAATTTGTTTTAATTTACAGACACATTTCCTTAAGGGCACTGAACAAAGCATATTCATGAAACAAGTATGTGCAAGATATTAACCACATGGAACGAGGTCACACCATGCCTCTAATCTATGACATGAGCATAGCGTAGGGTAGCCAATGCATAATAAAGAGCTCCAAATTGCTTCTACAAAAAAATATACGGTTAGGCAGCCAAAAGGGCAGAAAAAAGGGCAACAAAGGCGGAATTTCATGAATGATAATTTCACAAACGCTAAACATTCAAATAGAGTAAATTCAACACAAAGAAAGCAAAAACTGGTGGAGAGGTATCTTTGGAGGTTACATACCTGCGAGCCAATAAAAGTAAATTTAAAGAAACAGGCAGATAAATGAAAGCTATTGTATAACTGTCCAGTTCGTCCCTGATGGCTATTTCCAAGTCCAACTATCTGTAATGCTAAATACAGCATAATACCAAGCAAAAGACATGTTGTATCAATACCAGGAGAGCAATAAAGAAGGCCGACTTGAATGACCAAGCATCTAACAATACATTGACGTTAGGTGACGTTTTGCATGGCCTTTGAGAAGTCAATTGGGCTAGGATTGGTTCAGAAGCAGAGAATCCACCTTTTCCAAGATAAAAAAAGTTTATAATGCTGAAAACTATTGCTGCTTCTTACCTGTTTATTACAATTGGAAAAAAGACTGAGGAAGAAGGGGAATAACAATAATGACCAATGAGATCATTTTATATTTTAGTTTAATGTTGCACAACAACTTACTGACCTGAGGACTACTTCAATTATTTTGCTTTATGATAGGAAATATTCCTACTGTTTAGGAAGCTGGCTCTGTATATACTATACCACAATGAGGTATAGTGTGCACACAGTGCAGTGGAACTCCAAAGGTATGCAGAGGTAAAAGTAGATAGCACCTTACTCTCCATTTGTGGTAATGTGGTCGAGCAGTAAGGCTTTATCAGAGGGTAGTGTTAAGCATTTGTTGAACACACTCAGGCAGAAAATGATGTCACACACTCAAAGACTGAACTCACGACCAATTTGTTTATATAAAAATATTATTTAGGTATATTTATTTTCTAGAACCAAGCAAGCCTGGTACAGTTAAGTGTGAATTGTACTTTTCAAGGCAAGTTGAACAATACAAGCAAACTGAATGAAAATGTCTGTTACAGTTTTGTAAATCTTTTCAATACAGTGGAAATTACTGTATTACTGTTAGATTACTTTTTCTACTCGGTGTGATATGCCTAGATATCACACTGGGACATTTCCTAGAGAAAAGGTCAATAAAGCAGTTTTTAGTTATTTGCAGTTTTTCAAGTTCTCATACAAAACCAACACCACACTTGGAACAATTTTCAAGAGAAGGCAGTCAATGCAGGGCTAATGGAAGAAATTTGGTTACCGGTTTCAAGGTAAGTACTTGGGTTTGGGAGGTGGTTTTCTGGGGTTAGAACCAGTGTTCCCCCAGGGTCATGAATCCACTCTGAGGCCAATGTTATCCAATGGGGGATAGGGGGCCTCTGGTTGGTGGCTACTAATGAGCAGAACCTCTGGACCCTATTACAGCTCCAATACCAGCAGCACAGCCACTTAATTCCATGAGTCCAATCAATTAAATCTTAATGTCCTTATTCTTCTTGTACTCTTCCATTTAATCCTTTACTTTTTACTGCCATTTTTTAATTATCTTCAATTCATTTTACTCATTTTAATCCAATAGGAGATCGTTCACTCAAACACAGGAGGCCAGATGGTATCCAAATATCACGTATTTTATTAAATTACCCAATGCATTTCGGGACGAATCCCTTCTTCAGGGGTATCTAAAATACAAGAATTAATAAATGTTTACATCATTATTGAACATCAACCTCACCCTCAGTGATACACTTCTTATGTTTTTTGTAATCCCTATGTCGATAATACATGCTCAGTTCATCACCCAACTTGCTCAAACCGCACCAGTTGTTTTCAAACAAGCGAAAAATCATATATAAACCTGCCCTCTTAACACCTCCCATATCCTACTAACCTTCGCCTGTCCTCTCGCTAAACCACTTCCGTTCAACTAACCCATTACCCCTGTTTAAACAGAAATTGCTTAAAATGCCTCGCATAATGCTGCCTTGCTACGCTTACCGTGACAAACGTAGTAAATCCTTCAAAGTGAGAAAGCTGCATGACTTCGCTCGCTGCCAGCTTCAATTGACACAAACGTGTTCCATATCGTTGACCTTCTGAAAGTGCACAAGCATGTCTTTCTCCTTGAAGTGAAAAAATCCCCTGCTTCTCGACTAGTATTTATACTGTTCACAGCGCTGCAATTAACTCCAGGTGCTCAAACCAGTTGCAACTCACGCGAAAGCTCTAAATCACTGAACGGCACACCTCCGATTTTTTAGTCACTCCCTCCTCCATTGAAAACTGCATCGCCCAGAATCCCCTGCGATACATCCCCTCCATACCTCTACCTCTCCCTCTCCTCCTCACCTCCGCCGCTCATGCCCCATATTCTCAGTTCAAACCATAAATTGTCAAACAACACATCACATCAACATCAAAAATGCAATCACTGAAAAACAATAATCCTCAAATAGATTTAAGAAAGTTTTTTTTAAAAAAAGATTGAAATTCATCATGACGGTCTTTAATGCTTAACTGCAGTTCACTTATGGGAGGTGTTAAGAGGGCAGGTTTATATATGATTTTTCGCTTGTTTAAAAACAACTGGTGCGGTTTGAGCAAGTTGGGTGATTAACTGAGCATGTATTATCGACATAGGGATTACAAAAAACATAAGAAGTGTATCACTGAGGGTGAGGTTGATGTTCAATAATGATGTAAACATTTATTAATTCTTGTAGTTTAGATACCCCTGAAGAAGGGATTTGTCCCGAAATGCATTGGGTAATTTAATAACATACGTGACATTTGGATACCATCTGGCCTCCTGTGTTTGAGTGAACGATCTCCTATTGGATTAAAATGAGTAAAATGAATTGAAGATAATTAAAAAATGGCAGTAAAAAGTAAAGGATTAAATGGAAGAGTACAAGAAGAATAAGGACATTAAGATTTAATTGATTGGACTCATGGAATTAAGTGGCTGTGCTGCCGGTATTGGAGCTGTATTAGGGTCCAGAGGTTTTGTTCACATTGCGGCGCAGTTGGACGGAGCGCTTACCTGGCATGCACGCCTACAATGAATAAAATTGTCAAGTTTCAGATTAATTTTCAAGGACACAAAATAGGTGTGCACCTCGCTACTCGTTGTTGTACTCATGAGCAGACCACAAGGTTGTGGGAGCAAAGCTCCTATTAGGATCAGGGCAAAGGGGGATCCGGTTTAGCACACGAGGTTCACCCGCTGCGGCACAGGGGTGGCTGGGTGCAGGGTGCTGCTTTGGAGTCGGGTGCCCTGTTGTTTTAAATGGGAGCTCCCGGTTTGGGATTTTGGCTGCAGGCTCGGTCCAGGAAGACTTTGGGGTGGAACCAAGAGCTGGGCAGGTAAGTTGGAGGGCTCGGGGACGTAGGTGCACCTCGGGTTCTCTTCTCCAGGGCACAGGGTGACTGAATGCAGGGGTGTCTTTTGAGGTCGGATTTCACTTGACCGGCCACTCTTGGTTGGGGGCGGGGGGGGGGGTGTATCTCTGTGCAGAGGCTGCAGGCGATGTCCTGGAGGGGTCAACCCACGGTGGATTCGGACTCTGGAGCGCTGGGGGACCTCGCTGAGACAGGTGGGCTACTCTAACTCAGGCAGTAGGCAATGGGTGCAGAGGTGGTTCCAAGCGTCTGGTCTCTTTTTCCTCAGCAGACTCAGTCTGTCTTAGGAGTTTTTTTAAACAGAGCTGCTATACACAGGAGATTCGGTCTTTGTTTAAGGTAATCAATCCTTCCAGGGTTCTGGAGGTCACTGGCTGCAGGTCACGGCGACTTTTGGCGCAGGATCTCTGGAAACTGCAGACAGGGCGGTAGGGCTGGGGCCAAATCAGTTCTTCTCTGCAGTCTCCTCTGCAGGGCGTCTTCTTTCGTCCTGCTTTTCCTTAGAGAATCTGTCTTTTTGGTTCAGACCTGCCCCCTAAATACTGTATTTAAGGGGCGTTTTAGGTGTCTCAAGGTCAGTAGCCAATGGGCTACTGACCTTAGGGTGACTACACCCTTGGTGTGCTCACCCCACATGGGGGAGTGGGCACAATCCCTAATCCTGATTGGAGAGTGGGCTTCACCTCGTGTCCCTCACCTGAGAGGTGGGGTTGGCAGAGGTGGGCACTCCTTCTGGGCTGTGCTAATTTTTCCCACCTGTCTTCCTGCCGAAAATGAGCAGAGACAGAAAGGGGACCTGCTCCTGACAGCAGGAGAGGCTGGGGGGTCACATTACAAAGGCGGAAAGGCCTTTGAAGCTCCTCTGCCACAAATGGCTCTTCCTGGCATGGGGGAGGCGTGACCACCTCCGCTCAGAAAAAGGCTTTGTTTCTAGCCTCAGGGAGCGAAGGCTCCCACCTCAGTGGTCCAGAAACATTTCTTGTGGTGGCAGGCTGGTGTGTACCAGTCAGGGAACCAATCAGAGGCTGGTCGTTTTTCAGGGGGCATCTCTAAGATGCCCTCTGAGCGCATTTTTCATTAAATCCCACACTGACATCAGTGTGGGTTTAATGTGCTGAGAAGTTTGATACCAAAGTTTTCAGTAAAGACATAATGGTGCTGTGGAGTTCCTAATCACAAACTCTCAGTACCATATAGATATATATATATATATATATATATATATATATATATACGTCATTACTGCATTCACAATGCCTAAGAATTGGTCTAGACACTGTAGGGGTACAGGACTCATGTACCTGTCCCCTCACCACTGGTATAGCGCACCCAGCTAGATGGGTGGCTGACCTATGCGGCGGTGGCGGTGTTGGGTATAAAGGTCTAGGGCCTCTAAGGGTGGCACAATAAGTGCTGCAGCCCTTAGAAATCTTCCCTGCCACAGTACCCATGGTACCTTTTACAAGGGACTGACATGTGGCCCGAGAGGTGCCAATTGGGGGTACAAGGTACAGTTTTGGGAAAGAACAAAGGCCGTGGGATTCTGATTGGCAGGGACCCAGGGCACATCAAGTCAAAGTGCATCAGTAGTCTGCCAAAAACGAGGGGGGAGGGTTACTGCAACAGAAACCCAGCTTCCTACATACTGTGCAAGCTCAGAAACTAAGTTTTTCTACGATGATACCAGGAAGTACTAGTGTTAGCTAGAGGTGTAACCTAAGGGCCACAGATTTCCACAGAGGAAAGGTTTAGGTTTCCCAAAGAATGCAAGCAACAGTATGCAGGCTCTACACGGAAAATGAGGATACCCACAATGAGGAATAGTTTCTTACCTGTAACTCCAGTTCTCTTGTAGGGGAATTTCCATTATAGTAATAAGCACTGAATTGTCCCACCCACGTGCGGGGACCCCGGAGCAATTTTTCACAATTTATCTGAAGTGTAGATGTTTGCCTTTCTTCAGGAAGGCATGCAGAGTCACTTAAGAAAGAAAAAGATCATGCAGCCTACAGGAATAGGCTTCAAATGCCCAATTCTTCATCTAGTACATTCAAAAAGGGGCCAGGAGAAATAGATATGTATATATTTGTGATTTTTATATAACAGCATAAATCTCTTTCACAAACCCTTTTTTGGTTGAGTATACAGATGAAGAGCAGGACAGTGTAGCCCCATAGCCTGTCATTATAGGAGTTAAAAATAGAGGCTGTGCCTTTAAGCACCCAGGGCCACCAGTATCCCATCATGCTCAGTAGGTGACAGTTGTTTCAGTTCTTTTTGAGGTGATGCAGGATAATATTTGGGTCCAATACTGATCTCTGTCCACTTCATCGGGGAGGAGGGAGGGTTGCTAATGATAATTAAAATTACCCTACGAGAACTGGAGTTACAGAAAGCCTATCCCTGCTATGAGCGGTGGAGAAGACAGTGCGTGAACAAAGGTAGCCATTAAAGCAAATAGTTTTCAAGGGTGGCCTGTCCTACTTGAGCATCTGGCTCTAGCATCAGTCTCTAGGCAGTAATGCTTGGTAAATGTATGAACACATATCCACATGGCTGCTTTGCAAATATCCGGTATAGGGAGATTCCTCAATGAAGCAGCAGTTGCCGCTTGACCTCCAATGAGAACGCTTTTGGTTTAGCTGAAGTGTCTTGTTAGCTTTTTGATAGCACAACAAGACACAGGAAACTATCCATTGGGAAATGGATTGCTTGGAAGTGGCAAATCCTGTATGGATCGGACCATAGCAGATTAACAATTGGTTAGATTTGTGGATGTCACATGTCTTATCAAGATAAAACTTCAAGACTCTTCTCACGTCTAGAGACTGAAAAGATCTTTCAGCTGGAGTAGAGGAATTCTGAAAGAATGCTGGTAATGATATGGTCTCATTAACATGGAAATCCGGAATATCCGTAGGGAGGAATTTAGGCGAGTTCTGATAACCTCTTTGCTAGAGTGAAAAACTGTGTATGGTTCATCAGCGCATAATGCTTGGATCTCACTAATCCTGCAGGCTAATGTGATCGCCATGAGGAAATCGGTTTTCCATGACAGACACTGTAGAGATGCCTTGTGAATGGGCTCGAAACGGTCCTGCATTAGCTGTGTAGACTACATTGAGCTCCCAGGGAGGGGAGGGTTGCCTAGTGGGAGGGAAAACCTTAAAAAAATCCCTGATCACAGGCATTTTGAAAAAGGAGGATTGTGAAAGACATTTTCAGTAAGAGCTGCCAAGTTTTCAGAAGAGAATTGCAAGCCAGATTTTGACAATAGTAAGTATGGAAGTATAATAACTTCCTGGCAAGTCGTAGGGCCCATGTTCTTATAGGAACTCCAAACGCAAAATCACTTCCATTTGAAGGCCTATGCAGAACGTGTGGAAGGCCGCTTAGCCACTTTGAGGATGTCCATGCAGTCGTGTAGCAGATTCAAGTGTCCATACTGCACTAGCTCAGGAGCCATGCAGCCAAATTCAAGGAGGAGGGATTGGAGTGGGCCATTTGGCCTCCAAACTTCGTTAGCAGGTCTGGTCTGCATGGTAGCTTGAGATGCAAACTCTGACCGGTGAGAAGGTCCGTGAACAACCAATGACGTGGCCCCTCTGGAGCTTTTTTGGATCATCTTGGTTCTCGAGTGAGATAGCTTGATGAGGGCTGATGGGATCAAGGGAATCAGCAGAAAGGTGTAGAGAAATTTGCCGGACCAGTCGATCAATAGGGCATCTCCCAGTGTCCCTGGGCTTTTTACTTTCTGCGTGTGTGAAGATGGCTTGGTATATGCTGTCCACTAGTTATAGTGGGCACCTTGCACCAGTCCAAATGACCCTTATTGATGATTAGGTTAAAGACAACCTTTATTGAAAGCTATCCTTGTGGTAGCTATGGAGAGCAGCCTTGAGGCTAAGTCTTGAAGGAATGTAAAGCAGCTTGGTTTACCAGATTATAACCTCCTGCATCTACCTGAAACGGATTACAAGAAAGTCACATAGTCTTTTCACAAATGAGCATATACATCCACTTAGAAGCACATCCTACAAAGTGAATATGTGACAGACAGACTAGCAAAGTAAATGGAAAGCAGGAATCTTGGATAAAATTGTCCAGTTCATTTGATGATGTAGTCTCTCAACTCCTAAGCAGAAAGGCTACTTAAAATGACAAATAATCCTTTAAAGAAGGAAAATAAGGAACAATAGGTAGAAGATAAAGAAGCATGCACAATATTTTCACAGAAGGGCACAGCAGCAGAGGCCAAAGCATAGACCATTTAGGCACCAACTGAAAGATGCACGCCTTTACATTTTGAATATTCACAAAAGCTGGCAAATAAGATAAAATGTAAGTAAACGAAAAAAACTATGGCAAAGGATGGCAGGAACTCCATAGTCCATGGGCAAAACTCTTGAAGCAGAGCAATGTCTTCTGAAACATACAACTCATGGACAAATAAACCTTGAGAAAATCTAACTGAGCAACCCAGGGAAAAGTCAGAGAGTAGCAGCTTAGATGGCAAGTATACTGTCCTTCCATTGTAGCACATGCAGACATATGAAACAGTGGAGAAGGGAGAGCTCTACCTTTAATGTTGCCTCTCTATCGTGTGCCTGCTCGCTGACCACAGAAACTCTAGAATATCACCGAACATGTACGGGATCCTCATTGACCACTTTTAACATATTTCGTTTGAAGATGCATTAAAGGAAAGGTAGTGTAAGACGCAGAACTTTTTACCTTTGACTACAAAATAAAACAGCCAATGCAGTCTATTTGACTGAAAATACGGAAACATCACTATTTCTAACATGTTACTAAAAAACAAAAAAGGAAAACCTATCATTTAGCAAATGCTGTAAACCAAGAACAAACTTGAGACACACATACAAGTTTGTGGAAATGCACCTTCATATCAATCAGACAGGCAAGCAGTTCAATTGGTAAGTTAAAGTAGTGAAAGAAAATGATTGAACTGAAATATCTCACTACATTGTTGGTACATAGGAAGCATGTAGATTTTAATAGATTCTGAGAGAGAGAATATCCATGACTGAGAACTAGTGTCATGGATAAGAACATGTCCGCTCATTCTCAGGTCTCTTAGAGACATCCATAAATAGTGGAAACCAGTAGCAAGCTGAGAAACATTCTGTCCCACCTTGGAACCTACACATAAAAACAAATGAATAGCCACAATTATGTAACGATATTGACATCCCACCAAGTTAACTTTTCTCGAAGTAACGAACGATGCATCAGTGTTCATACAAAATATGAACTGACTTTTAACGGCCCCCTTACAAATGTCTGAAATAACGACATTCCACACAAAAACGGTCTCCTAGAAAGATGAGCCTCGGATTTATCATGAAAAAGTCTGTTCACTTTCTGATAGCAAGGTATGACATATTTCTCTATACTTGTAGCTATGATCTGTACAGGAGCCAGGCCTAGGAAAACAGCCACATAACAGAGTTATTTACAAGGACTGTCACAAACCGTTGTCTTTCTAAACAATATATGAGTGCCTCTTGACAAATGAGTCCTCTCTACCAATGAAAAAGGGCCTTTAAAAGAGGTTTAGAAATACATACTATGGGGTTGAATGTTAAAACAATGTTAAGAAGGTAAGAAGAGTAAGTTCTTAAGGACACCTTTTTACAACCAAAAACAGACATACAAGGCTCTTCAGTGCAAAGAGCTTGAAGCAGACATGACCCTTCTGGGAATCACTTTTCAGGATAAACATTGGAGATCTGATTTATGTATGGGCTCGAAAGGCTGTCTAATTAGTTTTGAGATGACGCAGTTAAACTTCCAGTGAGAGGAAAACTTGCTAACTAAAGAAAAACGTCCAGGCCTTTTAAGGAGTCTCATCACAGGTACAGTGAAAACAGATGTCTGTGGACACATTCAATACGTACTGCTGCCAGGTAAATTACCTTTAAATGTAGAGCAGGTCAGATTTGACCAAATAAAGTACATAATTCAATGCAGTCTTATTAAGCTATCACGTTTCCTTATTTCTGTAGCGACCCAATGCATCATTTCTTACAATTGAAGTTCTCAGAAGATGTAAGTCAGGGAAGCTTTTTCTCTTGAATTATATTTATGGTCATACAGCTGATTTAGGTCACTGAATTGTGGGAACTTAACAGCCAGAATCTCAAGCTAAGTGATTTCAGGGTGAGGTGGAGGATGTGGTCCGCTTTGGAGCCTCCTGTATGACACATTTGTGCTCCTCCATGAGCTACCTGCCAAGTTACTCTGTCTTTCTATTCTATATACCAAGAAATGCACTGCTGTTGGAGTAATAATCCTAGGCAAAGAGCAACTCCAAATTGAGCCTGCTATGAAAGGACTCTGGATCTAGCACCCAACCCCGCTTGCAGATGTAATATATAATTTTATTGGCTGCTCCTCTAAAGAAGTATAGATGTTGCTGGGACCAATGACAAAGAAATTTGAGGAACGGATAAGCCACAATTAGCTCCAGCACACTGTTCCTGAGAGCCAAGAAGTCGCTCATGAGGGCTTACATCATCCCTCCATTGTGGCCTGGGTCACAATGGTTTAAGTAGATGGAGGCTTATGAACAATAACTCCTTGAAGAATGAACTTTCTTGTTCGGTCTTCATAATTTGAATGCTCTAAACGTTTGTGCATCTTGATACACCAATATCTAAACAATTCCCAATTAAAGAAGGTTAAAAGAAAACTTTGACAATTTAAAAGAATGCGTAAAAGCCCCCTAGAATAATTAATTGACCCTCACTTTAAGATTCTTCTAGTTTTACATCAGTTTACCCCTAGCAACAATCAAGTTGGAACAATGTTATATGAGGAACATGCAAAAATAAATAAATAAAAGCAAAGTTGGCTCTATCTGCCAACCAACAATCATCGAAAGGTTGGCAGGGGTATGCAAAACACTGACAGTTTGAGGTACATTTAAGCACAGAAAACAAAAGCAGGGACGTTACAGCACAGGTTTATAAAGAAATAAATTGAAAATAAGCCTACAGGACCCAGGAAGTTTGAACAATGAAAAAGTTAAATAGTATTCAATGAAACAGAAAAACCACCATGGAAAGATAGCTACACACAGCATACGCAGCAGAGCCCTGCTCCTGGGACACTTTAACACAACGTTGTGGGCTTGGGATCTGGTGGATATGAAGTTGTGTCCAAGAGTAAACAGAGTTACACCCATCTCTCAAACACCCTCATTTGGTCAGTACTGACTAGGGAAATATATCAGTACGGTCAAGGATTGAACTTTGACAAAGAAGGCCTTCAGACTTTGCTTGAACAGTTATTTCTTTTATAAGTAGATCGTTCAGCCTGTGGTCAATGACTTCAGGGAAACTTCTTTTCTCCATTAAGTGATAAAAGGTCACTTAAGAACGTATGCCTTTTTAACGAGAAACAGTTAAGCCGATTAAACCCTTTTATCAGTCGCACAACACTTAAAACATCCACATGATGGGATTCATTTCCTACAAACAGGTTACAGTACTGTCAAAAGACAAAGCAATTTGTCACAATTTTATTCACTAACCTGTGACAGGAAGAATTTTCTTAACTGTTCTCCAAAGAGGTATAAGGGAGAGAGGAGACACAAATCAGAAACCTCATGAACTAAAAGCTACATCAGGCTACAGCAGTGTTTTAGTCACTACTCAAAAACGTGTGGGGGAAATAAGAGCTCTAGTTAGGGAGCAGAAAGAGACAAACAGGGAGAGAAAGAAATAAGAACGCAAGCGGAAGATGGACTAAGAGCAGGGGACACCAGTAATTAAAAAACAAACTTGACACTTTCTAGAAATGAAGACTTTGAAGCGTACTTTGTCAAACCAAATCAGTGGTCTATGGCATACTTTTAAAATTGAAAACACCATGCAATCAAGTCATCAATTAACAAAACTAATATCTATTGATACTTCTGGAATATGTTAAGCCAGAAAAATTACTCCTGCAAGCTGCTGCCAGAAGAAGAATTTTTACAACTAGGCAGTAGAGACTTTGTGCATTGCCTAAATATCCTGCCATAGTCAAATAAAAGATTCACAGAAGGTAAGTTATCCTTGCTAGATTCTTAGAAATAGTGCATCATTCAGTCTGACCTTGAAGGGAACCTCACTAGTACAGACACACAAATGCCAGGCGTATTAGATGGTGCTTCTAAATAAAATAGATTGTACCTAGACATTTTACTTTAGAAAAATTAAACCTCTCTAGTGAAACCATAGTCTTGTGGAGTTATTTTTTTCTGGGATTTCTGTAAATCGAGAACAACCCAAGAAAATACCACAATATCAGAGGAAAACTGCAAAAGAAAGCACTTCCAAGAGCCAATGGGTTCAAACCTTCTTAGAATTTGCTAAAGCACCATCACATCGTTTCCATTAGAACCATCTCCCTTACAATACTATACAGCTCTTCCCAGTTTCTGTAACAGCCAAGAAACATCCATCTCCTCAGCCTTCTTACTATTAGCTAGCAGAGAAAGAGGTTGGAATTTATAACTGGCAAAAGAACAGTAAGGAACCACATGGTTGGGAAAGCAAACCATAGTTGCTCTCTGGATGATAAATCTAATTTTGGCTAACTACCCAGGCAATTAGTTTGGGGGATGCAACCCAAAAATCGTCTCATGTACCTCTTAATGGTGGGTACTGGCAAAGGATTCAGCAGATACATACACATGTGCTCATGATATACTAAGATACTAGATGACATGTCTCCTACCCTGGTATGAGCCTTTGCAAGCCATAGTAAGGAAAAAGTTAGTTATCAGTAAATAGTTTTATAGCATGAGACTAGTCGAAATTTGCATGCTGTGCTTTTACTGCCTATTAGTCGTTGTCGGAGAATAACTCAGTTTTTTTAGGCATTAGCTACAGGCAGAGTGTACATGACTTATGATATCTGCTGTCAGGCCACAATGTGCCAAAACCTGATCGCCATCTTCAGATTTGAATTTGCCTGAAGGTCCGAGGGGAGGATAAGATGTACAAATATCTCTAATAATTGAAAGCGTTCATTAGTCATAAAGCAGGAGGGTGCCAGTTCTATCTAAAATAATCTCAAGCTGCAAACCTACTGTTATATATAAGTAACCTATTCCCGTTTGCAGCACAAGCCCATTTTAGAGATTCACATGTTGTGTATAGGTTACAAAGCAGGACTTCACCTGGAGTGGTCAGTAGGAATTGTTCACAAACGAGTGTCTCAACACTGTCTGCCCAACTCTTTCTCTTTGTGCCTGAACATCCATACAATAATACTTAGTAAATGTATTAACACAAGACCATGTGGCAGCCTTACATTTGTCAGCCAATGAATTGTTTCAAATGAAAGCTAGTGAAGCAAATGTTTTCTAAGAGGCCTTGTTCTGGTCTTCGCATCAAATGTGGAGAAAGTGCCTGGAAAAATAACCCAAATTAGTATTGAATAAATTAAGCACAGATTGTACTTGTAAGGGAATGCCTCTTTTTGGATAGTCCCCCCAATTAACTTACAGGCCCTAGGTACCCCGGTACCATACACTACGGACTTATAAGTGAGTTCGCTTATGCCAATTGGCTAAAAGCCAATCAACCATACAATTTTAAGGGGTCAGAACACTCGCACTGAGGTCTGTTGGCAGGCCTCAATGCACTCTCAGAATTGAAAAACCAGCAGCATCAGTCCAAAACTTAGTGTCCGCCTCATGGACTGCAGCATGGATTTTGCCACTTAGCAGACAAAGTAAAACATGACTCCCAGTCTGCCACTGCAGAGTGGAAAGACAGTTTAAAACTGCTAACTCGATTTTGCCATTCTAATCAATAGCAAAGCACAAAACTCACTTTTTAAGATGTGTACGTCACCCCTACAGCAGGCCCATTGAGTTCTAAGGCAGGGTGCAGCATATTAAAAAGTAGAACATATGTTTAACATGTTCTGCCAGTAAAAACACTCAGTTATCGTTTTTACAGGAAGAGAAATTGGTAGCCCCACTGGCAAGTATAGAGTTGCATACTGTCATCTCAGACTGTGCTAACTTCTGAATGGGACTACCAAAGTTGGAACAAGTTACATTAAGCCAGACTTGATGCCCAAGTCGAATTAATTTAACTTGTAGCCACATTCAACTTTTAGAAAGTTGCCACTCTGTTGCCTAGTTTTTCACTGGCCATTTGCTGAAGCTGGCCATAAGACAACCTTCTGCCCGTTTGGGGAGATGTGTCAATGGCTCCAAGGATGGATGATGTGTTACCTCCTCCAGGCAGGAAGCCACACAGGGTGTTGGCCCAAAAGGAAATCTTCAAGGGGGAAGCCATCTTTGAAGGGCAAATGGTGAACACACAAGAGAAATGCTGCTCTTTTGTTCGGGTAGACAGGTTGGAGTCGGGGACAGAGAGGGGGGGGGGGGAAACACTGCCCAAACTATTTTTTCCATTGGCGTGTAGCACACAGGTAGCCACACCTCTAGGGCGAGCTATCGAACTCAATATACTAAGATAGGGGGTCCCGAAATCTTGGGATTGGGCAGAATAGAACACTCTAGTATAGCCAGATAACACACTTCACAAGAAGTTGCCATCAGGTGGGCAGGAAGCTAATAGCCTATTGGTTAGTAACTACAATCTCTCCTCAGAGCATTAAAGAGGCACCCCTAACACCTACATCTCAGACCTCGCTTGGACTGGAGTAGAGGACCGCCTTAGTGACTGAGGACCTGGCAAAGAGAGGGATCACCATAGTTGGACTGCACCTCCTGCTGCTTGGCCTAGCTAAGAAAACAGGGGAGTAGCCAGAAAAAGTAAATACCCCCACTCTGACTCACATCCAGAATAGTTGCATGAGTGAGCAAGCCTGTTTCTCGCTATAAAATATATCCTTTAATCTCGTCTATCTTTTCTCTTTCTTCTACTAGCTCTCCCTCTCTCAATCACTCTTTTCCGCTCTCCTCCCCTTTCCCACTCATGCCCTTCTTCTTTGTCCATTTCCTCCCATTGTACTCTTTTCCCTCCAACTTCTACCTTTTCCTCCCTCTCATCACTTTGCCATTTTTCCTACTCAACTCCCTCTTTTTTCTTCTGCGTTCCTTTTGTCTAACCCTCACTCACCTCCACCCCTTCTGTTGGTCACCCTCCTAGTCTCTCCTCCCTCTCCAAATTCCATTTCTCTCTCCCTCTCTCTTCTCCCCTCTAGCATCTCTGTCCGTTTGTCCCTTTAATCTCTCACCCCTCCCTTTGCCCGTCTTTTCCTCTCACCTCCTGTCCCTTCTTAACAGTTGTTATAAAAAGCACAGACTTGTCTTGCCCAGTGTGTCACTAGTTTGGACAAAAGCAATCAATTTAAATTACCACTACCCCTCACTCGTGCCATTTTTTTTCCCAATGTGAATTAAAAATTATAGACTGAAAAATTGGTTTCTTCCTTCCTAAGAAACAAGATGAGTAATAACAAGCATTGGCATAGCCAATAGGTCTCGCCTTTGGGACCTTATAAGTGTATAGCCATGCAACGGTTGATGTCATTGCACCAAGGATATTATGCTGCATAACTAAATACTTATAAGGTCCCAAAAGCGAGACCTATTGGCTATGCCAGTGCTTGTTTTTTTTTTTTTTTACTGTAGTTTCAATAAATCATTCCAGCAGCCTCTGCAGTGCTCTGGTAGGGTTAGAGCAGGTACAATGAGTACTGAGAAGGTATCACTTAAGTAGGAGTTAGTTTGCAGAAAGCGTGCTTTCAGATATTTGCCCTTACCTTCCAAAGTGCACCCCTTGGTGGAGAATTCATGGCTGTGACACTACCACTTGTGAGTGGCATCACCTTTTACCAAAACATGTCTAGCATCATTGCAAAGGAATAACCTTCCATGGGGCCAGTTGTCACTTTTATTTAGACCTACTAGTATCTCCCGTGTGGCCGCACTTCCAGAATGCTCCTGCCCAGTTTTTAGGTCTCGGCTAGCGAAGGCTGCGCTCCCCTGTTCTCCATTGGCTGGCCTCTTCAATGCTGGCCAGCCATTGGAGAAGAGGTCCCGTCATTCCGATCAGGCCCCGTCCTTTTCGGATCGGGGGGCGTGTTTTTTGCAGAAAGTCTAATTATCTCCTCCAGCCAATGGCAGGAGGAGATAACAGCAAAACACGCCCCCGAATCCGAAAAGGACACTGCGTTTCTCCGAGGCATTTCTGCTTCGCCTCGGAGAAAGGCGGTGGTGTCTTCCGGTGCCCTCGGCTTGTTTTGCTTTTCGCTCGTGCCTTCATATGCCTACTAGTTTTTGTAACGCTTGGGAGTGAGAGGCGTAGATTGCACTCTCTCTGCCGTCTCTGGAAACAGCTGCTGGTTCCCCAGCACAGCGAGGGATGGAGGGCCCTTCTCCGGCCAGGTGTGCAGGGGCTCCAGAGAAAGTGGGGGACAAAGCCTTTCAGCGCAAAGCGCAATCTTTTTTTTGCTTTTCGCTCATGCCTTCATATGCCTACTAGTTTTGGTAATGCTTGGGAGTGAGGGGCGTAGATCGGTGCTCTCTCCGCTATCTCTGTAAGCAGCTGCTGGTTCCCCAGCACAGCGTGGGACGGAGGGCCCTTCTCCGGCTGGGTGTGCGGGGGCTCCGGCGATAGTGCGAGACAAGGCCGCGCGGCAGCAGGTAGGTGCAGAGACCCGGGAAATAATTCATGAGGCGGGGGGGGTCGGGTTTCAACAGCACCGGGACTCACCACCGAAAGGTAAAGGGGGAGAGGGTTGATTAAAGTGGTGAATCCTGTATTATGATCTTAATGTTCACCATATGCATTTCATACAGCTGCGTAGGTCTCACGGTGTCCTACGTGACGTCGTGCGTTAGTAGACACATCCTTGTTTTTTTTTTTTTACTACGGGCTGCACGTGAGCAGTGCGCAGTGGGAGTGCGCACGCCAGGACTCGGAAATGGTCTCTCTCACCTGGGCAACTGTCCGGCCTGGTTATCGTTGCTGCTGGGCGGAGCTGGCCTTCTGCTGCTGCTGAAGCTCCGGAGGCTATGGTATCTCTTGCACCGGCGACCCCCAGGGCCCGTCCCGCTACCCTTTTTGAGAAACGTGCTCCAGATCAGCTTTGGGGGCACGTTACAGGTCTTTGCTGAGGCAAGTGATCACAAACGTACTTAAAGCGAATTGATTGCAGATGGGAGCTGCCAAACCGGGAATACATTGTGTAAAGATTTGTATAAATGTCGCAATTTTCAAGAGGAGATCTCTTAAGCCTCCCGAAAATTGCACTTTAGATGCCGCATAGGAAAGGCACAGAAGGTGGCCCTGCCCTGGAAGCGGGCGACTGTAGCTAGTGGCTGGCCATGCGGATATCCGTGTTTCTTTAAAACCGCCCTCTTAAAGGCAGTGTCCTAAACTAGGACTAATATACGAGTCATACAGTTCTATCGTTTTCCGAGGTCCCATCACATACTCGTTGGCAGGGCTTTAAGTGAGATGAAAAAACAGGGGGGGGGGGGGGGGGGGGTTGGTCTCTCAAGGGGGCGTGGTCAGTGTAATTAAGGGGGTGGCTTAAAAATACGTAAGCTGAAAATCTGTGTGTAGCACAGTGTACCGCCCAACTTATTTTGCTGTTCCTCTCATTGCGTCCAGATATATCATACAAGCCACATCATACCTACAACAAGTCAGGACTATTGGCTTTGTCAATGGCAGTTAGTTGCATAAGATAAATAAGCAGCAACTATGGCTTGTGTATAATTTTGAAAACGCTTCCACTTACAGCCCAGGTGACACCACGAAAATGTTGCTGCTCCTGAGATTCAAAAACAGACGGGGAAATCCAGAGAGAAAAGGACCCTCTTGAAATGATTTCCCTTCCCCTACAACCCTCACCACGTGCACATCGATGTGCCTGCTGTCACTGCAGTCCGGAAAAAAAATGACCGCCTATGCCAGGGCACAAAACAGAGCCCGATGGAGACCCATTCGAGGCCCCCTTAAAACAAGCATTTACAATGCAACGGTCTCGGCATTGTTAAAGTTAGAGCTATTGGTATTGCTCATGACATTATTTTTGTTTGTTTTTGTTTTTAACAATGCCGTTTATTTAAATGTTTGGAAAACAAAAACAAACAAAAATAATGCCATAAGCAATGCCAATAGCTCTAACTTTACCAATGCCGAGACCATTGCATTGTAAATGCTTGTTACTGACACTTCGATCTCTTCTTTGATTCTGATTGCCAAGGAAAAGTCATTTGAAGGCGCTGTGTGTTTTGCAACAAACCAAGGGGCATATTATCAAGACAGGCGATAAAATTATCGCCGCTTTAGCGGCAGAAAACTGCCGCTAAAACGGCGATAATGGGCTTGATAATATGCTCTATGGAATTCCAATTGAAGCCCATGTTAGAAGTGAAGGCCATCTAACCTGAGCTTCAATTGGAATTCCATAGAGCATATTTTCAAGCCCATTATCGCCGTTTTAGCGGCAGTTTTCTGCCGCTAAAGCGGCGATAATTTTATCGCCTGTCATGATAATATGCCCCCAAATTTCAGTGAACTCCTCTCCGCCACATCCACTTCTTGATCTGTGAATTCCTAAATTAATAGAGCCAATGGCCCAATCCTCAAACCACCTGTTGCTGTATGTGCCTGTGCAAAACAAGGTGCAGGCAATCCAAAGCTTTTTTAGGTCTCGCCTGCGAACGCAGCGCGGAGCGCTGCTTTCGGCGAGATCTATTGTTGCTGACTTGCCTCGGAAGGGGGACAAGAGATGTGCACGCGCAGGCTTTTGGCGGATTTGAGTTGGTGTACGCGCCTACAGCCACGCGGCGTGCACATCTCCTGTCCCTCTTCCCTCGCAAGCCAGCATTTAGTTTCACTTTCTACATATGGAGAATCCCACTCACCCGGTCTGCGGGGGGAATCCTTCTGAACGGCGGCTTCCGGAGCACTCCAGCTCCACTACTGCCAGCACCACGCGGGGCTCTCTCCTTATGCATGGGAGCCCCGCACTGCTATCTGCCGCTCTTCACCCGGGCCCCCTCCTGGGACCCGGGACTTCAGCTCCCACACCGGCTGCACGCGAAAGTAACAGGTACTGCGCATGCGCGGGCAGCCCTCGCCTCCCAGGTCTCCTCCCCAGCCCGGAGCTGCTTTCTGTTTTGCTTGTTGTTGAAGGGTAGCGAGACACATATGTGGCTTATTTACTGTATTTCGGAGCGAGGCACCCGCTTCAGGCACACCGCGCTCCGTTAATTTAATTATTTGCCATGAGGTTCCCCCCTCTGCTGCTCTTTGCCTCGGGCCGTGCTGAAGATTCGCTCTCGTGTCTGAGCTGGGGAGTCAGCCGTGGCGCCGAGAGCAGCTAATCTAGTCCAGCGCCCTCCGCACACTCATTCGGTCACTGAAGCCAGTCACGCGTCCGGGAACGCGTGGCGAAAGGATGTCGCAGATGGGTGGGTGGGTGGTTGCAGCCAGACCCCACGTTGGGGAAGTGCATGAGCATACTACGGCGCAGAGCTGCAAGAGAGGTGCAGAGCGTGGGACCCCCGTACCGGCTGACCCCTCATGGCCTACTAAATGCCTAAGCTGGTAAGTGCAGGAGGGCGGTGAAGTGGGCATGGGGGAGAACTGAAGCACTGCTGCAGAACTTTCTTCGCTTTTTTTATTTACAAGTTTACATTGCTTGTGTTTTTAAAGAGATATGATCCCTCTCACTGCTTGGATGAGTTACAGTGAGGGATGGGACTCAAGGGCCTCTCACGTCCACCCTGGTGTCCTTTATGTTTTCAGTTTTTTGGATGTCTTTGTAGACTATTTTCACGTGGGAGTGTTTCGTAGTTATTTACTAGGCCGTCCGCTACATTCACACGACCCATGACCCGGGAGCAGTGAAATGCCTTATGCATTTAGACAAATAATGCCACTGTAAAGTCTCTTGTGATAAAACCAAACTACTCGGGAATAAATATGTTTTATGGAAGTAGCAATGGATGGCACAACTGTCATCGAGGGCCATGCTGGGCTTAGCTGCCAGGAATAGCAGACACATGGATTTCTGAAGTAAATGTAGTATGAATGCAGTTCCACATAAATTAGAACTATATTTGTAATTGATATTTAAACTCCTCCTCAGCGCTCGATATAGAAATAACAATAGCTTGCTCTTTTATAGCACGCCATATACCACCTCGGCTGTTTCTTAGCTCTGTAAATAACAGGTGTTGTTGATTATATTTACCCATACATAATTTACGCTACTTTTTTGGGAGTAAGGGATGGGCGGACGTAGCTAGGATTATAACTAATGACATTCAGCTTTCCGCAGATGTCAGCACTGAGCGTTTACCTCACCGGACAATTTTTCTAACTTACTGTGATACGTGGTGGCTAGTGCTCATTTGATTACATTGAAAACAAGCATTTGCAATGCAATAGGTCTCGCATTTACGAGAGTTTAAACTATTGACATTGCACAATGCCTTTTATTTCGTTTTTTGTTTTTAAAACAAATAAAAGGCATTGTCGTTTACAATGCCAATAGCTTAAACTCGTTTTTAGGTCTGGCTTCACAGTGCATCAGTCTATAAGACCAGTGGTTAACAATTCTCTCCCATATACATAGAGGGGTCTTTGTCTCTGCCCCACATAAGTACGGTCAGGACTGTTCAGTGGATCATTTCGCCTCCTATGGGGTGCTTGGACTGCAGTGCAGAAGGGACTATTCTGCATCTTAAAGGGAAATTGAATCTTCAGACATTAAACTGTTTATCTCATACATACGTTGACACGAAAAGTAATTGTTGCATTCTTTGTATTTTCACCGTAGCAATCAGGGCTCCAAATGCAAGTCAGGCCTATTGGCTTTGTCAATGCTCATTAACAAAATAAAAGTACCTCACTCATTTGCCTTTGTTGCAGTAGTTTACAGAAGACTAGTGCAATGGTGACTGGATGAATATTGTGTACAAGCTGTCCTGTTGGATGGTCAGTCACAATGTCACTTTTCACTGGTCCAAAGGAGCAGAATTATCTAATCGAGACCACTGAAAACATGCGTGAAACAACCGTAGCATGAACATGAGACAATCCGCAGTGTTGTATCAGATGTGGCAGAATGGCAGACCTTGTGAAAATCAATCTTCTGACCTATATGTTCGGTTCGGTGTCGGTTTTGTAATTTCTAATTTTCCAGCCCCTGGAAGATTTTCAAGTAAGGTTTCATCCCAGTTACTCGCTGTCGGATTTGCTTTCTGCGACTAAAGCAGCCCTTTCCCCACTGGTTTAACGATAGAGACTTTGGCGCGGCAGAGGAAGATACCATTTATCACAGATCACAGGGAGAGGGGAAACTAAAGATCAAGAGACTCGGACAAATGGGTGGCTGCAAGTAGAGGAAGCAGAGAAAAACAACTGAAAGCAGAGAGCAGGAAAGATGAAAGCAACCTATACAGGCACATCAAAGACAGCAAGGCCGGACGAGGGCAGTGGCTGTGGACTGCCAGCTTTGTCCGACATGCCCTGCGGCAAACACAGAACACAAGTCCGACTCCAGGCCTGCCACAGCCCACTGGAATGATAGAGGGTCTCGTGACAGTTCCCATGGCTTTACACTGCCCGAGGTAGTAACTCCACACTCCTTTTATAGGTGCAATGACAGATATCGCACAACTGATAGTCCCCGCTACCCAACCACACACCCAACCACAAGCACACACACAACCAGAACACACACAACCACAACACACACAACCACACACACACAACCACACACACACAACCACACACACACAACCACACACACAACCCCAAGCACACACACAAGCACACACACAACCACAACACACCCAACCACAAGCACAAACACACACAACCACACACACACAACCACATACAACCACACAGTCAGTGCACACTTTCACCAGGCACAGACACCATCAGTCAGTGCATGCTTTCACCGGGCACAAAAACCACCAGCCGTCAGTGCACGCTTTCACCAGGCACACTCCACCAAATGTCAGTGTACGCTTTCACCAGGCACACACCACCATACGTCAGTGCACGCTTTCACCAGGCACCCACATCACCAGCTATCAGTGCACAGTTTCTACAGGCACAAACACCACCAGACATCAGTGCATGCTTCCACCAGGCACACACCACCGGACGTCAGTGCACGCTTTCACCAGGCACACACGCACACCACCAGCCGTCTGTGCACGCTTTCACCAGACACACACACACCACCAGCCGTCAGTGCACGCTTTCACCAGGCACACACACACACCACCAGCCGTCAGTGCACGCTTTCACCAGGCACACACCACCAGCCATCAGTGCACGCTTCCACCAGGCACACACACCACCAGCCGTCAGTGCACGCTTCCACCAGGCACACAGACACCACCAGCCGTCAGTGCACGCTTTCACCAGGCACACACACACCACCAGCCGTCAGTGCACGCTTCCACCAGGCACACACACCACCAGCCGTCAGTGCACGCTTCCACCAGGCACACACACCACCAGCCGTCAGTGCACACTTCCACCAGGCACACACACCACCAGCCATCAGTGCACAATTTCTACAGGCACACACACCACCAGCCATCCGTGCACACATCAATTGTTAACGCATCCACAATTAACTATTGTAGCAATCGCAGTATGGCGCACTTTACTTTTAAACATATTCATCTAAAGCGCAGCATGCCACCATTGCTACAAAAATAAATACACATTTTTTTGGCCTACTATTTATTTAGACTTTTGTTGCAATTGGTGTTGCAATATTTAGCAATGCCAATAGCTCAAACTTAATTAATGCGAGACCTATTGCATTGCAAATGCTTGTTTTATTTAGGAAATGAAGATTGGTTTAGATATGGAAAGGCTTTGAAAACTGCTATTTCCCTTTTGAAGTCATACTACTAGTTGCCATTACTGCTTGACATCATTGTTGTCTGACAGACTTTGATGCCAAGATGCTACACTCGCTGCACGTATGTGGTAAGTGTTCTAACATAAGAAAACCAACATCCCAGTAACAATTTGCTGCAGAGTTACCTGCACAGTGATGGGTCTGAACAAGCATGGATGCTTGCTCCCAAAAACCTTTTACCGTTGTTTAAAAGGTTTCACAAACTATAAATCCACCCCGTTTAGTATCATCCTTACCATTTTCTCAATCTACCGCTTCAAAGGTTTGAGGGGGGCCTGGCTTCAAAACATTTTGCTCAAGGGTGGCCCTCTGTAACAAAGTTTGAAGACCACTGACTTAGTGGTTCACCCTTTTCGCCTTGCCCAAGGGAGGAAGACATTTGGTCATTCAATCTGCCATGTTTTATACACCCTGCTTTGGGACGCTGCCAAACCTCCATTCACTAGCTCTTCTTGCAGAAAGCGAAGCAAAGATGTCTTCTGGCTCCCCATGAGCATAGATGCTGTACCGCAGAAGGATGATCTTTATAAAGGCACATTGGCATTCAGCTTTAGTTGCAGGGAAATCTGTGGTTCTGGGATTTCAAGCTATTCAACGGCAGGTGCAAGTTTTTCAGCAAATCCTGACTTTTTCGTAGCTTTCTAGTCCTTGTAGTTACAATTACAATACAAAAATTTCCCCATTAATAGAGGACTGCAAGCACCACCGTACATAACGAAAAACATAAGAATAAATAACTTGGGTACTCCCACGTTATGAGGAACATCTTGAAATTTCGACTGCCAGCATCCACTTCTAGATCACATCAGTATAACTTTAACATCTGATGCAGGAAACTTTTTGAGGACTACTGTACTGAGTTCTGGGAGACCAGTAGAGTGTATATAATTTAAATGTGTTTAATTTTTAATTTTTTCAATTCTGCTAAATGCACCTCGACAAGGATCAGGATCACCGCTCAAATTAGAACATTCACTTTCCTATTATACTCTTAATGCTACAACTAATGCAGCGCAAAATGCACGCACTGATGAGCTGTTTAAGAATAGCTATATATATGCAGGGCCTACATCACAGCACATTTAATGACCACTCTCCAAAGTTCATTTTATATACCCCGATGCGTAGGCCTCGAGCGCCGGCCTTGCCTGAAACAGAAAGCCGCCTCAAAACATCCATTCGACAGCAACCGCCAGCCAACTACCCCGCTCGCTAGTCTCAGATTCACTAACATGACATACGTACATTTTCCGGCTCGTAAAAGGTAGCCGTTTCGTCCTTTTACGCGGTTAGCGTTAGTATTCAGGAAAAGATGGAGAACGTGTGGAAGTCGCACAAAATAGCCTACGCCGGAGTGCTTCCCAGAAGGGGCACGGGAGGGTAAGTAAGAAAAAACACATTACCGCCAGCTCCTGCTTGCGCTTCACCAGCTCAGCCAGCTCCCGGCGGGTGTCGGGGATTTGCGGGGTGGCCGCCTTGTTGTGCATCGCCATATCGGAAGCTATCGGGAGGCAGGGTGTTGGGGGAGGGAGGCGAGCCCGTGCTAGACTGGTAACCGGTCCGCAGAGGGCGCAGGTCGCTCAACAATCCTGTCATCGAAACACTGGCGGAGTTCCCCTCCATCCATCCCACTGTCTAAAGTCAGCGAAGAAACAAGTGATCTGTCCCTCCGATGACCCGTCCTCCCTCCCGCACAGGCGCCTGCAGAGCCCCCACTGCTCCCCAGTCCGCTTTCACTTTCGTCCTTTACGAAAGCTTTCTTGTCTTTATGGGGCCATATGTTTGAAACACATGGCCTCAACGATAAGAAAAGCTTTTACCACAGAGACGTAAAGGAACCGAGCCAGTCCAACTGGGACGGCTCTAAAAGAGAAAGGTGTACGTCACTAGACGCTCTTTTTCAATGGCTGGCCACCATTTAGCATAAACGGTGATGCCAGCCAATGGAAAAGAGGGGTGGGGCTTAAAGACCACTAGAGAAATCTCCTAACTCATTAAATCTCACCAGCGAGACTGCGCATGTCTGCGCAGTCTAATCCAGGCGAGACCTAAAAATGACATGGCAGCTTTCTCCATTGAGCTATATGAATTTCTTCAATACAAAAAGAAGTGATCAACATAGTTTTGCCATCTTAAAAGTCTCGTAGGGAAAGCAGTTTTACTTTTAACCCTTAGAAAGCACAGAAATCTTTTGAACATACGCGAAATGTAGGCGTAAGCACGCAGGCATGCCTTCCCACACCGATAAAACACCCCAGTAGCTGCACATGATTATAGGAGATGAGAGAGATAAAGGCATTTACAGTGCTGCTCGACTTTTACTTACAGCTTATATCAAAATATAAGTGCCAATGATGCAGACTAGGATTTAGCAGATTAGAGTGCATCTCGCTGTCTCTCTTGGGAGATTAAGCAGTGCTTTGAGGCCTTTGGGGTTGTAGTCCTCAACAGGCAGACCGCCATACATAGGAACTGACCAGAGGACTTTAACCCCCATAAAGCTCAGTCACTGTAACAAGCAAACCAAGCTGGAGCTTAATGTCCTACTGACAAGTTCCACTCAGTCTGGTGGTTTTTGGAGCCCCGCTCAAGCTGCTAAAGCAGGGGGCTGCCAACGCCACTGCATGGAAAGGACTGTGCCCTGCTCGTGGAGAAGTCGTCTCTCGAGCCAAGTGAGAAGCAAAGACTCAAAGAGTCAGTCTGTTAGGGTGTGGCCAAGCCGAGCTGCAAGATGGCCACATATTAAATCGGCACGGCAGGCCAGACCTCATAATCGACATAATCCGGCTAACAGCACTGAAAAATAAGCATTGCTGAAAACTCACTGTTCACCCACATTGCGGGTGCACAGGCCATTGTAATTTGGAGATCGCGCACGGAGAGGATACGGCTGTAGTGAAAAGATGCCGCCTGAGGCCTGTTGCGGCCTAAAGACAAGGTCCGAAAGGAACCAGGGGCCTTGTGTAGTGCGGAGGGCTGACGACTTAGGGGCCATCCTGACATCCGGCCACGAAGGATGGCCAGAGTCCTGGGGGGCACGCCAAAGACCAGCTGCAGCTGCACGGAGAGATCGGTAGGGACGCCCTTGTTCCCCAACAAAAAATTCTGGACCCGCGCGCCAGGGACAGTGCTTAGAGTGCGATCCGACTGGAGCGACCTGCGGCAAGAACATCTAAGGGGTGAGCCGCGCGGAGGCCCGGCGGACCTTCGCATTGAAGACAAATTATTGCACTGTGAGCACACATCTAAGTAAAGCTCTACACAAAACGAGCTGAGCGGCGGGCATTAGCATATGGCCCGAACTCTGCACCGGTGAGAAATCCTTAACCCAGCGCATTAATGCACAATTAATCTGCAGGAATCTAGTATCGCGCATCCCAGCCTGCAAAAGAGACTCTTGTGGAAGCCCTGTTGGCGTAGACCCGAGCTGGCAGCCTGAGCGGGATGGACACAGTGAGTGAATTGCCGCGGTCGTCCTCTGGCTCGTGAGGTGAAGCGATAGCCTGCTGGCAGGGCGCGGTGTCCCCCGGGGCCCTATGGATCACAGAAATCTTGCTTTGTGCACACTGGGACTCAATAAGCAGGGGTGCACACTGGGACTCAATAAGCAGGGGTGCACCCGATACGCCTGAGTTGTGGAGGTCAGGGCAGGCTCTGCTTTGTCTGTTGGCAGCATACTCACTCACCAGCAAGGGGCCATTTGTACTCTAACTGGACAACCAGGAGGATGACTGGAGGTGGGATGCTCTCTCGGCCTGCACCCCCCTCACCGCGGAGGTGATAAAACGGGCTCCATGAACACACAGGCGACTGCCTAAAGAACCATGGGTGGGAGCGGGCAGCGTGGACCCTGTTGGCCGCACCCGTGGAGAGGCCCGCTGCGAGGCTCAAAACGGATTGCATTGCTGGGCGGAGATCCCCCGCTACCTCATCACTTAGCCACAATAGTCATGGGGAGAGCGAGCGGCAAGCAACCCAGGTTGACGTTTGAAAAAAGGTCCAACAAACAGGAAGGTAGGCTTCTTGCCTCAGAGGAAGTGGGTGACACCGCTATGAGCGGTGCACAAGATGATGATATTCGCGCAATGTTAAGATGTTAAAGCAAGCCTACTAGCCATAGACTCCAAAATAGATACTCTGGCAGCCCGAATGGATCGGATAACACAGCGTGTAGAGAAGCACGAAAATCGTATAGATAGACTCGAAAACAGAGTGTCTGATGCCGACGACCTACAGACTGCAACACAAGAAAAACTGCTGCAAATTGACACAGTATTAAATTTGATAAAAGCCAAAAACGAAGACCTGGAAGCCAGGTCAAGGTGAAAAAACGAGCAAATTACTGGCATTCCAGTGTCCACAGACATTGAAAAAAAATAATATGGAAACATTTGTAGAATTCATGTTGCAAGACCGATTTGGGGACGAACTCTCACACATGTTCCTCATAGAGCATGTGCATCGTTCTCTTGGTCCCAGATCACCTCCAGGTGCGCAGCCGCAACCCATTCTCACCTGTGTGTTAGATTATCGTGATCGAGATACGATCCTGAGACTTGCCAGGAAACAGGGATCTGTGCAATACAGAGGCAGTGCTATATCCCTGTACCCGGACTTCACCCAGTAGGCTCAAGCGGCCCACAGAGTTTATCCCTGCCAAGAATCTACTCCAGCAGTCAGGAACCAAATACACTCCGATTTACCTGGCAGAGTTAAAGATGCACAGAACTGGCAAACACACCATATTTACGAATGCAAAAGCCGCATTTAAGTTTGCGCAACAAGCGGCCAAGACGCGAAAGCCGCCGAAATAAACGGGAGAGGTCTCGTCGGATGAACGTCTGAGTGACAATGACTGCATATTCATATTTCGAATCTTGGCTCTATGTCAAGAAGCAGATAAGTCTTAGGGGCAATATCAGAATCCACAGCACCCTTGGCCATCCTCCGTTCATCTGGGAGGGCTCATGGGTTCCACTATTAGCAAGTTGACAAATCCACAAGAAAAGGGGATGGAGGGGGCCAAGGCGATGCCAGACTACTTATCGGACAAATTGGGTTAATGTACAATTCAAAGTCGTGTTGTAACTAGGCTCAGCCACTCTGCAGCACATAGCAGGGGAGTCAGCTAGTGACCTCACATTCCCCCGGGTATAATTCCCACTAGCCCTTGGTCAGCCTAGGACTCCAACCAGTTCAGGGAAGTTACAGGGGATGAATACAACACCTGATTGTGGGGTTGGTGTGGGTGGGCGGTGGGTAGAGGTTGCTTATTGTTGTTGTTTGACACTGATAAATGTATTGCTAATGATGCTGTCACTCTATATATTCCAAACTGGCACTAGATCAGACTGTAGTATCCTTCGCATATACATAAATATTACTATCCCAATTGTGTTCCGGTTTACAGGCAGGAAACCACAAGTCACGCTGGGCGATCCTGCCTCCATATTGCACTCAAAACAAACAAAATAGCATGTCCTCGTTGAAATGCTTCACCTGGAATGTGAGCGGACTAAATGATGACAGGAAGTAACGATTAGTACATTCAAACCTTGCCAGACAGGTCATTACAGACCCCGAGGGGCGCTTCATATTTGTTACGGGCGGGATTTGTAATCAGCAGGTCATTATCACAAACATGTACGGGCCTAATACTGACAGTCCCGAATTCATCAACCAAGTATGGCACAGGATCCAATCAAAGGGTAATTCAGCAGTACTGTGGGGTGGCGATTTTAATGTAGTGTTATTGACACAGGAGGATAGAGTCGGCACATCTCGCACGCACCATCCACAAGCAGCTGTCACACTCCGCTACATAATAGAAGATTTCCACCTGATTGACTCATGGCGCGCATTGAACCCAACTGCCAGAGAAGGCACCCGCATAATAACACAGCGCGTGGTCCAAATTGGAATCATGGTTAACCTCCAAAGACATGCATTCATGGGTAACGGGGATCTCGCATTTTCCACGTACACGTATCGGATCACGCACCAGTCATGACCAAATTCCAAATCCCGGAACCCTATATCCAACCATTCACCTGGCATCTCCCTCCAAATGCATTACTTGACTCATTGTTTAGAGAAGAGATTCGAAACAAAATAGAAGAATATTTTGAACATAAAGTGGGAACAGTGGACTTAGTGGGCACAACATGGGAGGCATTTAAAGAAGTTATGCGGGGGGCCTGTATAGCATTACAGGCGGGAGTACTCAGAGATATCCGCAATAGGCTGAACAAACTTAAGCGCGAAATCCATGTGCTAGAATGCCAATATTTTCGGGTCCCAGCACCCGCAGTGTTGGTAGGATACAAGTAAAGTTAATGGAATTTCAAGAAGAGGCAGAGAGAAACTGAATTCCTGCACAAATATGTGCAGGCGCGCAGGGAGGGGGGGTAGGCCGGGGAAAACACTGGTGAATCTCCTAAAGCCCCCTAGAGGCTCGGCATACATTGCTGAGCTTTGCAACCCTGGCGCTCTACTGCCCCGATCGCCACCTGAAATTTTGAACTACATGAAAAACTTTACTCCAATCAAACTAATCCAGTTGACTCTTGAACTATCAGGATATCTTGACTCGCTGGAACTCTTATGGCTAGGCAGGGCGCATTGCGAATATCTAGATGTACCATTCTCGGCAGACGACATCAGGCAAGTGAGCCAAAGCCTACCGGCAGATAAGGACCCTGGGGTCGATGGCTTCACAGCCAAATGTTACAAAGAGTATAAAGAGCTGCTGGCTCCACGCCTACTGGAGGTGTATCAAGATGCTCTACAAAATGGAATACTAACGTAGTCCATGCGAGAAGGGATTACAATAAAACAACTGAAGCCAGACAAAGACCCCTCAAAATGCGGCTCATACCGACCACTCTCCCTAATAAATCTGGACGCAAAAAATATTCGCCAAACTATTAGCCAACAGATTACAACCATTAATTCCGCTAATTGCGCGGCCGGATCAATCCGGGTTTGTTCCGGACTGCTCTACCTCACATAATCTGCGCAAAATATTTGCACTTCTTCACTACTTTGCCTCTCACGTATCCGCAGTTGCCACACTGCTTGATGCCACAAAAGCCTTCGACTCCCTAGAGTGGAAATTCCTGTTTATGTTTACACTCTTAACCCGGCTGGGTCTGAGTCCCATTTTTATTAACCACATCAAATTGCTTCACACCTTATCCACTGCCAGAGTTAGAGTAAATGGCCTACTATCAGACCCCATAGGGATAACGCGGGGCACTCGTCACGGCTGCGCATTATCACCCCTGTTACTTGCCATTGCCACAGTGCCATTAGCAGCCCGGCTCAGGCAACACCACGCAAATCGTGGGATAGGTTTCACCACTAGAGGTCTGATTGTGTCGATGTACGCAGATGACATTACTCTGTACATCATAGACCCAGCAGAGAATTTTGCGCCCATCACTAGAGAACTTGTGAGCTACTGAGCCCTATCCGCAATTCAAATCAAATGAGCAAAATCCACTATAATCCCACTAACGACAGGCCCACCTGTCTTTGAAACAGAGTATCCGATAAAATGGGCAAACAGCCCGACCAGATACTGGATCAGTAGTGATTTACAAGAAATTTGGTCGCGCCAACTATGGCAGTGCAATGGGCTGGATAGAAGACTGAATACAAAGATGGAAGACCTTACCCCTGTCCCTTGCAAGTCGCATCGTCATCACTAAAATAATTATTCTTCCAAAACAACTATCTATTTGTAAATATTCCCATGCCAATAACGTGCAATTCTTCAAACAACTTAGGTCTAGCATGATTGAACTTGTATGGGCAGGGAAATAGCCCATGATATCTTGGGGCATGCTCACGTTACTGTTAGCACAGGGAGGGTTCGTCGCATCAGATTTTGAATTATTTGCATACAGCGCCGAGGCTCAATTTTTTCTGGCAGCACCCAACGCCATTTCAATTACATGTGGCCATTGAGATAGACAGGGTGGCACCCCAACCCCTAAGCACGGCACCCATCAAAACTACAAACGCCCTAGGCACGAAATTGACACTACAAAAATCCTGCAATGGGCCAGGAAAGGTCTCTATAAATGGGCAAAGCAAACTATAGGCACCATCGATGCCAGTATCAAGCAACCCACTGGGTGATCTGTACCCTAAAGGGAAGTTCCTTACACTTCAACAAATGTGTAACTCACCACAACACTCGGCACTAGACACATTACTGTATTACCAGTTGTGAGCCGCATGTCGGGAAAGGTACCTGATGGTGTGTAGACCCGAATACCAACCCAGTTTTAATTTTGATGGGAGCTGTGAGATGTTTCTGGGAGACCGACTTTCGGTATCTGTTCAAAAACGAATGAGTAGGTTGCAAAGGAATATCGGAATGGAGCTGTAAAAGGCTTTGTGTACTAGGCACTCTTAACTTCTGATGTACTCTGACAGACATGAGTTAACTGGAGCGAAAATTAGGGATGACTTGCCCAGATTGGTGCAATGAGTATCAATATGCCATGTGTGATTCCCTGCATTAGTTCATCACATGTCCACCATTAGAAAGGTGGAGGGAAACTTTTATGCAAACACTACCAATGACCTGATCTAAAGTACAATGCCCCTAAAAGCAATTTGTAGGAAAGTGTCCCTTTTTGTCATGGTCACCCCCACTTTTTGCCACTGGTACTGATATTTCTGACTGATGTGCACTGGTCCCTGCTAACTAGGCCACAGTATCAGTGCTCTTTCCCTAAAACATGGTAAAAGGGTCTAATAGAAAACAATTGGCACACACTTTGGCACCCCTATAAGTCCCTAGTAAGTGGCACCCTCCTGGACCCTTGCTTTTCATGGCTCTTCAGTACTTCTTCTTTTGCTTCGGCAGGTTCTGAATTCCTGGTGCCAAGGGCTCCCCTAAATACTAGTTTATGGGGTGTTAGGGGAGTGTAGACTAGTAGCCAGTGGGGCTACTTACCCCTGGGGTCACTACACCCCCTATCCGAACTCTTTCTGTGGAAAGTTGGCATAACCCAGTCCCAGAGTTCCTAAGTTTGCCATGACAAAGATGGCAGACTCTGATATTGTGTCTTCACTTTAGGTACCCCACCTATGGGGTGGAACTAGCCTGAAGGTGACTACGTCTCTATTACTACTAATTTTCCCACCTATCTAGGCACCAAATGGGCCCTGGACAGAGGGGGTCGGCCGCCACTTCTGTGAGGGAAGCCAGATTTGCAATCCAAAGGCAGTGGGCTATTTAAAGCTCCCTGCCTTGGAATGCAAATTCACAGGTCATCCTGCGGGAGGGGGTGTAAACACCCTCTGCCCAAGCAGGCTTTGTTCCTGACCTCTGAGAGCAAAGGACCTCACCCTTGGGCATCAGAAACTCGTCTGGGTAAGACCAGCCTGTGAGCACACCAGTAGTTGGTAGGCTTTCAGGGGTCATATCTAAGGTGCCCTCAGGGGCACCTTAATACACCCAACACTGAAATCAGTGTGGGTGTATTAATACGAAATGTTTGATACCAAACATCCCTGGTTTCAGTGAAGTCATCACATAGCTGGGGAACTAACTTTACCAGTGTCCAGCACATGTTTTAAAATGGCTTCCCTGATCACTAGTTTTGGCAGTATTCGAACTGACCAGCACAAAAGCATGCAGTTATGCTCACACATGCAGTATAGTGCACCCTGCCTTAGGGCTATAAGGCCTGCTGTATGGGTGACTTATCTATCCAGCATGCAGTGTCTGCAGGCATGGCACACAGGTTGTATGTCATGTTGTGTTTTCACTTTTTTCTGCACCAAGACAGGCAGCCTGTTTGACTTATGTGAGGGGTCCCTTAGGGCGGCACAATATGAGCCGCAGACCCTTATGGACCCTCTTCAGTACTTCAGGCCTTCGGTACTATGGATACCATTTACAAGGGACTCAAGAGAAGGTGTTAAAGGTATTGTCAATTGGGGTACAACTGCAAAAAATTTGTGAAAGAGACCTGGCACAGGGGACCTGGTTAGCAGGAACCCAGAGCACATCCAGTCGAAATCACATCAAATACCAGGTAAAAAGTAGGTATGACCATGTCAAAAG
This sequence comes from Triturus cristatus, assembly GCF_964204655.1. NCBI lineage: Eukaryota > Metazoa > Chordata > Amphibia > Caudata > Salamandridae > Triturus > Triturus cristatus. Next base: position 844,951,669 of record NC_140592.1, read on the forward strand.
TGAGACTTCCCTACACAGACTTTTATGAGAGATGCTCTTCACAGGAGGGTTGTCTCAAGGTTGGAGCACCCAGTAGGTATGACCATGTCAAAAGTGAGACTTCCCTACACAGACTTTTATGAGAGATGCTCTTCACAGGAGAGTTGTCTCAAGGTTGGAGCACCCACAATAGAGGCATAAAGTGTGAGAACTCTGCATCTGCCCATCAATAGCCACACTTAGTAGTGATCAGGAAGAGAGATACAAGGCTGGCCGCACCTAAAGGACCCTTCAAATTTTTAAAGCAAGTTCCCTATTTTATGCTTCAGTGCCAATGTCAGCAATATACTTCCACTGTCTAAGAAAACAACCACACCTCTATCTTGTGCACGTGATCAGGAAAAGGTGTTCCAAGATGGAATCCATGAGCCCCCATTATTTTTGCTCATTCATACTCCTAATGTATACATTACGCTGGTCAATCTGACCTACACGCAAACATGCACAGGCGTCGTAGTCTTGGGAGCAGGGTTAGAGTGCAGCAGCAGATCTTTAAATGAGCGAGTCTCCACTTCTGTGACAAAAAGGTCTGGTCACAACTACGATTTATAAAATATGGTACGCTGCCACTACTGTTGCACGTACTAAAACCATTAGTCCATTATCTAACCAACGACTGCACAGTTTGTACACCTCTCGAGGTCCAGAACGTTTCTCATGTCAAACGTAAATTCTAGGACTTCAAGCACATGCTACATTTGTGAAAGGGCAGATAGGGTTAGAAATAAAAAAAACAGGATGCCAGAAACTTGCTGCTGAGCACTCAGCCAAGAGGAGCACAACTGTACACCATGCAGTGAATATTCGGGTCCTAACACATGCTCAGGATATGAAAATCATCGGTGGTTTAACACTATTTTTTTACCATATCATCATCCATTCACATTAATATAATAAATTATATTTAAAGCCATCCAATTTTATATGTGTTTTCCTGCCCATCGCTAAGGAGGTGGTGCTCCAGATATTATGTGCCATCACTACACATGTTGCTGCCCACAAAGATTACTACTGTACAGAATTCGTGTTAGAATTGTCATCACAAAAGATGCTGAGAACTACTTTTTTTTTTTAATGATGGATCATTACTATAATGCTGCATAAGAGGCACAAACTGGTTACACAAGTTTCTATCTACTAGGGGACTGAAATACACAGTCTGTTTTTTTATGATGAGAGGTTTTATCCTGAACCTCATGACTAAAGTATGATGAACAAGTTACTGACCTTTGGAAAAACGTGTTCTGGTACAGACTCCATCTACCCACAGATTCCTCACTTTAGAATATTCCCCAGGCATCTGACTGGAAAATCTTGAGCAGTACCTCTGTGCGCTGGTGGGTGGCAATGATCGGCTCCATCCGCATCTGAAGTGATGTGCGCAGTGCCTAAACAGGTGCCACCACAGCAAGCGGACAATTTTCTTTTGTGTCTATTTCCGTGCTAAAAGTGCGTAGTCACTTTAGACTGAGTGTTTGACCAGTGTGCAGAATCTGACAATATGTTAGGATGAAGAGCCCATTTCGAAGAACAGAGAGTATGAGCGAGTCAGTGAGAAATCTGCGGTTAGATATTCTACAAGAAAAAACGTTACTGAAGGTAAGTAACTTGTTCTTCTAATAGCGAATTATAACCACAGATTACTCACATCAGAATTGACATCAAAGCAATACCTCCCCAGAGGTGGGTATTCAAACGACTCAAACCAGGAAGTCTTGGAGGACCGAAAGGACAAAATGCCGGTCCTGACAGACCAGGCAACCCAAGAAGTAGTGCTTCATTAACATGTGGATGGGCAACCACATAGCAGCTTGACAGCTGTCCAGGACAGGTACCCCTCATACTAATGTAGTAGTAGTGGCCTTTGCCCTGATGGAATGGGACAGCAAGCCGTCAGGAGGCTGCTTTTTAACTAAGGAATAGCAGATCTTTATGCAGAGTACAATCTATCGAGAGATGGCCATATACTGCACCTCCTTGCCTTTTTTTTTACTCCAGTGAACCCATTGAAGGACTGATAGTCCACCAAATGTTCTTTGGTATGATTGACGTAGATGGAAAGAGTTCTCTTTGGGCCCAGGTGCTGGAGTCTTTCCTGCTCCTTAGAAATATGAGGTGGGGCGAAAAATGTGTGGAGTGTGATATTCTGGCCAACATGAAAGTGGGTGACCACCTTCCACAGAAAAGAGGCATGTGTCAGAAAAACCAGTTTGCCTGGGTAAAAGCTGGTATACTGAAGGTGAATTGGAATAGCTTGAAACTCACTGACTCTCCTGGCAGATGTAATGGCCATGAAGAAGATCATCTTGAGGTTTAGGAGTCTGAGCTAGCAACTAAGCAGGGCTCCAATGGGAAGCCCAACCGCAGGCCTTGTCAGGTTAAAGGCACCACAAATAGTAAAACCGCTGACCAGGGGGTTGAAAGCGAGTCAGCATGACGGGCAGAGCACCAAGTCACATATTTGTCCCAACAGAGGACATATACATGATTTTTAGGTCTCGCTGGCGTAGGCTGCGCACATGCGCAGTCTCGCTGGCAAGATTTAATGTTTTGGGGATTTTTCAGTAAAGGGCTTTAAGCCCCGCCCCCACTTTCCCATTGGCCGGCGTCACGTTTATGCTAAACAGCGGCCAGCCATTGGGAAAGAGCGGTTGGTGATGTTTTCGCTCTGCTTTTTCTGCCGTCCCACATGGACGGCCTCGCCTGCTTTCCTTCTGAAGTAAAAGGTTTCTTATCTTTATGGGGCCAAACACATGGCCCCATAAAGATTAGAAACCTTTTAGCAGGCGAGGTCGTCCAAGTGGGACGGCAGAAAAAGGCAAACGAAAACGCCATGGCGAGCGCTTGTTCTTATTTTCCTCCTCACTGCTTGGTTCTACTTTCGGCAGTTTCTAGCTTCTCGCCATTATGGCGAGGGCAATAAAAGCTGTGACCATCCCTACTTGTTACTAGATCACAAAGACTGCCATTATTGCTTCGCTCATGCCGCTGGCAGTCTCCATATTCCCTGCAGCGCCGCTCGCTGTGCTTTTACTGGCCGACCCTCCACTTGTTCAGACTCAGAAATGTATTTTCATTTTTTCCCTGCCTATTTGCCCTGCCAGCGCGGAGCGTTTAAGGGATTTCCGTCCGTGAAGCAGGCCGCGGCACTGCAAAGGAGAAACAAACGAGGAAGCGGGCGTGTGTCCTGGGAAGGGAACACCGAGGAGGGGGGCCTGGCCTGTCCCCAGCGAGGAATGACTACCTCCTTTGTGAGCGGTCTGCTTTGTGCCTGGGAAAGTCGAGGGAGGCACGCAGGTTTGTGCTGCCACCCACGCAGTACTAGGTTCTGAGCTGCTGTCGTGTGTCAATGGAGTAACACATCCACCTCCCACTCTCCGAGGCTGCCGGCTTCCTCTGGCGGAGCTGCGCCTTCCCTCTCACTCAGTCTCTCTTGCGCTATTTCAACAGCCCGCACTCCCCAGTCCTCTAGCGAAATTCCTCCGTCTTATTTTCTCTTAGTGCGTCTTCTTTCCTCTAGAGCTCTTCCACATATGCCCCTCCTTTGGGATGATTTCCGTCTTTATATTTTATCTTATTACATTTTCTGTCCTTTAGCTCTTCCACGTCTGCTTCTCCATTGGGGTGTTCTTTTCGTTCCTCTATCTGTATTTCTTCTCTTCCACTCCCAATGTTGTCCTTATAATTTGTTCATCCTTAATTATTTCTTTTGAGAAAATCCTATTTCGTCAAACTTGTTCTTTTCCCGTGCCTGTCCTCCTTTATTCTTTCCCAATCAACCAGAGAGCTGTATTTTTCACTAATTTCGTGACTTGTTTTACCTTTTGACTGTTTACTAATCTTAATTCTCTTTGCTGTTCTACATTTGAGTTCATGATGTATTTTGCGTTGAAATCGGTCTCCCTTTTTCTGCTGTTGTTTCTCCCCTTACAATCCCAGCAACGCATGTTTGTGGAAGTAGCTTTCTTACATACTTTCTCAAGCGAGCCTTCTACATATAAGTGACCTAAAAATGCATGGCCAGTGTTACCCCATTTCTCATCTAAATATATCAATGTCTGTCTGGCTTTTTGCCATCGCGCATATTTTTATTGCACCAAAGTACACTTAAATGCCCCAAAAAGGCATGTTTGCACATGACAAAAAAGGGAAATAAACCATTCTCTTGTATTCACTCCCTGTAACATCATGGTCTTTCAAAACCATCATTCATTCAAAAACTTCTCACTCCTTACAACACTGCAAGAACACTGCGCTCTACCAATCAGCAGCTAATCGCTGTGCCCAAAGTAAAACAAGCATTGGCATAGCCAATAGGTCTCGCCTTTGCGACCTTATAAGTTTTTAGCCATGGAACAATTGGTTATTGCACCAAGGATATTGCGCTGCATAACTAAATACCTATAAGGTCCTAAAAGCGAGACCTTTTGGCTATGCCAATGCTTGTTGTTGAGAGCCGCCAAGATGACATCACAGACCTCGGGAGGCCGATCAGAGGCATTCAACTATTGCCACTCAATCTCCACACATGAAGGTGAAACATGCACTGGTTCAGATATAGAACCCTGCCTTGCTGCTGCGACAGAAGGTCCTCCCGAAGAGACAGCTAGATTGGAGGACAGATGCTCAGCAGTTCAGGATAGCAGACTCTCCTTGTCCAGTCTGGAGCCACTAGGATGACTTGGCCCAGGTCGGTCCTGATCTTATTGAGAACTCTGGGCAAGAACAGTATCAGTGGGTTGGGGTACAAGGACTTCCAGGTTCCAGTCTAAACAGAACGTTTCGTTGAGCAAGAGCCGCTTTAGAAACTTCAAACTTGAGAAATACTGACATTGCACTTTCTCAGGGGTGGGGAATAGATTGAGCCAAGATTCTCTCTATTCTCACAAGAGACCTTGAACCACCTCCAGGTATAGACATTATTCATGATCCACAAAGCATCAGTGGCTTAGTTTGTCTTCCCTGGCGTTCAGAGATCCCATTAAGTGCTGCACAGCCCAGAAGATGTCCTGTTGCTCCTGGCAGATAGAGAGGGTCCACGTCTCTGGGTAGTCAATAACCCTACTCTGTCCTGTTTGATGAAATACCTCATGGGGTAGTGTAGTCTGTGGACACCAGAAGCAGACTTCCTTTGATGGATGGGAGAAAGACTTTTAATGGCAAGCGAACTGCCCCCAAGTGCAAAAGACTGATGTGAAGCTGGGACTCCACCGGAGACTAGAACCCAAGGATCTCCACCTCTCCAAGGTGGCCGTCACAACGCATAAGCGATGCATCAGTCACCACTGAGTTCCGGTTGGGAAAGGGAGATGGGTTTGCTACTGGACAAATCTTGGTTCATTAGCCACCACTGCATATCTTCTCCAGCCTTCTTCGAGATCTGGACCAGGTCGGAGAGATTTCCCTGATGCTGAGCCGATTGGGATTTCAGGTTCAACTACAGAGCCAGCAAGTGCCATCTGGCGTGCTTCACTAAGACGATGCAGCAGACCATTAGAACCAGCAGCCTCAGAGTTGGTCTGATCAAAATCCAGGACAGAGGATGAAACATCAGGATAATAGCCAAAATGTCCTGGACTCTCCGCTCCGGAGGGTAGGTGCGGAACAGCACTGTGTCCAGAGTAGCTCAGATGAAAGGGAGCATATGAGAAAGGGTCCGGTGTAACTTCGGCAAGTTGATCGTCAACCCAAGCAAATGTAGGAGGTTCGCCATTGTCTGGAGGTGGGTGACAACTACCTGGGGAGAGCCCACCTTCAGCAGCCAAGTCAGGGTAGAGGAAAACAGGGACACCAGATCACCAAAGATGAGCTGCAACCACCGCCAGCCCTTTTTTGAACACCAGGGGTACTGGTGAGGCTGAAAAGGCGCACAACGACTGGAAATACTCGTGGCCTACTGTGAATCGATGGTAACACCTCTGGGCTTGCAGGACAGGGATTTCAAAATAAGAGTCCTTCAAGTTCAACATTATCATCCAGTCTCTAGGGTAGACAATATCTGAGCCAAGGTAGCATCTCTAATCTCTCTTTCTTCAGGAATGCGTTGAGGGCGCAGATCTAGTATGGGGTGGAGACCTCTGTCCTTTTTTGGCACCAGACAGTAGTGGGAAGAGCAACCACATTCTACTTGTGGTGCTTGCATCCTCTCAATGGCTCCCTTGGCCAACAGAGCCTGCACTTCCTGATGGAGCAGGAAGAGATGGTCCTCCATCAGGTGTTATGGGGATAGGGACAAAGGAAGAGAGGTTTCCAGAAAGTGAAGGGCATAGACCCTCATAACAATTTGAAGCACCATCTTGTCTGATGTTCTCGCTCGCCATCAGACCAAACGATTCTGACAGCAACCGCATAGCTGTACTGTGTGGAAGACATGCCAAAGGGGCGTAGAACCTGCGGCAGCCGGAGGGATGGGGGATTAGACAACACGCTGGCTTTGGTTCTCACGTCCTCTGTTGGAGCTGTGTCCAAGGCCATGAAAAGGCTGGGAGGCTGGGCGACCTTGGGGGTATGGCTGGTACTGTGGGTACAACTAGGAACCTCTACCACAGCCTCAGAAGGGGTCAAAAGGTGGAGTGCGGCTGGCACAATGCCAGGGAGGAACCCAAAGATCTGGTGGTAGCCTGACCTTAGTTAAAGATCTCAAGCACTGAATATGCTTTATCACCAAACACATGAAAGCCGTCGAAGGGCAAGTATAGCAGAGACAACTAGACATCCCCCGAAATGCTAGTTGCTCAGAGCTAGGCGTGACGTGGTGGCATGGTGCCACCATGGAGGTAATAGCTCTGCCGAGTTAATAAGTGGTGTCTGACCCACACAGGATGGATAACTTTGTTGTGTCCCTGCCATCAATAATGGCCTGGTTCAGTATGGCTCACTCCTTGTGAGATCGTGTATTACACGGTGTGGATGTGTAACCTTACCATGTAATATACTACCAACCCCGTTAGGGCTAGTCCGGTTTTGTTTGTCAAAACATAGCTCGACCCCCAAGTAGCTGTGGCTCTGAGCAGTCAGGCTTACACAAAGGAACATTTGCAAAGCATTTAAAACAGCACCAAAACAGTTGAAGGAGATAGAAACTTGACACTCAAGAAATCTGAAACCATTTTTATAGTAATACATCATACTTCTATGTATTTATGGACACCAAAAAGAAAATGATCTACTGGATAGCTCAGAAGATATAGATTTTAAAAGAAACAGTAAATCACGACTATATAATCAACCGCGAACAAGCATGTGCAAATTCAATGCATTTGACACTTCGAAAATGTTCAGCAAAAGCTTTTACAGGTTGGTATGCGGTTGCTTAGAGTTACTCTGGGCGACCGACTCCGGCAAGGAGCAAGTCAAGGGGACCAGCAAGGCCCAACAAAACAGTAAACTCCTCAAAAAGAGCAGTCTCCAGTCCAGTTCCGGCGCCAATGGCTCCTTGGTTGAATATGTTCCCTCATAGCCTTAACACTTTCAATACAACATAATTTTTCCAATTTAGCTCATCCATTAACTCACAATGGTGACAAAGAACATGAATTATTTCATTATATCCATTACTATCGAAAGTAATGGATGTAATAAAATAATGAAATAATTCATGTTCTTTGTCACCATTGTGAGTTAATGGATGAGCAAAATTGGAAAAATGATATTGTACTGAAAGTGTTAAGGCTATGAGGGAACATATTCAGCTGGTGTAGTTCTTTTCCCCTCTTTTCCCTAGCCTCAAAAGTATCCTTCAGAGGGGGTCCCCTTATTTTTGCAATGCCAATGGCTCCTTGCCCACTGACTTCTATGGAGTAATCGTGATGCAAGGAATCCAGAATGCTGAAGATGTTCAAAGATGCTGAAGATGCTGTGTAGTTGGACAGGGGTCTTCGATTGACTACTCCTCAGTCTGTGCTGCGAACAGAAAGTCCGCTAATGTCTGTGCTTCAAATTGGGCTCAGAGGAGGACTTCTCCACAAGCAGGACACAGCAGGTCTTTTCCTTTGCTAGTCCAAATAGCAGCAGGTACAGTCCTATTTCGGCGCAGCCTCTTCTTTGCTGGTTCCAAGATCAGCAGGGCAGTCCTTCAGTCCTCTTCTTCTAGTCAAGTGAGATCAGTTTTTTATGCCCTGAAAAATTCCCTTAGGGGAGGTCACAGTCACTAGCCAATGGGCTAAAAGGTTCCCTCCAGCCTGATGACATGTTCCTGTGAAGTGTGGCATCTAGCTACCCCAGATGCCTCTATACTGCCCATTCTTCAAATGGAAGAACCTGCCATGCTGGTCAAAATGGGCAAGAATGTAGAGGCAGGATGCAGAAGACTTGCGGGGGTATTGGCACTTTCTACAATATTATCTGGGAATGTCAGACGATTAGATTATACTGGTAAGCAATAATAACATGTATGAAAGACGCTAGTGGTGGGGTTATTCGACTGTCCCCCGAACTGTGCCTGTTGAATATATGGGAAGCAACCAACATGAATCAAGCCAAACAGCTCTGGACTACTATGGGTCTCCTGATTGCACAACGTAATATTGCTCGAAGGTGGGGAGCAGCAAAATCACCAACCTTAGTTGAATGGGAGAGGGACTTGGACTGGTGCATGAATACAGAAGTGGAGGTCTACAAAATCAGAGGATGCCCCCAGAAGTGAGACTGGGTTTGGGGGAAGTGGAACATGCACAGAGGCAATTTATGCAACCCCTCTCCTTGCCCGTGGTAATAATTTAGGTGGAGCAGGCAGCAATATGGAAGTCCACGATGAGGAATTGTGATATGGTCTTAACGTCTGAGCATACAAGGGGTCCTAGTAGCTGCAATCCATTACTATGTTTTAATTGGTGTTGGTCAAGTATTGCTGCTGTACTGTTCATTTGTATAACCAATAAAAAGATGTTAAAAAAAATAAAATGGAGGAATCCCTCTTGGTATTGAGAACTTGATATCCCGCCCTAGTGGTGTGCCTACCACTGGACTACCATCTCATGCGAAAATAGTTTGGCAAACGTTTTCGCCCTCTGTTTCCGCTGCCAGCCTGTCTACCTACAGAATAGAGCAGTATCTCCAATGTGTGCTTTCTCCTTGCCCCTTTAAAGGAGGCTTCCCCATGCAACTTCATGCCATAAGGATACCATAAGGATACCTCCTTATGACACCTCCTACAGTGGTAGGCCTTTATTGTTACCTTTCCTGGGAGTCCTTCACACGTCTCCCCACGAGGGCAGAAGGCTGTTTCATAGCCAGCCTCAGTAAATGGCCACTGGAGGCTGGACAGCAGAGCGCCAACTTTCTAAACGTTGCATAGGGCAACAAGTTGTATTAATTTAAACTTAGGCATCAAGTCAGGTTTAATATGATAAGTTGCTAGATGCCTTGAAGTACCAACTTTGGTAGTCACATTCAAAAGTTAGCACTGCTGAGTTGTCAGCGTGTAACTATACTTGCTAATGAGGCTACCAATATCCTTCTAAGTAAAACGTCAAATCTAAGTTTTTTCTGCTAAAACAAGTTCAACACATGTTCTACTTTACTAATATGTGGCACCCTGTCTTCGGACTCGAAAGACCTGCTGCAGGGGTGACCTACACACATAAGAAAGAGTTTGGGCTTTGCCATTGCTTAAAATACAAAATCGAGTTAGCCGTTTAAAACTGCCCTTCCAGTCTGTAGTGGCAGACTGGGAGCCATGTTTGACCTTATCCTACTCAGGGTGGCACAATAAGTTCTGCAGTCACCCAGGGGACGCTCTAACCTACAGACCCTGGCTACGCCTGGTACCATATACTAGGAACTTACAAGTAAGTTAAGCTATGCCAATTGGGTATATGCCAACCAACTTATACCTATTTAAGGGTCAGAGCACGTGTACTGAGCTCTGCTTAGCAGAGCAAAGGGCATTTAGTGGCCATTATGACAGTACCTAGCAGTCAAAACGTGGGCAAAAAGTATGGGCTGAAACCTTAAAAAAGCATATTTCCTCACAGGCCTCTTCCTAAACCATGGGAACACATGTGTGACAGAGTCCCAAAAGATATGGGAGTATAATCCCAAGAGGCATGTGATGCTCAGCGACCACATAACTAGGCTGGTAAAAGAGAAGATTCTCTTTCAAAGGTGTCCAGTGTCTTGGATTTCCTGTTTGGAGCAGCACTGGGGAATGCACTGGGATAACGTTTGGCAGTCAAGACCTGCACCCACGTTGTACACCATAGGAAAAAGATTGCTATTGCCTAGGCATGCACGTATGGATGATGTATGCAAAAGAAAACTGCACCACGCATATGTGCCCCTTAGGAATGACACCGCTTTCCTTTTTTTTCTTTTTACTTTTGTAACTACCGATGATGGTGGATGTCACTTGGATCAGTAAAAACAATTTTTAAAATACTTAATAAAATAAAAAAAAATAGCATTGCAAAGTGGGCAGGCTGCAAAAGGCAACAGTCAAGCTCTCAAAAAACAATACGGAAAATAAAATATGAACCTCTTAAGGTCGGTGGCGCAGTGGGTGTGCAGGGGAAGGGGCAGAAGCAATGGGGGAGTGGATGGGGAGCTTAGGAGCGAAGAAGGCACCTGAAGCTGGGTACAGGGCAGCCTTTAAAAAATTGAATTCAGGAAGAGGTTGAGAAAGCAACGGACAAACTTGGGGAGAGGAATTAGGCAGCAACTTATAACCGCGGAACAGCATTTGGAGTTGAGAAAGCAACAGACAAACTTGGGGAGAGGAATGAAGCAGCAACTCCGAGCGCGAAGCAGCATTTGAGGGCAGCACCATATGAGGGAAAGCAAGAAAACGTGGGCACGTCCATAGAGTGCTGAATGAAAAGGAAAAAATATAATTTTCCTGAATGGGTGTCCCAGGGGAGGGACAAACATATGAAGAGGAAGGAAAACCATTGAATAACAATCCAGCAAATGACTGACAAAAAAGACAACAAAAGACTAGCAATGCGTGGGCCTCAAGTCCACTGAACGTTTTTGAAACCGTCCACACAAGGATTTCAACCACAGTCAATTGCTGTCTCATATGAGAGATCCAAAATTGACAGCAGTTGTGTTTCACTGGCAATAAACTTGAAGAAGCCGTGGAGAATGCTCCAGTTTAAAATTAAATGGAGGTGTCCCTAAAGTTAATAGACTGAAGTTAAAGAAAGTGTATTTCACAAGGGCAGTTTTAGATAAGCTTTTAAGAGAGTGGCCATCAACATCGAAATAGCTGGCACTTTGAAAAGCAATGTAAACTATTCCTAAGGCAAACTATTCCAAATGCAGACAGCACATATAGGAACCATATAAAGCATTTATAGTTCTATTGTAACAAACTCAAAATTGAAAGTCTACCACAAAGAGAAATATAAAACAATAACACACCAACATGCTCACAAGTCAAAAAAGACAAATAGTGAACTACCACAGCTCTATTCTAAAGGTGTTAGGAAGATCGAATGCCAACAAAACAGAGCAGACTAATTCAATTACTGCCCGCTTGTATTAAATGTAAAGGCTCTATAACACAACAATGACACAATAAGTTTATAATGATACATTACAATGTCTGTATGGCTCAGCTGGCATCACTCCCACCTCTGTCAGATGGAAAGTAAAGGAATCGTGTTTTACGGAAGCCTTTTCAAATACACTCAAGAGCTTTACAATCTCTGAGAGGTAAACCTCTGTCAATAATAAAATATTACCAGGTTTGAAGCATTATTATTGGTTGCAGGTAGACTTCAACAGGATACTTGTTAACTTTTACTGTATGGCTGCAAGTGCAGACAATACAATTTACAAACAAAATCATAAACCTGCCAAAAATAGTGAAAGCAACCTTCTCACAAGTTTTATTTATTCGAAGCCTCATTTAGTTTCATATTAATACTTGTGTGATCCCTCTGATTTGCCCCTGAATTTAGACATCTGGATCCTGGGACAGAGAAAATGTTACTTTGTGAAAATGATGCTTTTTAAAACTCTAAGTTTTAGATGAATATGAGACTTGGTATTAAATGTAACTAGCACGTTTGATCCCACTGCGATATGGCAGAGCAGCAGATGTTAAACCACAATACCTTTTGGGACATTCTAATGTAAATAACATTTGTGAAATTCAAGTTATTTAATGCTAGCATTCATTTCACAAGTATTCTGTTGGACTTTTAATAAGATAAAGTTTACAACGTTACAAATACAAAAAAAAAAAAATCAATGCTGCTACAAAACTAAACACTTACCTCCTTGATAATTTTGAAGTTAATTTAGTAAATAGATTTGCTGAACCTCTGCTTCGACTCTGTGAAAGGGGTGTAGCTTCATGTGATAGGCTGGGCGATGCAGGTGGTCCATTGTATGTCGCTGTACGCCGCTCTCTCAACTGTCCATGGAAAGTGCTTCGAATGCCAGTGCCACGCAAAAAGCGAATACGATCAGGTGTAGTTGAGCTACTTATGCTGTGGGTGGAAGCTACTGGAGTTCTTTCAGGAAGAGTGCTGAAAAAAATGAAACAATTACTAGAAACTAAAAGCTTGCAAAGCAACACTGAAAACAATGTCCAAAATGTGGCATGCTTAAAGTGTGTGTTAACATTTAAAAAATACAGGATGACTGCAATAGGAAAAACGTGAACGGATAGCAGTGCAGCAGTCTACGGTCAGATTTTCCCTTAGGTGTAAACTGGTGTATGAAAATGACAGTCACTTTCCTGTACCAACAGTTTTGAGCATGGACATGAAGCGGACATCTTATAAAGTAGTAAACATAATTTGGGATCGGAATGAGAAATGGCCCTCATGGTAGACGCAGTCAGTAGCCAATGGGCTACTAGGTTCCCTGCCTCCTTATGACCACTTCCTGCAAAGTGTGGCATCTGGCTTTCCAAGAATTCTCCATTCTATCCCCATTGCAACATGGCAAAACCCTTCTCGTGGCGTTTAATCCCTAGCCAAACCCAGTGATGTGGCTACCAAAGGGCCAACAGCCCCTGAAAAAACGGTTTGGCAACTGGCTTCCCCTCTCCTTCCCAAGTGCCAGCCTGTATTACTAAACAATAGGGCAGCCCCTCTCCCAAGTGTTCACCATTTGCTCTTCAAAGGTGGCTTCTCCTTTTGGACCAACACCCGTGTGTCTTCCTACCAGGGAGAGGTAACACCTCTCCCATGCAGGCTGCTATTATCTTTTTTCCTTGGAGTTGTTTGCACGTCTCCCCAGGAGGGCAAAAAGCTGTCTCAGGGAAAGACACCGTGTGCAACTGTGGATGGGCACAAGAGATTTAGGGAAAGAAAAGGGCAACTTTGCAAAAGCTGCACACTGCAACAAGATACATTAATTTTTACTTGGGCATCAGGTCGGCCTTAATGTACCGAGTTGTTTGATACCTTACCGTATGAACTTCAGTAGTCAAAAGGTAGCAGGGCTACTATGGCAGCCTGCAACTCTGCACTCGCCAATGGGGCTACTAGCCTTTTTCACTGTAAAAACTACAATTGTAGGTTTTTACTGTTGGAACATGTTAAAACACATGATCCAAATTTAATACACAGCACCCTGCCTTGGGGCTTGATAGGCCGGTCTTAGGGGGGAGCTTACATATAATAAAAAAGGGAAGAATTGGCTTTGCCATTACTTTAAATGGCCATTTTAAAATTGCTCTTCCTGTCTGTAGTAGCAGTCTAGGATCCATGTGTTACCTTTGACACACCCAGGGAGGCAGAACCAGTGCTGCAGTCTCTGGGGTGACCCTCCAACATACAAGCCAATCCAACATTCTCAGTTTAAAGGTCAAGGCACTGTCACGGAGGTCTGGTTAGCAATTCACTGAGTCGAAAAAAATTAGCAGCATCAGTGAAAAACTTTGGGGACAACCTTACAAAAAGAGGCATTTACTTACACCTAGGTACCATTTCTCTTGTGTTAATGAATGTTGTAAGGCCTAGTGAATGTATGAGCATAAGGAAATCCCATTATTTAGGTGGTGGGTTAGAGGTTCTAACAGTCTCCAATAAATCAGTAAGTAACTTCTGCTTGTACATTCACAAGAACCAAGTTTATTTCTAGGCAGTAAAAGGGATGGAAAAAGAAGTGTAAGTGAGTAAATCTCTTTAGAAGAACATTCCATAAGAAATCTACAGTAATTCCTTGGGCGAATGTGGAGATGGCCTGGGGCCTGCCTTTTACCCCAAACAAACTATTAATTTGTCTGACAAACAATTTTGTTTGGTCCAGATAATACACTATATCTCTTCTTATATCTGTTAGAACACACTGCGTGACATGAAAGAACAGCATACCTTTAAGTATATACCGTGGGAGGGTGGACAGCAGTATTTATCTCTGTGAAACTGTGAATAGCATTGAAATATTTAAGACATGGTTTACCGATAAGCTGATGTGCTACAATTGCTACTAAACTTACTAACGTCAATGTACATTCCTTTGAGTTAGATGATTACATTATAGCTCAATAGATGTATTCCTGAGGTAAGTTGATTAGTTCTTCGGTAACAGCTCAGCAATGCAGAATTCTTTCCTAACCGCAGATTCCTCACCTTGTGACTCTCTCTAGGTGCCAGACTGGATTTGGAAAATGCAATAGTATCTAAGCACCACCAGGTGCTGCCAACCACCAATGCTGTAACTTTGTTCAGCCTCCTGACATGATGAAGCTGAGCTAGCTCACCATATGAATCGATACCAAAGCAATCCTCTCTGTAAGGTAGGCCTGGACCCGTAAATCAATGCAGTACTGCCTGGAGAAAGGATGTACAGACTTTCATGTGATAGCCAGGGAGATTTCCAAAACCTGAATACTCTGAGATAAATCCGTAATTGAGGCTTGAAGATCCAGCTAGAGGATCCTTTTTGACCAGGGCATAACAGTTTGATGCAGAGGTTAATCCATCAGGACAAAGTACATTTCTGGACCGACGTTCCCTTCTGTTCACTAGCAAACCCAACAACCCACTGTTGATCCACCTAGTACTCCTTAATCCAAATAATGTAGAAACTAAGGACACACCATGGATCCAACTGATGTAGCTCCTCCTCTGGAGATGGATGTGGCATAGAAAATTATGCAGGAAGCATGATGGATTGCCTCACATGGAAAGGTGGGAAAACCTTCGGAACAAATGATTCATATATTCAAATCATCAGTTTACCTCGAAAAAGGCAGTACCCAGAGGCTGAATTGCCAAGACTTGCAGCTCGCTGAAGGGACATGCAGACGTGATGGCACTAAGAAACCATGACTTCATAGGCACAAGCCTCAGAGTGCAACTCTGAAGAGGTTGGAAAGAAGCACATCAGAACCAAACTGAG
The DNA here is from genome assembly GCF_964204655.1 of Triturus cristatus. Taxonomy (NCBI): domain Eukaryota; kingdom Metazoa; phylum Chordata; class Amphibia; order Caudata; family Salamandridae; genus Triturus; species Triturus cristatus. The sequence continues at coordinate 844,967,011 of NC_140592.1, forward strand.
TTCCCACTGTAAAATGATGATGATAGCAGGGGGAAACGTGTGTAAGCGGACGGGTACTCCTGGTGCCAACGCATTTAACAGCTTTGACTCTGTTAGAATGTGCCAGTAAGCCTACTGGGGGCTACTTCTTAGCCAGTGTGTAGCAGATCTTTATGCAGTAAACAATTAATTGAGTGATGGTCTAATTTTGCATTGCCTTCTTTGTTACAGAAAAACCTACAAATAGCTGATCATCCACCAAATATTCTTTGGTGCGATAAACGTAAAGACTTAGTGCCCTCTGAGGGTAGAAACAATGGAGTCACTCCTCCTCTTTATAAGAATGAGGTGGAGCAAAAAATGCCAGTAGGGTGACCGCCTGCCTGACTTGAAATAGAGTGATCACTTTCGAAAGAAAGGAAAATCCGGACCTCAACACTAACTTATTCGGAAAGAACATTTCTTAAGGTGGGTTGGCATAAAGAGCCTGCAGCTCGTTCACATGCCTAGACAATGTTATGACAATGAGAAGGACAGTCTTCAATGTCAGAAGCATCCTTGGAAAACTGCAGTGGCTCAAAAGGGGTGCACATAAAAAACAAGCATTTGCAATGCAATAGGTCTCGCATTTACGCGAGTTTGAGCTATTGACATTGCAAATAAGAATGCCTTTTATTTTTATTTTCGTTTTTAAAACATAAATAAAAGGCATTTTTATTTACAATGCCAATAGCTTAAACTTGTGTGAATGCGAGACCTATTGCATTGCAAATGCTTGTTTTACCTTCCTATGGTCCGTGTTGCTTTTTCCTTTTCACCCTCCCTCCCATGGTCAGTGTTGCCAGCTCTGCCCACACCATAAGAAAAAGAAAGTGCTATGAAGTGGCTAGCACTAACCGCATCATACTGTTTTTCCCCCTAACTTTTAGCCATGCTGCACAGCCACTGTGCTGAACTACATGGCTAAAAGTGATTGTCAAAGCTATAGCACTGGGATAGCCCAGACATATTGGCTTTGATAAAACTTGTTTTCTCTGCATTCTTCTGCTTTTAATTTTGTCTTCTCTTGCAATTCAAGCAGGAGTTTCTCCCTACCGAAAAAAGGAAAAAGTTAAATGTTTTGTACTCTTGAAAGGTTTCATTTCATGGTGCCTGAGCCAGTCTTGGCAAATTGTTGGGTATGACTTAATGGCTTTTGCACCATTCATGTAAAATTATTACCATACCTATATTATTCACATGATAATAAATTCATTAAAGTTTTGTTTTGTTTAGTATGCAGGCACTCAAAATGCATGCACACACTGACATATAAGTCACATATTCATGCCTACAGACATTCATGGCCACAGACCAATGCGGTAGCTTAGCTAGGGAAGGGGCGTCCCAGGCAGCACTCTTATTGGGGGTCGTGGAGGTGAGCAGGTTGTGTCTGTCACCTACCATCATCCCCCCCATCTCCAGAGAACAAGTCTGCTGTGGTTGCCACCTCCCCCCCGGCACCCCCTGGAACAAGTCGTCTACCACCCGCCCCCCACAGCACTCTCTTTCCTGCACCGGGCGGCAAACTTAGGGGACGCCCCAGGTGGCAGTAGGTCTAGCTACACCACTGGACCACTGCATGTACAGACATCAACATAAACAAATAAACAAACATACAGGCCTACAGCCATCCATTCACAAAGAGCATGAGGCATGCAGTCAGCTATCCAAATATACTGACAGATGTACAGAAAGCCATGTGCACAGAACCTCTGCCTATCCCTCGCTCATTAAGTTTTTCTCTCTCTGACACACACAAACTGCAAAGACACACACACACACACACACACACACACAAGACCTACCAGTGCTTAATGTGCAAAAATAATATTTGCATGGACTCAAAACCTTTGCTAGGAGCCTGCCACCAGCACTGCCGAATGCCCTTGTTTCTTAATATCAAGATTGTCTAGTTGTGATTGCGCCTCATACCTCTGTCTTCAAATATACTTTGTGTCCTTTATCTCACTAGCAGGTTTGTTCTCAACCCTGCTTCACCTTTTGTCCCGGTTTTCTAATCTTTCTCTATATTTCACTTTGTGATGCTTTTCTTTCTTTTGCTCGGGATCAAAGTTTGATGTTGAAAACTAAACACCAGCTCCCAAAAAAAAAATCAGTGCAGGTGCCTACTTTCTATAACACTCCAGCACAAACGAAGCATTGTGACTTGCATGGGTAGTCTGCATTATGGCGAGTTGAATACAGGCTTATTTGAAACTAAATCTTAGGCACTTCAGAAAGGGGGGAAAGAGTGGAGTTTCAATGCTCATTCAGTCCTTTGGTGACTGTTGAGACGGAAAACTTGGCACCTGCATGGTGACGAATGTGCACCCTTGCCCTAAGTGCCAAAGCTGCATGGATATCTAGAGCCCTGATTGTGAGTTTTTGGTCATATGCGAAAAAGTATCATGTGTTTGTTCCATGACATAGGCTTGTGTCGTGGTAATGTTGTCTTGGTAAACTGAGAGGGGTGCACCAAACTCTGCCATCATAATGGTAGTGGGCTACTGCCCTTATCAGGAATTAAGTGACATGGGCACGGCAGTGGCAGCATATCCATTTTGTGTTTAGAAGTGATTAGTACTATGTACAGTGTTTACCTGTGGCATGGAGGTGGTGCCTCTGGACCCACTCATGTAAAGTTCCACTGCTTAGTACTTAACTCACCCTTGGTGTACATGGTAATGGCGCTGGACAGCGAGCAGTACTTGCATGTCCCTGCCTGTGCGTGGTAGATAAGTGTACCAGGGCACCATTTTTTAAGCTCAGGGTCCATAAAAGTTACTGAATGTGAGGACTGCAACCCCTTGAAAGGAGATGTGGATTGCTGACATTCCTGAGGGTGGAGGTGGGAGAACCCATACTGGAGGATGGGGAGCCGAGCATCATTTGCGCACATCAAAGATCTCTTTGATTTCAGGAAGAATTATTGTTCAGTGGGGTCCTGGGCACATCGTCATGGAGATGGAGGGTCTGATAAGTTTGGCACTGTTGGACTAGGAAGAGGGAAAGGTTAGGCCTTTGAACCTTTATGAGGCATATTTCGTTGGGGGCTGACAGCCAGGTGTGATCCCCGGTTACTCCCTTAGCCTCTGTTGTAGGTCAATCAAAATCGGAGCCACTTCTGCCATGGCAGACTGTCCATCTGACAAAGGGCTGGGCAGAGGAGAAGACACTTCAAAGAAATCAACACCCACAGCAGTAATATCAAAGGACCAGGCGTTAAATCAGATCTGTGTCTGGATTATCAAGGTGGGAGCAAGAGTCCCACAAGTTGTTTAGCAGTGCTGTCCTGCAGCCGGGCTCAACTGGGGAGAATCCCACCAAGACTTCTAATTGCTGGAACCAGCACTAAGGACCAAGGTCTGCTGGTCTCCACTGTAGGAAAGTGGCTCTGTATATACTGTTCCCAAATAGGTACAGTGTGTACAGAGTCCACAGTCCCCGGAGGTTTGGCAGAGGCTAAAGTTAGATATAACCTTACTCTCTAAAGTGGTAGCTTGGTCGAGCAGTAAGGCAGTATCAGAGGACAGTGTAAAGCATTTGTTGTACACAGTCAGCAAATGGTCTCACACACTTAAGAACTGAACTCTAGGCCAATGGTTTGAATATAAAAATATATGGTTGTTTCATTTTAGAACCAACAGTAGGTATCAAAATATACTTTCTCAGAATGAGATGCTTTAGTTAAATAGTTTGCAATAGGCAATTGACTTTTGAATGCAATAGTTATAGTTTGTTGCATTAGGCAACACAATTTCAAACAATAATACATTAAGCTCAATGGGAATTTTAAGTTGTATGCAATTGATTACTTTTAGGATTACTTTTCTAACTCCAGGACTGGATCCTAAATTCAGTCCTGGGACAGTTCTTGGAAACAAGTGAGTAAATACGTTTTAGTTACTGTTGTGATTTTTAAGCAATATTTTGCTATTTTAAAAGTTGACACTTAGAAACTTTTTCTAATCAAATTACCAATGTTATCCTAAGGGAGGAAATTCACTTAGCAGGTAAATGGGGTTATGGTTACTTTTTCGGGTTCAGTGTTGGATCCTGGATCCAGCACTAGTATACCACCTGTAAGCAGTTGATAGAATGCGTTTAGGTTATACATGCGATTTATAACGAATATTTAGAAGTTTGCAAAATCGACACTTAGAAGAAATTTCACAGAAAAACAGTCCATGGTTTCCTACGGAAGAAAATTGAGTTAGCGGTAAGTATGGTTTGTAATTACTTTTCAGGGTCAGTGCTGGGCACCTAGATCGAGCACTGGGGTCTCTCCTAATAGCAGGTGAGTATTTCCGTTTTCGTTACTCGGTTGATTTTAGGTGAATATTTTAAAGTTTAGAAACTCCACACTTAGAAGAAACTTCAAGTGAAACCAGTCAATGTTACCCTATGGAAGAAAAGTGAGTCATCGGCTTTTGGGTAAGTACTCGACTAGCAGAGTTAAGATTCTGGGTATAGACTCAGGGGTCTCCCAGGGTCAGTTAAGTACGGTTGTTACACCCTCAGCGGCACAGGGGCAGCAGGGTGCAGAGTGAGTTAGGCACAATGTTATCCTATGGAAGGCAGGGGGCCCTTGGTTGGTGGCTGCTGACTAGCAGGCCACGCGGCTGTGGGAGCTGGGCTCCTGGTCACTTGCTCAGGGAAAATGGGGAAGTAGGTAGGAGTAGAAGTTGCACTGCCAGGGTCACTCGGGCGGCTGGGTGCAGGGTTCTTTTGAGCCGTCGGGTGCTCAATGGATTGCAATGGAAAAGCTCAAGGACGAACAAAGGCTGCGAGCTCGGGGACGGAGATTACGGAGAGGTAAGTTGGGTAGTTGGAGAATAGGTAGGTACCCAGGAGTTGGGCACAGGGGGCTGCAGGGCGCCGGGTGCAGGGGTGCCTTTTGATGTCTGGAAATCTTACCCTCTGTTGATCGCAGTTGGGGGGGGGGGGGGTCCCTGGTTCTGAGGCTGCAGGCGTCGTCAGGAGCATCGAGGTGGGTCCTTGGGTGCCGGATTCGGGGTCACAGTCGCCGGGGGGACATCCTCGGGGTCTTTGTCTACTCCAGCACAGGCCAGGCTTGGCAGGTGCAGGGTGTGCAGGGTTCGCAGTTCCTGGCTGGTGCCAGGGGTCAGTTACTTGCTTTGAGCAATGCCACTGCTAGTGGGAGATCCAGATGCTGAGAGTCACAAGGTAGCCAGGTCTTCCGGGGTTTGTGAGGTTGCTGGCCACAGGAGATGCCGGGATTTACCAGGAGCAGGTTCGAGGGTCGACAGGCCAGCAGGGCTGGGGCCAAAGCAGTTGGTGTCTTCCTCTTGTTAGCAGCTGCACAGCAGGTCTTCTTTCTTCTTGATCTTCTTTGCTGTTTCGGAATCTGGAATCTAAGGAAGGAAGGTTCAGGGTGCCCCTAAATACTAAATTTAGGGGCGTTAAAGGTAGGTAAAGGGCAGGGACCACTGGGTCCCTGCCCTGGGGTGGGTACAGTCCTGATTGGGCAGGGCTCCCCATCTTCAAGATAGCGAGAGAGCCTCACCTCGCCTCCCCCACCTGAGGGGTGGGGTTGGCAGAGGCTGGCTCACTCCCTGTCCTTCTTTGTGGTTTCCAGCCAGTCTTCCCGCCAGAGAGGGGGTTTAGAACCGGTAGGGGCCAGTTGCTGGGTACAGCAAGTGGCTTGGAGAAGCTCACAAAGGCGGCATGCCTTTGAAGCTTCCCATGCCGATCCTGGGGGAGGAGACCTTGCACCTCGCCCAGGATGTGCATTGTTGCAGGCCCAGGAGAGCGGATGGCTCTCTACCCAGGGGTCCAGCAACATGTCTGCTGTGTGGCAGCCTAGGCAGCCCCTCAGACAAACGTGGATTGTAGGTTAGGTTCAGGGGGCATCTCTAAGATGCCCTCTGTTGTGCATTGTACATTAAATCCTGCACTGGCATCAGTGCGGGTTTAATGTGCTGAGAAGTTTGATACCAAACTTCTCAGTCTTCAGTGGAGCCATCATGGTGCTATGGAATACGTGTTGACGACATCCCAGCACCATATACTCCTAAATGGCAGCACTGCACTTACAGTACCCAGGAATGGACCTGGGTACTGTAGGGGCACAGGGCTCATGCTCCTGTACCCACACCACTGGCATAGGGCACCCAGCTAGAGGGGTGGCTGATGTATTCCAGGGCAGTGTATGTTGTGGGCATGGCACACAGGGATGTGTGCCATGTCGACTCTCTATTCTGTTCTATACCCAGACACTCAGCCTGCAAGGGCAGTGTGTTTGTGTAAGGGTACAGGGCCTCTAAGGGTGGCACAATAAGTGCTGCAGCCCTTAGGGGCCTTCCCTGGTCACAAGGCCCTGGGTACCTAGGGTACCATTTACCAGGGGCTGACATGTTGCCAGGGTTTGCCAAATTGGATTTTAGGTTTCAGCATAGTTTTTAGGGAAGGAACATAGGCCCAGGGCACCTGATTGGCAGGAACCCAGAGCACACTCAGTCAAAGTACATTCAGCAATTTAGCAAAAAGTTGGGGCATACCAAGCAAGAAAGATGGCACTTTCTCACATCCACACTGTTTGAGCGGGCATCATCCAAGAAGTTAAGACCACTAGCTCTGAGCCTGGAGCCTTCAGCCTACTTGCCTAGACCAGTGGATCCTGTAAGGAGAGCGCTTGGAGTGATTGAAGACCAGCAAGGATCCTGCTGAATAGATCCCGGTGGGTGAAGTGTGAGACGCTCAGTCGGGTTGAATTAAAAAAGTTGAGCTTTTACAGATACATGGGTGCAATAGTAGAGAGAAGGAAAAATTCAAGCTAGTGATCGCGTAGATCCTGGGTGTCAAGAAAAGTCTCTACTGTCATATCTAACATTTCTATGAGCAATCCCAGAAGACTCTTGGGAGTGCATGTGATCAGCAAGGAGAGGCCAAGACCAACAGATGGACAGATTAATGGATACTTTGTTCATTCGAAGATGGTTCCAGCTTTACGCCAATTTAGCATCTAACCCTTCCATGGAAGATTTGATATTCAAGGTGAAAAAATGCAGTGGCTTGGCAACGCCAATTCCACATTTGGCCTCTTCTTCCAGAAATCAATTCTGCCGCCTGATGGAAGACTTCCTCTCTGAAGCAAAAAGTTTGAGAATGCACCGATATGTTGAATGCAAGGCCAAGACTATAGTCATAAAGCACAGTTCCCAAAGCTATGTCTATGTGTAAGTTTAGCTGACGGGGTCAAAAAGTCTTTCAAAAAAGCCTTTTTTTTATGAGCGAAGAAAACAAATATGAGATACACAAATGGGTTTACACTCATGGCAAGATTTACTCACTCATAGATTTCCATGTGAGTAAATCTACTATGGTGTTCCAGGCCAGAACAACCATGAAAGGTTTTGCACATCATCAAATGTACTTGTTTATGGCTTTCATAAGCCTTTTCCCAACCCATTTTCTGCCACATGAAGACTGGGGTAAACCTTCTTCCAGGATGGAAATGGGCAGAGTGCACCCCAGTACTTCATTTGTAAAAAGTTAAGTGCTAGGGCCCTTCTTGGAAGACCACTGCAGCCTGCACCACCCATACCCTGCCAGTACTGCCAACGGCAATACCAACATAACACCTAACCATCGCACTCCTACAAGTGTGACAATTCAGACTATTTCAGTCCTAACGAAGCTATACTAACTGCATGAGAGGCTGGCATTCAGGTTGCTGTGCTCATCTCAAAATTAAAAAGACAGCGCCACCATGTGGTTGACAGCAACTAGACAGTTAAGTGCCGGTGCCGAGCACCAGATGCCACCAACACAAATTAAGCACTGTGGCTCACCCAAAATTAGTGGGGTATACGGATTGGGTTTTTCCATAGAGAAAATATTTTCACACTGAAGAAATAAAAAAGAAATTGAACTTATGAGAAGGCATTTAAGAATGGCAGCAAGGCGGCTCAGTATGCACAGACAACGTAGAGGCAAGTATCTGTTATGAAAACTATGTGACTGAGAGCTGCGTCTGCTGTACGATTGTAACCAGCCTTCATTACTTTAGCAGGCCGTGTGTGTAACACCCACTGTCCCATTAGAAAGTTTATGGAAACAGGTCAACTTTAAGCAATAAAAAGTAAACAGATGCTTTTAGTTATGCAGTGTTTATCTTTCCATTCTGCTAAATGTGAAAAAGCATTCGATTTGTGCGAAAACTGAAATATTGGAGTATTATCACTCATCAAATGCATGGCTAGAACAGCAAATAGAGTGCTCATAGGATATACTCTCTCCCAGACATTCATTTCAAACAAAAAAAGGAACATAGTCAACATCATAAACAACAAATTAAATTTTTGTGTAAAACTTTAATCTGTGAAACTGAATGATGGTGGACTGCGGTTGGTTTCCTTAATTGCCTCGTGTACACGAGGCACCATCTCTTTGGTCCTAACTGAGCTTTCATTTACCAATTTGGTGATTTCTGGGAGATGTGATCTTCAGATGTCTCATCTGAACCAACGCACCTGGGAACCATGGCTGCAAAGGTAAGATGCAGGGCTGGGTACCAGTGGCATGGTACATTGAGTGATTCATCAAACCCAAGTGTGTCATCTGTTAGCATTACAAACATGATTGTAATGAATTGCATTACTACATGTGTTTGATTATATGAGAGGCCAAGGAGAGCATTGCATTGTTGCATACAGGTGATGAATGTAAAGAGGGAAAGCCTGAGCATGGAGGCTGAAAGGGTACATTATCCAGCAATGGTGATATCACCAAAGGGATGCCGAGGAGTCATTCCACTACGTTAACACGTACCTGCTCAGTACAGGGGTAACGATTCTTACAGCTTCCATCCATTGGTCAAGCATCGATCAGTTTGTCGTCCATCTGTCTGGTTGTTTCTATGTCCCTCACTTCTGGTGTGCTTCCTGACTGTGTGTCAGTTGTGCAAGACTGTGTGTGTGTGTGTGCACGGGTGCTTCTGTGTGTTGACCAAGCATTTCTTTAATAGTCAGTCACTTGACTGGACTCTTTCACCAGCCTTAAATCCTCATGATATTTAGTCCCCCATTGGTTTCTGCGTCTTCCAGAAGCCTCGTCTTCTCTGTCCACTGTCCCTCCTTCCTTTATATCGGCTCACTAGACCCAGTGCTTTAAATGGGTCGGTACTGAGTACCGGCACTTTATTTTGCGAGTGAGAGTACTGGCACTCCTCAAGGGAATCTTAATACTTTTAATTGGAGAGTACCAGCACTTTTTCAGAAACAAGCAGGTACTCTGCTACAGAATGCCTGCATTTCTATGTTTCCATTTCAAGCACTGACTAGACCCATTTTCAAAGAGTTTAGGTAAGGTTTGATAAATCCCGAAACCTGTGTGCATTAAAATTTCTCCTTTGAAACACTTTTTTTTGGGCTTCGGAGAAAAGGCAAAAGTTCATAAAAGTGTAATTCTTTGACGGCATCGCCACTTTCGACATAACCTTGTCAAAGACGGGTGACTCTCAAAAGCATGCAACAATCAGAGACTCGTTTTGAACTGTTTGGGGCTCATAAAAGGAATATGCTACTTACCAGTATGCATCTGTTCTTGGCATGTAGAGCTGCAGAGCCACACACTTAGGATAGTAGATCGCCATCTGGTGTTAGGCTCGGATGCTTGCAGGTTGTTGTCGTCTTCGGAAGTCGTCTTTGGTCACGAGATAGGTGACTCCTCCCTTGGACTACAGTGCGCATGGGCATCAACTCCATCCTTAGATTGTTTTTCACCATGATGGGAAATGATGGAGTTTGTAGAAAAGAGAGAGATGTCCATGTGTGATGTCTAAGTAAGACAATTGCTGGAACAGATACAGGTCCCGGGGAGGTGGGTGGGCGTGTGTGGCTCTGCAGCTCTACATGCCAAGAACAGATGCATACTGGTAAGTAGCATATTCCGTTCGAGGCATATGAGCTGCAGATCACACACTTAGGATAGACTATATAGCAGTGTCTCCCCTAGCGGTGGTCACCTGTATCGGTTGCAGCCGTTTGAAATAAAGTTTTAAGGACAGCCTGACCCACAGAAGCTTGTTGCTTTGCTTGCACGTCAACACAGTAGTGTTTAGTGAAGGTGTGTGTTGTAGACCATGGGGCTGCCTTACAAATATCTTCTAAGGGAATGTTTCCTAAGAATGCCATGGAAGCCCCTATTTTGCGTGTGGAATGCGCTCTAGGGGCAACTGTTAGTGTGCGTTTAGCCTTGTGGTAGCATATTTGGATACATTTAACTATCCACCTAGCTATCCAAGATTTGGAAATGGCGTTGCTTTTATGTGGTGGAGAGAAAGCAACAAACAATTGTTTTGCGGAATGACTTGGTTCTGTCGATGTAGTAAAGAAGGGCTCTTTTAACGTCTAAGGTATGAAGAGCTCTTTCAGCTACCGAGTCTGGATTTGGGAAGAACACTGGTAACTCTACTGATTGGTTAAGATGGAACGGAGATATGACTTTTGGACGGAATTTCGGATTTGTTCTAAGAACCACTATGCTGCGGCGTAATTGTAAGAATGGTTCTTGTATGGTTAAAGCCTGGAATTCACTTACCCTTCTGAGGGATGTGATAGCGATAAGGAAAGCCACTTTCCATGTGAGGAACTGTAGTTCGCATTTATGCAGAGGTTCAAATAGGGGTCCCATGAGCCTTGTAAGAACAATGTTTAGATTCCACACTGAAGAGGGTGGTAATCTGGGAGGAATAATCCTTTTAAGTCCTTCCATGAAGGCTTTGATCGCAGGTACTCTAAATAGTGACAAGTGTTGTCGATTTTGTAAGTAGGCTGCTAATGCTGCTAGGTGGAGACGTATGGATGAGTATGCCAAATTACATCTTTGCAAGTGTAGTAAGTAGCAAATGATGTGTTGGATGATGCATCCAACGGGTTTATATGATTGTTAGTGCAGTAAATGGCAAATCTCTTCCATTGTGCAGCATAGCAGGCTCTAGTGGTAGGTCTTCTGGCCTCCTTTATAATATTCATGCAGTCTGGAGGCAGGTTTAGGTAACCGAACTCTAGGACTTCAGGAGCCAGATCGCTAGATTCTGTTGACCTGGATCTGGGTGCCTGATTTCTCCATGGTTCTGGGTTAATAAGCACGGGGAGAGGCGCAGTTTTTGGTGTGGAACTAGCGAGAGTTCCAGTAGTGTTGGGAACCACGGCTGGCGTGCCCATGTGGGAGCTACTAGGATCAGTTTGAGAGACGGTTGCCTGAGCTTGCGTACCACTAATGGAATGAGTGGGAGAGGCGGAAAAGCGTACGCAAATCTGCCTGACCAATTCATCCATATCGCATTGCCCTTTGACTCCGGGTGGGGAAACCTGGCGGCGAAAATTTGGGCATTTTGCGTTTGTGTGTGGCGAACAGATCTATGTCTGGTTGGTTTCATTGTTGGAAAAAGGGCAGTAGGACTTGTGGATGTAATTCCCATTCGTGGATCTGCTGAGTTTGTCGACTTAACAGATCGGCAATTTGATTGTGAACCCCTGGAAGGTGTTCTGCAAGTAGGTATATGTTCTGGGGAATGGCCCATCTCCAAATGTTCTGTGCGAGCTGGGACAGCTGGAGAGAATGTGTGCCTCCTTGTTTTTGTATGTAATACATGGCTGTCATGTTGTCCGTCCGGATGAGGACAGTTTTGTTCTGGAGATGTAGTTGGAATAATTTTAGTGCTAGGAACACTGCTAGCAGTTCCAGGTAATTGATATGGAGCACTTTCTGTTGAGTGGTCCATTTGCCCTGAGTGGTGTGTCCGAGGAGACGGGCTCCCCATCCTGTGAGTGATGTGTCAGTTGTCAGCACTATCTGTGGAAGGGGCTCTAGGAACGGCCGCCCTTTGGACAGGTTTTTTATGTTCCACCATTTGAGAGAGCGATGTGTGCGGCTGTCCACCAACACCAGCTCTGTACGTTGTCCGTGAGCCTGGTTCCACTGACGTGCTAGACATTCTTGCAAGGGACGCATTTGAAGTCTTGCATAAGGCACAATGAAGATGCATGACGCCATCATGCCTATGAGTTGCATGAACACACTTGCTGGAAGAGAGTGTTGGGTTTAAAATTTTGCGATAAGAGCTTGTATATTGGCTATCCTGACTGGGTTGGGATATGCTAGGGCTTTGGAGGTGTTTATGGTGGCTCCTAGATACTGATGTATGTGAGAGGGTTGGAGAGGAGATTTGGGATAGTTTATTGTGAATCCCAAGTTGTGTAAGATTTGGATAGTTTGGTGAGTGTGTAGAACACATTTGTTGAATGACTTGGCTTTTATTAGCCAGTCGTCTAGATACGGGAAGACATTAATTTGTTGTCTTCTGAGATGTGCTGCTACTACTGCTAGACATTTGGTGAATACTCTGGGCGTGGTTACTTCAAATGGAAGGACTGTAAACTGGTAGTGTTGACTGTCCACCACAAACCTTAGGTACTTCCTGTGAGCAGGATGTATGGGAATGAGGAAGTAGGCGTCCTTGAGATCTAGTGTGGCAAGGAAATCGCCTTGTTGTAGTAGTGGGAGCACTTGTTGAAGAATGATCATATGGAAATGATCTGAGTTTATATACAGATTTAGGGGTCTGAGGTCGAGTATTGGTCTTAGAGTCCCGTCCTTTTTGGGGATTAGGAAGTATAGTGAGTATACCCCTGTACCCTGATGTTGTAAGGGAACTGGCTCTATTGCGTGTTTTCGAAGCAATGAGAGAACCTCTTGTTTGAGGAGCGTAAGATGGTCTGGTGACATGGAACGCTGTTTGGGTGGTATATGTGGGGGTGTAGTTGTGAGTGCCAGGCAGTAACCATACTGGATAATTTGTCTTACCCACTTGTCTGTTGTGATGTAGTTCCAGACAGGTAGGAACTGTTTGAGTCTTCCCCCGACTAGAGTGGAATGGTCTGGGGGGAGTGGAGGAAAGTCACTGTTTTGTGGTAGGGGAGGTGCGAGTATTGGTTTTGCCTCGACCTCGTCCCTTGTTGTTGTTTCCTCTATATCCTCCTCTAAAATATCCTCTACTGGGGGATATTTGTGTAGCAAGTTTGAACGTAGAGGAGGTGTCCGCTCCCATATTCTTGGAGGCTCCTCTGTAGAAGGAGCGTCGAAATGAGCCACGTGGTTGTGGAAACTGTAATGCTCCCATGGACTTAGCAGTCTCAGTGTCTTTTTTCATTTTTTCAAGGGCAGTGTCTACTGCTGGCCCAAATAGCTGTTCTTGGTTGAATGGCTGACTAAGTATGGTAGTTTGTACCTCTGGCTTAAAGCCTGAAATGCGTAGCCAGGCATGTCGTCTAAGGAGCACACTTGGGTTTATTGCTCTAGAGGCGGTGTCTGCGGCGTCAAGCGCACATTTAATTGACGCATTTGATATAAGTTTTCCCTCCTGGATAAGGTCATTTGCCTGGGTTTTATATTGGTCTTGCAGATGTTGTAACAGATTCTCCAACTGGTCGTAGTGAGCCCTGTCATAGCGTGCTAGTAGGGCTTGGGTGTTGGCAATACGCCAATGGTTAGCAGCTTGTGCTGCTACTCGTTTGCCAGAGGCTTCTAACAGTTTGGATTCTTTGTCGGGGGGTGGTGTATCTCCTGTGGTTTGGGAGTTGGCGCGTTTCCTAGCGTTGGAAACAACCAAAGAATCCAAAGGGAGCTGCCCTTTTATGTAACAAGGATCTTCAGGGGCAGGCCTATATTTCTTTTCTATTCTTGGGTTAAGAACTCCTTTAATCATAGGTAAAATTTGTACAGACTTTTGAGACTGCTCAAAAGTATCTAATAGGAAGTCTTCCTCAGGTGCGTTGGAGTGCATGGTGACGCCATGGTAAAGTGCTGCTCTATTTAATAATTGGCAAAACCCCAGGTGGTCCTGGAGGTGACGGTTTGGAGGGATATGGTGGAGGGTCAGGCATGTCTGGTAGAGGGAATGCCCAATCATCCAGTAGTGCGGTATCTGGATCCGTGAATGGATCATTAGGATCACCCCCTCCCCCTAGGTCATCATCATCATCCTGTGGAGGTGGTGTATGTGATGGAGAGGGTAGAGGTAAGGGTGGTGTAGGCAGAGGGGGTGGGGTAGAAGGTAGTATGGGAGAGGAAGGAGGAATAGGCAATGTTGCAGAGTCCTTCTTGTTTATAGGAACTGGGGCAGGTGGTGTGTCCAGTTTCCATTTTTTACATGGCACCGCAGTGACATGTCCAGTCTTTGGATTAATATATATCTTTTTCTGTCTTGGATCAATGGGATCTGGATGGAAAAGTTCTTGTTCCTCGGGAACAGTTTTTGGCGCCGATTTTTTCGGTTCCGATCGAGGTTTTGGTTGATCGGTGGAGTTTTTGGCTTTAGGAGGTGTGTGAGAGTCCTTAGCCGGTGGTTTTGGTGCCGATGATGGTTTCGGAGCCGAAGTTGCATCTTTCAGCTTGGGAACTTTCGGTGCCGGTTTATCTATGGGCCTCGATGTTTTCGGTGCCGAAGGCATCGGAGCCGATTTTGGTGCCGAGAGGTCTTTTGTCTTCGGTGCCGAAGGTGCCGGTGGAACAATGACATGCGGCTTGCTCGGGCTCGACCTACCGGAAGGCTTATGTTTCTTCGGAGCCGAGCCCGGAGGCGGGGCTTCTGAAGGATGTTTTCGGTCTCGACTGAGGCCAGCAGACGAAGTCTTGACCAACGCCTTTGGTTTTGGAGGGGTTGGGGCAGGGGCAGTAGTACTCATGCGTTGCCCAGGAGTAATGGGGTCGTCTGAGTCGTCTACTTTGGAGATGATTTGTAGATCCTTGGAATCTTCTTCCGGGACACCGGGACCCTCATCAAAGATGTTTTCTGGTTCCGGCGCTGGTCTTTGTACCATGATGTGGCGTCGAGCCCTTCGATCTCGAATGGTCTTTTTGGATCGAAATGCTGGACAGCTGAACTCGTCGTGTTCCGGTGATAGGCACAGGTTGCAGACTTTGTGGTCGTCACTGTGCGGAAATTTTGCTCCACACTGGGGGCATTTTTTTAAAGGCGTCCTTTCCATGAGCCGTAGGCCTCACGGCGTGGGTAGGCCCAGCGACACGCGTTGACATCCGGAATCGAGCCGATGAAATCGATGTCGAGTGAAGGTGCTTCGATGGTTTTTGTGGAAGTTTTTCGCTTTGAAAAGCTTGGAATTGAGATTTCCAACCGGAGCGGAAAAGTTGCATCCGAACCCAATGGCGGAAAAAAACAATCCAAGGATGGAGTTGATGCCCATGCGCACTGTAGTCCAAGGGAGGAGTCACCTATCTCGTGACCAAAGACTTCTTCCGAAGACAACAACAACCTGCAAGCATCCGAGCCCAACACCAGATGGCGATCTACTATCCTAAGTGTATGATCTGCAGCTCATATGCCTCGAACAGCATGTTACATTTGACATGCTCTGTGATTGATGAAGCGCTCAGGTTAAATTACTTCAACCGCACAGCGAGTGAAAACAGGAAAAAAAAATCATGAACTTTGTGCAGTACGAAGATATTAATTTTCTTTGACAATTCCCGCTCTTCGAACGAGTTTTAAAAATGCCACCCCGAACCGAAGGAGCGTTGAACGTTGGGTTTAATAACGTCCAAAATGCAAACCACAGACGAAGCCCGAAGGCAGAGCCTTGCCCTGCTGCTGTCAAAGAAACGCGTCAAGCAGAGGAAATAAAAGGGATGAAAAAGAAAGTTGGCTATCTGTCCAAGAGGAAGAGGCATCAATAACTGGAAATTGGAATTAAAATGCCACAGGAAACACGAGATGAAAGCGATTGGACCCAGCGATCACAGAAAACTGTTTTTTTGCTTCTTTTTGAAAAATGTTGACAAACCTGATCCTGGCGAGGCTTTCATCCCGCAAGCAAGAGTGGCTGTCTCCTGCAGACAGGGCGGCAGGCCATTCCCCGGCTCGTATATTATGGCCCGGGGGGCCCGGGCGGATCAGTGTTAGGCCCGAGAAGGCGGCGGGGGCTGTTACAGAAGATGCTATCCGTTCACAGCCAGCTCGCTTCTTTTCAATCATCATGACAGGCAACAAACAAGCGAGAGCCCATGCATTGTTCTCATTTAAGGTAAACAAAGATGGCGTCGGGCTGTCCACATGCGCGTGCATTTGCATTCGTAATCGATTCAACATGTGTACGCGTACGGAGGGACAAAACATGCACACGCATGTGGACAGTCCGACGCCATCTTTATCCCTCCGTACGCGTGCACATGTTGAATCGATTACAAAAAGCCCTCGCATGGCGAGAGCAGCGCTAAGCGCTGCTAACGCCAGGCAAGACCTAAAAAAACCTGAGGATTAATTCACTGTGGCATCACAAAGTTTTGGCGCAAATAAAGTTGCACAATGTATGCAAGTGACCCTTTTTGACATGGTTATCCCCACTTTTTGCCTGGTATTTGATGCAATTTTGACTGAAGTGCACTGAGTTTCTGCTAACCAGGTCGCCAATGCTCTTTCCATAAAACAAGGTAACTGTACAATCGTTTCCCAATTGCAAGACCTTAAGCACCTCTGTAAGTCCCTTGTAAATGGTACCCCTGCAACCTAGGGCATAGGGACTAACAAGGGTCCCAAGGGTGCTGGTATGTACTGTGCCACCCTAAGAGACCTTACCATCAAACTCATGCATAATGCCATTGCAGGCTGCGTGAAATGGAGCAGACAAATGTGAAAACACGACATGGCATACACACGGTGTGCCATGCCCACAGACACTGCTAGCAGAACAAGTTACTTACCTTCGGTAACGATGTATCTGTAAGAAACATTAGTTAGTTAGATTCCTCACCTTAGAATATCCCCAGGCGTCAGACTGGATCCGGAAGATTTTTCGTCAGCAATACCCCTTGCGCGTCGCTAGGCGTCGTCTGCGGGTCCGCGTCAGTCGGCGTCGTGCGCCGGAATGACGGAGTACTTAGACGCCGCCCTCGCGCGCTGACGTCAGTTCTTGTACATAGCTTACCGCGCCAGGAACGCAGAGCCATGCAAAGACCGACACTGGTGCCAAAAATAAAATCTAGGGGCCTGAAAAGGATAACCTTAACCCAAGATGTCAGTTCGCAGAACGGGGAGGATGGGTGGGTCGGTGAGGAATCTAACTAACTAATGTTTCTTACAGATACATCGTTACCGAAGATAAGTAACTTGTTCATCTGAAAGAAACACGTTAGTTATATTCCTCACCTTAGAATAGATACCCAAGCAATACCATCCCCGGTGGTGGGTCTGCGAACCAAGATCACACCAGAAAGTCCTGGAGGACTGAACGGCCAAAGAAGCCATCCCTCCAGACTTGGCTGTCAAGGCAATAATGCCTGGCAAACGTGTGTAGCGAAGCCCACGTCGCCGCCTGACAGATGTCCTGCAAAGGGACACCCCGTCCCAAAGCAGTAGTAGCCGCTGTGGCCCGAGTAGAATGGGCGCGCAGCCCAACAGGAGGGTCCTTTTTTGCCAAGGAATAACAAATTTTGATGCACAAAACGACCCACCGAGAGATGGTCCGTTTGTGCACAGCTTTCCCCTTCTTAGCATCCACGTATCCAACGAAAAGTTGGTCGTCCACCCGGAACTGCTTCGTGCGGTCCAGATAAAAGGAGAGCGCACGTTTTGGGTCCAGACGGTGGAGCCTCTCTTCCTCTTTGGAAGGATGCGGAGGCGGAAAGAAGGTGGGCAAGGTGACAGACTGCCCAAGATGAAATGGAGTCACCACTTTCGGAAGAAAGGAGGGACGAGGCCGAAGGACAACCTTGTCCGGATGAACAGAGAGAAAAGGAGGCTTTGATGATCAAGCCTGGAGCTCACTCACCCGTCTAGCCGAGGTGATGGCTACCAGAAAAGCGTCAGCAGACGAAGAGGACAATTATGAAGAGGCTCAAAGGGAGCACACATTAGAAATGTGAGAACAAGATTCAAGTCCCACTGAGGCATTACAAAAGGGACAGGAGGGAACGTGTGAGTAATGCCTTTCAGAAAGCGTGTAACTACAGGGGACTTGAAAAGAGAAGGCTGATAAGGAAGCCGCAAGAAGGCAGAGATGGCAGCAAGATAACCTTTCAAGGTGCCCAGGGCAGAGCCCTGCCGGGCCAAAGAAAGAAGAAAGAGGAGGACTTCAGAAAGAGGGGCGGAAAGGGGATCCACAGCCTTTGCTGTGCACCATGCCACAAATTTATTCCACCGGCAGGCGTATACCGTCTTTGTGGAGGGACGCCTGGCTGCCAGAATGATATCACAGACTTCAGGAGGCAAGTCAAATGGCATCAACTGCCGCCGCTCAATCTCCACGCATGGAGGTGGAGGCTGGAAGGTTCGGGTGGAGGACCGTCCCCTGCTGCTGCGACAGAAGATCCTCCCGAAGGGGCAGACGTATCGGAGGATCGGTCAACATACTGAGTAGCTCGGGATACCAGTACCTTCGTGCCCAATCTGGAGCCACCAAGATGACTTGGGCCCGGTCATGCCTGATCTTCAGCACTCTGGGAAGAAGTGGTATAGGCGGAAAGGCGTACAACAGACCGCAACTCCACTCGTGACGAAAAGCGTCGCCGAGCGAGTGCCGCCTTGGAAATTCCAACGCGCAGAACTGCTGACATTGCGCGTTCTCTTCGGTGGCGAATAGATCTAACCAAGGCTCTCCCCACTGCTGAAAGAGACCTTGCGCCACTTCGGAGTTCAGACGCCATTCGTGATCCATCATGCACCGGCGGCTGAGTTCGTCTGCTCTGGCGTTCAGAGAGCCCGCCAGATGTTGAACCACTAGGGTGACGCCCTGGTGTTCCAGCCACGTCCAGAGGCGCAGAGCCTCCTGACAAAGGGTCCACGACCCCACCCCGCCCTGTTTGTTGCAATACCACATGGCGGTGGTGTTGTCCGTGAACACCTGCACGACACTTCCCCTGACAGAGGGAAGGAAGGCTTTCAGTGCAAGTCGGATCGCTCTCAACTCCAACAGGTTGATGTGGAGGCGAGACTCTGCCGGAGACCAGAGGCCTCTGATCTCCGCCTCTCCCATATGGCCACCCCAGCCCAGGAGGGACGCATCCGTCACTACGACATGCTCCGGTTGGGGAAGGGAGAGGCTCTTGCCCATGACCCAATCGCGGTCCGTGAGCCACCACTGCAACTGAGATCAAGACATGGTCGGACAGGTTGCCGTGATGCTGGGCCCACTGAAACTTCAGGTCCCACTGCAGAGCCCGCATGCGCCGCCTGGCGTGATGCACTAGTAGGATGCAGGAGGCCATCAGCCCCAGAAGCCGCAACACTAGCCTGACCGAAACCCAGGATAGAGGCCGAAAGATGGGAATCAGGGCCTGAATATCCCGGACCCGCTGTTCCGGCGGATAGACCCGGAACTGCGCCGAATCGAGAACCTCTCTGATGAAGAGGAGCTTCTGAGAGGGACTCAGGTGTGACTTCGGCACGTTGATGGAAAACCCCAGCAAATGCAGGAGATCTGCCGTAGTCTGGAGGTGGGAGACGACTGCCTGGGGCGAGCCCGCCTTCAACAACCAGTCGTCGAGATAGGGGGAAGACTGGAACCCCTGATCTGCGCAGATGAGCTGCGACCACCGCCATCACTTTCGTGAACACCCGAGGGGCACTGGTAAGGCCGAAGGGGAGCACGGTAAACTGAAAGTGCTCTTGGCCCACCGTGAACCGCAGGTAACGCCGGTGGGCCGGCAGGACGGGGATGTGGAAATATGCGTCCTGCAAGTCCAACGCTACCATCCAGTCTCCAGGGTCTAGGGCAGCTAGAACCTGAGCCAAAGTTAACATCTTGAACCTCTCCTTCCGGAGGAAGGCATTGACGTTCCGGAGGTCCAAGATAGGGCGTAGGCCCCCTTTGCCCTTCTTGGGAACCAGAAAGTAGTGGGAATAACAACCACGACCTACTTCTGGGCTCGGAACGCGCTCGACGGCCCCCTTGGCCAAGAGGGCCGAAACTTCCTCGTGGAGAAGATTCACATGATCCCCCGAGACACGGTGGTGCTGCGGTGGCATGGCTGGAGGGGTCGTCTCGAAGGGGAGGGAGTAGCCCCTTCGGACGATTTGCAGCACCCACCTGTCCGATGTGATGGACCGCCAGTGGAGCAGGTGATGGCGAACTCTGCCGCCCACTGGCGTGGAATGGGCCTGAAAGCTCGGACTAGGAAGGCTTTGAGGCGGATGCTGCCGGGGTGGATGTGGGCTGACCACGTCAGCCTCCAGAACCGCCTCAGCGGAAACCACGTCCGCGACCGCGCGCAGGTTGGTTCTGCGGCTGGTGGCTAGGCGGACGTGAGGAGGCACCCCTTCCTTGGCCACGAAAGGGGCGAAAGGCGGAAGTTTGCGACCGCGGGGCCGAGAGGCCCAAGGACTTGGCCGTAGCCCGGGAGTCCTTAAAGCGATTCAGCGCACTGTCCACTTTCTCACCAAAAAGGCGAGTGCCATCAAAGGGCATGTCTATGAGAGTGCTCTGGACATCACCCGAAAAGGACGTGGACCGTAGCCAGGCGTGACGTCTAAGCGCCACCGTGGTAGAAATCGCCCTACCCAGCGAGTCCGTAGTGTCAAGCCCACATCTGATAGCATGTCGTGCTGCATCCCTCCCATCAGCCAGAGCCTGGGTAAGTCGTGTCTGGACCTCCTCCGGACACAGGGGCAGCACGTCCTCCACCGTATCCCACAGAGAGTGGGAATAACGGTCCAAAAGACAGGCGGTGTTCAAAGACCGCAGGCCCAAACTAAGGGAGGGGAACAGCTTTTTGCCAAACTGTTCCAGTCTCTTGGAATCCCGGTCCGGCGGAGCGGTCGGGAAGGAGGATTGGGAGGTAGAAGCCTGGATAACCAGGCTCTCGGGGGTAGGGTGTTGGGACAGAAAACTGGGGTCGCCCAGAGCAGGGCGGTGGCGCCTGGCGACGTTCCTGTCCACAGGAGGGACTGTGGAGGGCTTGAACCAGGTGCCCTGCAGAACGTCAATGAGGGCCTCATTGAATTGCAGCAGAGGCACAGTGGAGCTTGCTTCAGACTGAAGCACCTCAGTGAGGACGTTAGTTCTCACAGCAGGTAGCTCGAGCCCAAGGGCTGCGGCCGCCTTGCGCAGCACCACAGAGAAAGCAGCACCCTCCTCCGAAGCCACAGTCGGAGGAGAGATGAATCCAGTGTCTGGAGAGGTATCCAGACCACTGGCCTCCCCCAGCTCATCTGCCCAGTCCTGCGACAGCTGAGCCTGAACGGCCATAGGATCCTCGGACCCCTCCCATTCGCCCCCGTCATCCGATTCCTGGTAAACAGGAGGAAGGATCGGAGCCGGACGATAGACATAATGTGTCTCCAGCGGCGCCGAACGCGGCGTCCATCGACGCCGTAACGGCGCCGGGTCCGGAGCGGGTCTGAACTGGGGCTCGACGCCGAGTGGAGCCGGCGTCGGAGGTGGTACCGGTGTCGACGCCGGCGTCGGAGGCGTGACGAGGGCGACCGGCGTCGGCGGGGACTCGGGAACGGGTCCCTCGGGCACTTGCTGCGTCGAGGCCGGAGCCGTCGACGGGGCCGGAGCTGCCGGCAGGCAAGGTTGCCCAGTTGGGTCCGCGGGGCCCGAAGGCGCGCCAGCGGGCGTCGACGGCGGAGCCAGGTTCCTCATGGCCGAGAGGAAGGCACTGACTTCCGCCGGCGTCGCGTCAGTCCCAGGGACCGGCGGGTATGGGGACTTGCGCGGCGCCTGCGGCCCCGCTGGAGCCGCGGGGGTGGAACCACCCTGAGTCGCGCGACCAGCGAGGGGAGTCCGAAGAGCGGTGTCGCCTCTTGGACTTCTTGGAGTGCTTCGACTTACCCGAAGACTTGGAGCCAGACGATCGATGATGACGTCGGCTGCAGCTCCGCCTGGACCGGGATCGAGAGGGGCGCGGAGCCGAGTGGCGAAGCTCGAGGAGCTTACGGGACCGCACCCGTCTAGCCTTCGAGGTCAGGGCCTTGCAGTCCGAACACGACTCCGCGTCGTGGTCGAGGCCCAAACAGTAAGGGCACCGGCGGTGAAGGTCCGTAACCGACATCAAGCGGTTGCAGTCAGCACAGGCTTTAAAACCAGGCATCCTACCGGCACCGGAGTCGAGACAAGATCAAAAAGGATCAAAAAACTTAGTCAAAAAAGACTAAAAGGGGTAGCTCTCCCGGATCTGCGCTTACTGGCGCGGAAAAAAGAAGAACTGACGTCAGCGCGCGAGGGCGGCGTCTTAGTACTCCGACGACGTCATTCCGGCGCACGACGCAGACGACGGACGCGGAGCCGCAGACGACGCCTAGCGACGCGCAAGGGGTATTGCTGACGAAAAATCATCCGGATCCAGTCTGACGCCTGGGGATATTCTAAGGTGAGGAATCTAACTAACGTGTTTCTTTCAGATATATACGTTAAGTCACCCCTACATCATGCCCTGTGGGGTCTAGTTCAATTGCTACATAGTACAAGTGAACAGGGAAACCATCTTAAGTATATGTACTGGGCACTGGTCATTACAAGTCCCCCAGCTACCTGATGGCTTCACTGAAACCTATGGTGTTTAGTATCAAACATCATATCTTCATAAATCCACACTGAAGCCAACAGTGGATTTATTAAGATATGCACCCAGCAGGCACATTAGAGATGCTGCAAGAAAACCTACCAGCCTCTTAGTGTGCTGGCTAACTGATATCGTCCAGCCTGCCATCACAGACTAGTGTCTGACCCCCCCTGGAGGTGGGGACCCACACTCTGAGGTCAAAAACAATGCCTGTTCTGGCAGGAGGTGTTTACAGCCATTCCAGCAGAATGGCTAGTGAATCTGCATACCAAAGTCAGTGGCTTCAAAGCCTCTGCCGCCTTTGATATGCGACCCCAGCTCCCCACAGACCTGGGAGATGCTACCCTCTGCCCTGAGGCCCATTTGGAGCCATGACAGGGGGGAAATGAGTTATGCAAGGCGGTGTGGGGCACTACCAGGCCAGTCACATCCGTAAGGATGAACTCTGGGACAGGGTTTTGCCCCCTCCTCACGGGGAGTGGTCATACAGGGGGTGTAGTGACCCCCAAGGGTAAGTAGCCCATTGGCTACTACACTTTACTCCCCTTAATACCCCTAAATTCAGTATTTAGGTGCCCCCTGACATCAGGAACTCAGATTCCCCTGACAAAAGACGACAAAGAATCAATAAAAGCAGAAGCAGCGAGAACTGAAGACTACTGGTGGACTCGTCCTGCAGCTGTACATCCTCCAAAAGCCTTGGAGGGCCTCCAGCATTTCAGTGGAGAAGCTACTTCCCTGTGGGCGCTGACCACAATGTCTGGTTCACTGTTCTGCTGACCACTGGGTCCGTCGATGCAGCAGCCACCCAGGAGGAGGTCACCATGCTCCAGATGGTCAGATCCGTCACCCAAGAGCCGCCCTGCACCAATGCCTGGGGTACCGGACCCCTTGCAGCAACCAAAGCTTAGCTGAAGTCCAATCCAAACTGCAAAACTGAAAAGATCGACCAACTGACGAGGGACGCCAGCATTGCAAAGGTCAGCACCGTACGTGGCCCAACTGTACTGTTTTGTCCCCCTCTGCAGGTCTAACCGAGAACAGTGTGTGCCTTTGATGCACGGGCCCAGCTGACCAAAACCCTTTGAACCCGAGCTCCCCAGCCCAGGTCCACAACAACCGACTGTGCCCCTCTGCACACAGGACCCTCATGAACCAAGCGCCCCGTTGGGGGCTCCCAGACTTGTCCCTGTGAGAAAGTGGCTCTGTATATACTGTTCCCAAATAGGTACAGGGTGTACAGAGTCCCCAGAGGTTTGGCAGAGGCTACAGTTAGATATAACCTTACTCTCTAAAGTGGTAGCTTGGTCGAGCAGTAAGGCAGTATCAGAGGACAGTGTAAAGCATTTGTTGTACACACTCAGTCAGCAAATGGTCTCACACACTCAATAACTGAACTCTAGGCCAATGGTTTATATATATAAAATATATGCTTTTTTTATTTTAGAACCAACAATAGGTATTAAAGAACAAGTTACTTACCTTCGGTAACGATGTATCTGTAAGAAACATTAGTTAGTTAGATTCCTCACCTTAGAATATCCCCAGGCGTCAGACTGGATCCGGAAGATTTTTCGTCAGCAATACCCCTTGCGCGTCGCTAGGCGTCGTCTGCGGCTCCGCGTCCGTCGTCGGCGTCGTGCGCCGGGATGACGTCGTCGGAGTACTTAGACGCCGCCCTCGCGCGCTGACGTCAGTTCTTGTACATAGCCTTCCGCGCCAGGAACGCAGAGCCATGCAAAGACCGACACTGGTGCCAAAAATAAAATCTAGGGGCCTGAAAAGGATAACCTTAACCCTAGATGTCAGTTCGCAGAACGGGGAGGATGGGTGGGTCGGTGAGGAATCTAACTAACTAATGTTTCTTACAGATACATCGTTACCGAAGATAAGTAACTTGTTCATCTGAAAGAAACACGTTAGTTAGATTCCTCACCTTAGAATAGATACCCAAGCAATACCATCCCCGGTGGTGGGTCTGCGAACCAAGATCACACCAGAAAGTCCTGGAGGACTGAACGGCCAAAGAAGCCATCCCTCCAGACTTGGCTGTCAAGGCAATAATGCCTGGCAAACGTGTGTAGCGAAGCCCACGTCGCCGCCTGACAGATGTCCTGCAAAGGGACACCCCGTCCCAAAGCAGTAGTAGCCGCTGTGGCCCGAGTAGAATGGGCGCGCAGCCCAACAGGAGGGTCCTTTTTTGCCAAGGAATAACAAATTTTGATGCACAAAACGACCCACCGAGAGATGGTCCGTTTGTGCACAGCTTTCCCCTTCTTAGCATCCACGTATCCAACGAAAAGTTGGTCGTCCACCCGGAACTGCTTCGTGCGGTCCAGATAAAAGGAGAGCGCACGTTTTGGGTCCAGACGGTGGAGCCTCTCTTCCTCTTTGGAAGGATGCGGAGGCGGAAAGAAGGTGGGCAAGGTGACAGACTGCCCAAGATGAAATGGAGTCACCACTTTCGGAAGAAAGGAGGGACGAGGCCGAAGGACAACCTTGTCCGGATGAACAGAGAGAAAAGGAGGCTTTGATGATCAAGCCTGGAGCTCACTCACCCGTCTAGCCGAGGTGATGGCTACCAGAAAAGCGTCAGCAGACGAAGAGGACAATTATGAAGAGGCTCAAAGGGAGCACACATTAGAAATGTGAGAACAAGATTCAAGTCCCACTGAGGCATTACAAAAGGGACAGGAGGGAACGTGTGAGTAATGCCTTTCAGAAAGCGTGTAACTACAGGGGACTTGAAAAGAGAAGGCTGATAAGGAAGCCGCAAGAAGGCAGAGATGGCAGCAAGATAACCTTTCAAGGTGCCCAGGGCAGAGCCCTGCCGGGCCAAAGAAAGAAGAAAGAGGAGGACCTCAGAAAGAGGGGCGGAAAGGGGATCCACAGCCTTTGCTGTGCACCATGCCACAAATTTATTCCACCGGCAGGCGTATACCGTCTTTGTGGAGGGACGCCTGGCTGCCAGAATGATATCACAGACTTCAGGAGGCAAGTCAAATGGCATCAACTGCCGCCGCTCAATCTCCACGCATGGAGGTGGAGGCTGGAAGGTTCGGGTGGAGGACCGTCCCCTGCTGCTGCGACAGAAGATCCTCCCGAAGGGGCAGACGTATCGGAGGATCGGTCAACATACTGAGTAGCTCGGGATACCAGTACCTTCGTGCCCAATCTGGAGCCACCAAGATGACTTGGGCCCGGTCATGCCTGATCTTCAGCACTCTGGGAAGAAGTGGTATAGGCGGAAAGGCGTACAACAGACCGCAACTCCACTCGTGACGAAAAGCGTCGCCGAGCGAGTGCCGCCTTGGAAATTCCAACGCGCAGAACTGCTGACATTGCGCGTTCTCTTCGGTGGCGAATAGATCTAACCAAGGCTCTCCCCACTGCTGAAAGAGACCTTGCGCCACTTCGGAGTTCAGACGCCATTCGTGATCCATCATGCACCGGCGGCTGAGTTCGTCTGCTCTGGCGTTCAGAGAGCCCGCCAGATGTTGAACCACTAGGGTGACGCCCTGGTGTTCCAGCCACGTCCAGAGGCGCAGAGCCTCCTGACAAAGGGTCCACGACACCACCCCGCCCTGTTTGTTGCAATACCACATGGCGGTGGTGTTGTCCGTGAACACCTGCACGACACTTCCCCTGACAGAGGGAAGGAAGGCTTTCAGTGCAAGTCGGATCGCTCTCAACTCCAACAGGTTGATGTGGAGGCGAGACTCTGCCGGAGACCAGAGGCCTCTGATCTCCGCCTCTCCCATATGGCCACCCCAGCCCAGGAGGGACGCATCCGTCACTACGACATGCTCCGGTTGGGGAAGGGAGAGGCTCTTGCCCATGACCCAATCGCGGTCCGTGAGCCACCACTGCAACTGAGATCAAGACATGGTCGGACAGGTTGCCGTGATGCTGGGCCCACTGAAACTTCAGGTCCCACTGCAGAGCCCGCATGCGCCGCCTGGCGTGATGCACTAGTAGGATGCAGGAGGCCATCAGCCCCAGAAGCCGCAACACTAGCCTGACCGAAACCCAGGATAGAGGCCGAAAGATGGGAATCAGGGCCTGAATATCCCGGACCCGCTGTTCCGGCGGATAGACCCGGAACTGCGCCGAATCGAGAACCTCTCTGATGAAGAGGAGCTTCTGAGAGGGACTCAGGTGTGACTTCGGCACGTTGATGGAAAACCCCAGCAAATGCAGGAGATCTGCCGTAGTCTGGAGGTGGGAGACGACTGCCTGGGGCGAGCCCGCCTTCAACAACCAGTCGTCGAGATAGGGGGAAGACTGGAACCCCTGATCTGCGCAGATGAGCTGCGACCACCGCCATCACTTTCGTGAACACCCGAGGGGCACTGGTAAGGCCGAAGGGGAGCACGGTAAACTGAAAGTGCTCTTGGCCCACCGTGAACCGCAGGTAACGCCGGTGGGCCGGCAGGACGGGGATGTGGAAATATGCGTCCTGCAAGTCCAACGCTACCATCCAGTCTCCAGGGTCTAGGGCAGCTAGAACCTGAGCCAAAGTTAACATCTTGAACCTCTCCTTCCGGAGGAAGGCATTGACGTTCCGGAGGTCCAAGATAGGGCGTAGGCCCCCTTTGCCCTTCTTGGGAACCAGAAAGTAGTGGGAATAACAACCACGACCTACTTCTGGGCTCGGAACGCGCTCGACGGCCCCCTTGGCCAAGAGGGCCGAAACTTCCTCGTGGAGAAGATTCACATGATCCCCCGAGACACGGTGGTGCTGCGGTGGCATGGCTGGAGGGGTCGTCTCGAAGGGGAGGGAGTAGCCCCTTCGGACGATTTGCAGCACCCACCTGTCCGATGTGATGGACCGCCAGTGGAGCAGGTGATGGCGAACTCTGCCGCCCACTGGCGTGGAATGGGCCTGAAAGCTCGGACTAGGAAGGCTTTGAGGCGGATGCTGCCGGGGTGGATGTGGGCTGACCACGTCAGCCTCCAGAACCGCCTCAGCGGAAACCACGTCCGCGACCGCGCGCAGGTTGGTTCTGCGGCTGGTGGCTAGGCGGACGTGAGGAGGCACCCCTTCCTTGGCCACGAAAGGGGCGAAAGGCGGAAGTTTGCGACCGCGGGGCCGAGAGGCCCAAGGACTTGGCCGTAGCCCGGGAGTCCTTAAAGCGATTCAGCGCACTGTCCACTTTCTCACCAAAAAAGCGAGTGCCATCAAAGGGCATGTCTATGAGAGTGCTCTGGACATCACCCGAAAAGGACGTGGACCGTAGCCAGGCGTGACGTCTAAGCGCCACCGTGGTAGAAATCGCCCTACCCAGCGAGTCCGTAGTGTCAAGCCCACATCTGATAGCATGTCGTGCTGCATCCCTCCCATCAGCCAGAGCCTGGGTAAGTCGTGTCTGGACCTCCTCCGGACACAGGGGCAGCACGTCCTCCACCGTATCCCACAGAGAGTGGGAATAACGGTCCAAAAGACAGGCGGTGTTCAAAGACCGCAGGCCCAAACTAAGGGAGGGGAACAGCTTTTTGCCAAACTGTTCCAGTCTCTTGGAATCCCGGTCCGGCGGAGCGGTCGGGAAGGAGGATTGGGAGGTAGAAGCCTGGATAACCAGGCTCTCGGGGGTAGGGTGTTGGGACAGAAAACTGGGGTCGCCCGGAGCAGGGCGGTGGCGCCTGGCGACGTTCCTGTCCACAGGAGGGACTGTGGAGGGCTTGAACCAGGTGCCCTGCAGAACGTCAATGAGGGCCTCATTGAATTGCAGCAGAGGCACAGTGGAGCTTGCTTCAGACTGAAGCACCTCAGTGAGGACGTTAGTTCTCACAGCAGGTAGCTCGAGCCCAAGGGCTGCGGCCGCCTTGCGCAGCACCACAGAGAAAGCAGCACCCTCCTCCGAAGCCACAGTCGGAGGAGAGATGAATCCAGTGTCTGGAGAGGTATCCAGACCACTGGCCTCCCCCAGCTCATCTGCCCAGTCCTGCGACAGCTGAGCCTGAACGGCCATAGGATCCTCGGACCCCTCCCATTCGCCCCCGTCATCCGATTCCTGGTAAACAGGAGGAAGGATCGGAGCCGGACGATAGACATAATGTGTCTCCAGCGGCGCCGAACGCGGCGTCCATCGACGCCGTAACGGCGCCGGGTCCGGAGCGGGTCTGAACTGGGGCTCGACGCCGAGTGGAGCCGGCGTCGGAGGTGGTACCGGTGTCGACGCCGGCGTCGGAGGCGTGACGAGGGCGACCGGCGTCGGCGGGGACTCGGGAACGGGTCCCTCGGGCACTTGCTGCGTCGAGGCCGGAGCCGTCGACGGGGCCGGAGCTGCCGGCAGGCAAGGTTGCCCAGTTGGGTCCGCGGGGCCCGAAGGCGCGCCAGCGGGCGTCGACGGCGGAGCCAGGTTCCTCATGGCCGAGAGGAAGGCACTGACTTCCGCCGGCGTCGCGTCAGTCCCAGGGACCGGCGGGTATGGGGACTTGCGCGGCGCCTGCGGCCCCGCTGGAGCCGCGGGGGTGGAACCACCCTGAGTCGCGCGACCAGCGAGGGGAGTCCGAAGAGCGGTGTCGCCTCTTGGACTTCTTGGAGTGCTTCGACTTACCCGAAGACTTGGAGCCAGACGATCGATGATGACGTCGGCTGCAGCTCCGCCTGGACCGGGATCGAGAGGGGCGCGGAGCCGAGTGGCGAAGCTCGAGGAGCTTACGGGACCGCACCCGTCTAGCCTTCGAGGTCAGGGCCTTGCAGTCCGAACACGACTCCGCGTCGTGGTCGAGGCCCAAACAGTAAGGGCACCGGCGGTGAAGGTCCGTAACCGACATCAAGCGGTTGCAGTCAGCACAGGCTTTAAAACCAGGCATCCTACCGGCACCGGAGTCGAGACAAGATCAAAAAGGATCAAAAAACTTAGTCAAAAAAGACTAAAAGGGGTAGCTCTCCCGGATCTGCGCTTACTGGCGCGGAAAAAAGAAGAACTGACGTCAGCGCGCGAGGGCGGCGTCTTAGTACTCCGACGACGTCATTCCGGCGCACGACGCAGACGACGGACGCGGAGCCGCAGACGACGCCTAGCGACGCGCAAGGGGTATTGCTGACGAAAAATCATCCGGATCCAGTCTGACGCCTGGGGATATTCTAAGGTGAGGAATCTAACTAACGTGTTTCTTTCAGATATATACGTTAAGTCACCCCTACATCATGCCCTGTGGGGTCTAGTTCAATTGCTACATAGTACAAGTGAACAGGGAAACCATCTTAAGTATATGTACTGGGCACTGGTCATTACAAGTCCCCCAGCTACCTGATGGCTTCACTGAAACCTATGGTGTTTAGTATCAAACATCATATCTTCATAAATCCACACTGAAGCCAACAGTGGATTTATTAAGATATGCACCCAGCAGGCACATTAGAGATGCTGCAAGAAAACCTACCAGCCTCTTAGTGTGCTGGCTAACTGATATCGTCCAGCCTGCCATCACAGACTAGTGTCTGACCCCCCCTGGAGGTGGGGACCCACACTCTGAGGTCAAAAACAATGCCTGTTCTGGCAGGAGGTGTTTACAGCCATTCCAGCAGAATGGCTAGTGAATCTGCATACCAAAGTCAGTGGCTTCAAAGCCTCTGCCGCCTTTGATATGCGACCCCAGCTCCCCACAGACCTGGGAGATGCTACCCTCTGCCCTGAGGCCCATTTGGAGCCATGACAGGGGGGAAATGAGTTATGCAAGGCGGTGTGGGGCACTACCAGGCCAGTCACATCCGTAAGGATGAACTCTGGGACAGGGTTTTGCCCCCTCCTCACGGGGAGTGGTCATACAGGGGGTGTAGTGACCCCCAAGGGTAAGTAGCCCATTGGCTACTACACTTTACTCCCCTTAATACCCCTAAATTCAGTATTTAGGTGCCCCCTGACATCAGGAACTCAGATTCCCCTGACAAAAGACGACAAAGAATCAATAAAAGCAGAAGCAGCGAGAACTGAAGACTACTGGTGGACTCGTCCTGCAGCTGTACATCCTCCAAAAGCCTTGGAGGGCCTCCAGCATTTCAGTGGAGAAGCTACTTCCCTGTGGGCGCTGACCACAATGTCTGGTTCACTGTTCTGCTGACCACTGGGTCCGTCGATGCAGCAGCCACCCAGGAGGAGGTCACCATGCTCCAGATGGTCAGATCCGTCACCCAAGAGCCGCCCTGCACCAATGCCTGGGGTACCGGACCCCTTGCAGCAACCAAAGCTTAGCTGAAGTCCAATCCAAACTGCAAAACTGAAAAGATCGACCAACTGACGAGGGACGCCAGCATTGCAAAGGTCAGCACCGTACGTGGCCCAACTGTACTGTTTTGTCCCCCTCTGCAGGTCTAACCGAGAACAGTGTGTGCCTTTGATGCACGGGCCCAGCTGACCAAAACCCTTTGAACCCGAGCTCCCCAGCCCAGGTCCACAACAACCGACTGTGCCCCTCTGCACACAGGACCCTCATGAACCAAGCGCCCCGTTGGGGGCTCCCAGACTTGTCCCTGTGAGAAAGTGGCTCTGTATATACTGTTCCCAAATAGGTACAGGGTGTACAGAGTCCCCAGAGGTTTGGCAGAGGCTACAGTTAGATATAACCTTACTCTCTAAAGTGGTAGCTTGGTCGAGCAGTAAGGCAGTATCAGAGGACAGTGTAAAGCATTTGTTGTACACACTCAGTCAGCAAATGGTCTCACACACTCAATAACTGAACTCTAGGCCAATGGTTTATATATATAAAATATATGCTTTTTTTATTTTAGAACCAACAATAGGTATTAAAGAACAAGTTACTTACCTTCGGTAACGATGTATCTGTAAGAAACATTAGTTAGTTAGATTCCTCACCTTAGAATATCCCCAGGCGTCAGACTGGATCCGGAAGATTTTTCGTCAGCAATACCCCTTGCGCGTCGCTAGGCGTCGTCTGCGGCTCCGCGTCCGTCGTCGGCGTCGTGCGCCGGGATGACGTCGTCGGAGTACTTAGACGCCGCCCTCGCGCGCTGACGTCAGTTCTTGTACATAGCCTTCCGCGCCAGGAACGCAGAGCCATGCAAAGACCGACACTGGTGCCAAAAATAAAATCTAGGGGCCTGAAAAGGATAACCTTAACCCTAGATGTCAGTTCGCAGAACGGGGAGGATGGGTGGGTCGGTGAGGAATCTAACTAACTAATGTTTCTTACAGATACATCGTTACCGAAGATAAGTAACTTGTTCATCTGAAAGAAACACGTTAGTTAGATTCCTCACCTTAGAATAGATACCCAAGCAATACCATCCCCGGTCGCGCGACCGGCGAGGGGAGTCCGAAGAGCGATGTCGCCTCTTGGACTTCTTTGAGCGTTTGGACTTACCCGACGACTTGGAGCCGGACGAGCGATGGCGTCGGCTAGGGCTCCGCGAGCGATCCTTGGACCTCCTCCTGGACCGGGATCGCGCACGACGCGGAGCCGAGTCGCGAAGCTCGAGAAGCTTGCGGGACCGCTCCCGCCTAGCCTTCGAAGTCAGGGCCTGACAGTCGTTGCACGACTCCGCGTCGTGGTCGGGGCCTAAGCAGTAGAGGCACCGGCGGTGGTGATCGGTCACCGACATCAGTCGATGACAATCCTCACAAGCCTTGAACCCAGGCATCCTACCGGCACCAGATGTCGACAGACAAGGATCAAAAATGATCAAAAAAGATTTAGTCAAAAAAGACTAAAAGGGGTAGCTCTCCCGGATCTGCGCTTACTGGCGCGGAAAAAAGAAGAACTGACGTCAGCGCGCGAGGGCGGCGTCTAAGTACTCCGACGACGTCATCCCGGCGCACGACGCCGACGACGGACGCGGAGCCGCAGACGACGCCTAGCGACGCGCAAGGGGTATTGCTGACGAAAAATCTTCCGGATCCAGTCTGACGCCTGGGGATATTCTAAGGTGAGGAATCTAACTAACGTGTTTCTTTCAGATATATACTTTCTTAGAATGAGAGGCTTTATATAAATCCTTTTGCAATATGCAATTGACTTTTGTAGAAAGTTACAAGTGGTTGCAATAGGCAACACAATTCTAAACACAATAATGCATTGAGTTCAATGGAAGTTTCAAGTTATTTGCCACAGATTACTTTTAGGATTACTTTTGGAATTCCCGGACTGGATCCTAGATTCAGTCCTGGGTCAATAACTTGGAATCAGGTGATAAAAGTCGACTTAATTACTGTGATGATTTTTAGACAATATTTTGCTATTTTAAAAGTTGACACTTAGAAAATATTTCATAGAAAACAGTCAATGATTCCCTATGGCAGAAAATTCAAGTTACAGGTATAGTATGTTCTCGTTACTTTTGTAATCCAGTACTGGGTGCCTAGACTCAGTACTGGGACCTTTATCCAAAACAGGTAAGTAATTACGTTTTCAGAATTTATATACGATTTTTAAAGAACATTTAAAGTTTGCACAAGTTGACACTTAAAAGAAATTTCACAGAAAAACAGTCAATGGTTTCCTATGGGAGAAAATTGGGTTACTGGTAAGTACAGTTGTAAGTATTTTTCAGAGTCAGTGTTGGGCACCAAGATCCAGCACTGGGAGCTCACCTAAGAGTAGGTGAGTATTTTCGTTTTCATTACTCGGCTGATTTTTGGTGAATATTTTAAGTTTTGAAAAGTCCACACTTAGAAGAAATTTCAGGAAAAGCCAGTCAATGTTAACCTATGGAGAAAATTGAGTTATCGGTTTAAAGGTAAGTACTCGACTGGCAGAGTTAAGGTTCTGGGCATAGACTCAGGGGTCTCCCAGGGTCAGGTAGGTACAGTTGGTTCACCCTCAGCAGCACAAGGGCGGCCGGGTGCAGAGAGAGTTAGGCCCAATGTTATCCTATGAGAGGTAGGGGGGCCTTGGTTGGTGGCTGCTGACTAGCAGGCCACGGGGCTGTGGGAGCTGGGCTCCTGGTCACTTACTCAGGGCAAGTGGGGAAGTAGATAGGTGTAGAGGTTGCACTGCCAGGGCCACTCGGGCGGCTGGGTGCAGGGTGCTTTTGAGCCCTCGGGCGCTCAATTGATTTCAATGGGAAATCTCCGGTTTAGAAAAAGACTGCAAGCTCGGGGAAGAAGATTCTTCAGGTGCCACCACCACTTCGAGAGGTAAGTTGGGTAGTTGGAGGATGGGTAGGTACCCCGGGATTGGGCACAGGGGGCCGTGGGGCGCCGGGTGCCTTTTGGTGTTGGGAAATCTTACCCTCTGTTGATCGCGGTTGGGGGGGCACCTGGTTCTGAGGCTGCAGGCTTCTTCAGAAGTGTCGAGGGAGGTCCTTGGGTGCTGGACTCGGGGTCACAGTCGCCGTGGGGTCGTCCTCGTGGTCTTTGTTCACTCCGGCACAGGCCAGGCTTGGCAGGTGCAGAGTGTGCTGGGTTCGCGGTTCAGGGCTGCTGCCAGGGATTAGAAGTAGATTTTGAGTAGAGCCTCTACTCATGGGAGTCCCAGTGGGCTTAGAGTCAAAAGGTAGTCAGGTCCTCCGGGGTTTGTGAGGTTGCTGGCCACAAGAGATGCCGGGTTGGAGCAGGTTCGATGGTCAACAGGCCGGTAGGGCTGGGGCCAAAGCAGTTGGGGTCTTCCTCTCCTTAGCAGCTGCAGGGCAGGTCTTCTTTCTTCTAGCTCTTCTTCGGATTTCGGAATCTGGGGAAGGAAGGTTCAAGGTGCCCCTAAATACTAGATTTAGGGGCGTTACAGGTAGGTGAAGGGCAGGGACCAATGGGTCCCTGTCCTGGGGTGGGTACACCCCCTCCTGCCTCTCTCCTGTGGGAGGGGGGGCAGTAGCCTAGTCCTGATTCGGCAGGGCCTCCCATCTTCAAGATGGCGAGAGCCCGGAGATGTTCTTCACCTCGCCTCCCCGACCTGAGGGGTGGGGTTGGCAGGCTGGCACATCCCTTGTCCTTATTTGGGGTTTCCGGCCAAGCTTCCCACCAGAGTGGGGGGTTGCAGTGGCCTGGGGAAGCTCACAGAGGCGGCATGCCTTTGAAGCTTCCCCCTGCCCATCCTGGGGGAGGAGATTTAGCAAATACCCCAGGATGTGCATTGTTGCAGACCCAGGAGAGCAGGGGCTCTCCTACCCAGGGGTCCAGCAACATATCTGCTGTGTGGCAGCCTAGGCAGCCTCAGAACAGACATGGATTGTAGGTTAGGTTTCAGGGGGCATCTCTAAGATGCCCTCTGGGGTGCTTGGTAGATTAAATCCCACACTGGCATCAGTGTGGGTTTAATGTGCTGAGAAGTTTGATACCAAACTTCCCAGTCTTCAGTGTTGCCATTATGGTGCTGTGGAGTTCGTGTTTGACGAGCACCCAGCACCATATACTTTTAAATGGCAGCACTGCACTTACAGTGCCCGGGAATGGACCTGGGTACTGTAGGCGCACAGGGCTCCTGCTCCTGGACCCACACCATTGGCATAGGGCACCCAGCTAGAGGGGTGGCTAATGTATGCCATGGCAGTGTAGGTGGTGGGCATGGCACACAGGGATGTGTGCCGTGTCGACTCTTTGTTTTGTCTTGTACCCAGACACTCAGCCTGCAAGGGCAGTGTGTGCGTGTGTGTGTGTGTGTAAGGGCACAGGGCCTCTAAGGGTGGCACAATGAGTGCTGCAGCCCTTAGAGGCCTTCCCTGGTCACAAGGCCCTGGGAACCTAGGGTACCATTTACCAGGGGATGACATGTGGCCATGGTTTGCCAATTTGTGTTTTGTGTTTAAGGGAAGGAACATAGGCCCTGGGCACCTGATTGGCAGGAGTCCAGGGCACACTCAGTCAAAGTACATTCAGCAATTCAGCAAAAAGTGGGGGCATACCATGCAAGAAAGATGGCACTTTCTGACAGTCCCCCTCTGCAGCCTGTTTCTCGGTGCCCCCCTCTTTGCCTACGGTGTAGCACGCAAGGCTACCAACACGTCCAGCACCTCTACACCTGGACACTCCAGGGCAGGTAAACTCGAAATGCCGGTTGGTACTTTGGACCTTGCCCTCCTAGCATCTTTCGTCCTAAAGGAGACCCCTTAAATATGATTGCAAGTACCTGTATGCAGTATATTTTTCTTTCACCGTAGGAAAGCATTAGCACGTAAAAACGCATTTGTGTTACATTTTTACTTGCCTGTAAAAATTGATATCTCGAAAAGTACTTACCTAATTGCGAAATTTATGGTGTTAAAAAAAACACAAAAATACTTTGTTCTTTTTTTAAAATTGGTCTAGAGTTTTTTTCTTAAGTGTGTGTCTCATTTATTGGCTCTGTGTGTTCAACCAATGCTTAACTCTACCCTCTGACAAGCCTAAGCTGCTCACCCACACTACCACAAAAAGAGCATTTGAGATTAATAATTTAAGACCTGTAAGCCAATAAAGGTCACCTGGACTTTCTACATAGTGTACATCTTTTGGGTACACACCATAAAAAGCCAGCTTCCTACACAAACGTTTCATAAATCTCATCACAACAGGCGATTAAAATAAAAAGGGCTGTCACAAAAAAAGCTGAAAGAGCACATATTTAATCTCTAAGAGTGCCCAGACCAAATCCTTACTGGGCAAGGGCCAGAAGAAAAAAAAAAGCTTCATACAACTTTGCTTGCAATGTGTCAATTTGTTGGATGGTGCACCAGTGTGCAAATTTTTTCCAACAACTGGCATACACTGATTTTGTGGAAAGCCACCCTGCTGGTAGGGCGACATCAATGACCTCAGGAGGAAGGTGGTCAACTGCCGCAGTTCAGTCACCAAGCATGGAGACGACTGCTGGCCTGGGTGCAAAACTACCCTGCTGCTGCGACAGAAGGTCCTCCTGAGGAGGCGGCTTATTGGAGGACAGATGGTCATGCGCAGGAGTTCTAGGTATCGCACTTTCCTTGCACAATCCTGTGCTAATTGGATGACTTGGCCTTGGTCGTTACTCATCCTCAGAACTTTGGGAAGGATGGGCAGAGCTCCACTTTAGACCGAAGGCCTTTCTGAGAGAGAGCTGCTTTGGAAACGCCAGCATGGGAAAGTACTGACATTGCGACCCTCAGTGGTGGAGAAAAGAACGTGCCAGGCTTGTCCCCATTGGTGGAAGACCCGATTTGCGAATCTCCTTATCACTTCTAGATCAGTAGTATTGGTGGAATAGCACATGCAAATTCCTTGCAGCAGATTAACAGTTAATTTCCCCAGAACCCTTCACATTTGTACCAAGAACGTATCTTGGTACAAAGGTGAAGCTTTGATTTTTAGGTCTCGCCTGACCCAGCGCATGCGCTGGTCTGGCGACACTTATTGAGAGGGCTCCAAAAAGTGCTACCAGGCCAGCCTAGAGCTACAGTGCATGTGCGAGGGCTTTACCGCGATTACTTTCACTTTCGCGGCCGCACGGCCACTTGGCATAGCCAATAGGCCTCGCTTTTGGGACCTTATAAGTATTTAGTTATGCAACTGTTGCATGGCTAAACACTTATAAGGTCCCAAAGGCGAGACCTATTGGCTATGCCAATGCTTGTTGCTAGTAGCAGCAAACCTAGGTGTCACAATCATGGAAGTCTTCTAACTGTTAATTTGTCTTTTCCACCATCAGTTGGGTTGAAAACATGATAAAGAATCTGGTGCGTTTATTTCTAATTCTGGGGCTTGCACCGGTGAGTGGGAACCAATTGCTAGGACCCAAACTATCCATGGAGAAATGAGGATAAGATTCATGAGCTAAGGATAAGAACATTGCTATGGACTGGGTCTCCTCATCTGCATCACTTTATTGCACTTCCCTCTGACTAGACTGGAAACCTAGTCAGACTGGCCTCAGATGGACTATATTTGTGTGTCACAGACAGTTGCTGACCACTTGTTCTGTGCTGTCAATACCTCCATGTGGGGTCCCTATCTTGCTTAGTTTAATATATTAAACTCGGATGGTGGGACTGTCCATTTCCTTTTCTTTGATAAACTGTGCATACTGCATCAAATGATTCTGTCACTCCTATTCAGCTGCCTCAAACACTCGCCATCTGACTTGTGTGAAAGGCTACTCCTTGGGTGCTCTCATGAGTAACCGAGCAATGGGCCATAGAGTAATAAAAAAAGGCATCAATTCCGATAGTCACTATTTCACTTGCAGACAGACTGCTGTCTGGTAAAATGAATTTTCTTAATGAAGGACTGTATATTTAGTTTTCGGAGAATGGCATTTGATGTTTCAATGTGTTAATCATAGTTCATAAAGTAGTCTTGCCCTGGCCTACATGTCAAATTGACTACAGTCGGAAATCCAAGCGATGTAATATGTGTAACATTTTATTGGTGTGCAAGTCACACCTATTAGAGTACAGTTCATCAGACAGAAGTTCTACAGATATTGATAGCCATTAACTCGCTCTTTTACTTTCGCACTAGAGATGCGGTGAGCAGCTTATGTTTTACACCTCGCTAAACTGAGAGTACTGTTGTGTCTCTGGTGGTTCAGTAGGTGTAGTCTGGCCATGACTATGGACTTCAAGACTGAGATCACTGGACTCTAGAACAATCTTGGAATACTTTTAAGGCCCACTTTACCTATGTTTTAGCAAAGGCGGCTTTGTGAAAGCCATACGTTGTCCAGACTTCTTGAACCACATGGCTTCCGGAGAACCAAATAATAGATATTTTTATAAATTGTGCAGGTATATTTACCTGCCATGTAGACTCTCAAGTAAGCTAGCCTTGTGCAAGCAAGTCACATCACAGAAAAGGCCTGGTCATGGGAGTGGTTGCTGTCTAGAAAAGTTGCCTTCGGAGAGCACATCTTCTAAGGAAGCCTTGCAATTTGGTACCGTATGGTTTTGTGCCGATAGGATGCTTACAATGGGGGAAGAATGGATATTACCCAAGCGTACTTAGTGAAATGAAATTTCGTACATGTTCATCTGGCAGTGCTAAATCACTGGAGGTATAGCCTGATACTGTAACCCACGCAGTGGAGAGTCCCCCACTGTCTACGAGAAGGGGCAAGAGAGGTGAGAGTAAGGATACCTCCTCCCAGGTTAAACTACACTCACAATAGAGTATCCTGACCCCAAATTTGGCTCAAAAGCCTTCTCAACTCCTTAGGTGGCGTATTCGGATGGGAATGAAAAAATTATTTTTGTTATTTAACCCTCACATACCCTATTGGTGTCATGCTTCATCATCAGGTTCACCATGACTGAAACATGTTGGCAGTCTCTTAGGGTCTTAGGACCATGACCATGACCTCCAATAAAGACGATTTTTTTACATTTTTAATATCCACTACATCACCACCAATAAAGGGATACCTGGTGGTGCAGTAGGATTTCTATCTTTAACTCCCCCTTGCCTACATCTCCTAAGAGCTCCCTGAAGTACAAGTTACTTACCTTCGGTAACGATGTATCTGGTAGATGCGATTCTAGCTGCAGATTCCTTAACGTAGAATTATCCCCAGGCGTGAGACTGGACCCGGAAAACTTTGTTGCCCAGCATCTCTGCGTGCCGGGGGGCGGTACCACGCGACTCCGCTGGATGTCCTCCGCGGGCGTGACGTCACATAAGCCCCACCCTGGCGCGCTGACGTCAGTTTGCTTCGGAGAACTTTTCTGCGCCACAACGCGGAGCCATTACAACAAAACTGAGGAGAGCATGGGAACTGTGTGCGAAAAAACCAGAGAAACAAAATAGAGAGAAACAAAAGGTGAGAAACATCACCAGGTGGCACCAAGGCACCAGAAGGCGGCGACAGCAGGCCAGAGCAGGAAAAGAGCAGAGCATCACTCTGAGGAACAACTGTGCAAGCCAAGGCCAAAGCATCAGGTGGTAGTAAAGCACCAGAAGGCCAGAGTAGCGAAGCCATAGCAATAAAAGCGCAAAGCGCCACTCTGTGGAACCACCGTGCGAGCCAAGGCAAGAGCCCTCCTGAGAGTGTGAGAGTGTGAGAGTGTGAGAGTGTGAGAGTGTGAGAGTGTGAGAGTGTGAGAGAGTGAGAGAGTGAGAGAGTGTGAGAGTGTGAGAGTGTGAGAGTGTGAGAGTGTGAGAGTGTGAGAGTGTGAGAGTGTGAGAGTGTGAGAGTGTGAGAGTGTGAGAGTGTGAGAGTGTGAGAGTGTGAGAGTGTGAGAGTGTGAGAGAGTGAGAGAGTGAGAGAGTGAGAGAGAGAGAGACTGCAACCACAACCACAAGAGGAAGGGCCACAAGCCCCGAACAGAGGAGCAACAGCAATCCATCTCCAGACTACACTGCCAACGATGGCCATACCTCCTGAAAGGAGTAGGAGGTCAAAGGACAGGTAAACGATCCGCAGACTACAGTGCCAAGGAGGGCCACAACCTCTGAAAGGAGTAGGAAGTCAAAGGACTGGTAAAAGAACCCCTAACGAAGAAGACCGGTTGGGGATCAGAAACTAACAACAGAGGGAAAGTTGGCCCTCATGCTGGAGAGAAACCAGCTGGAGGGATGCCTGACCAGAAGAAAACGAAGAGGACACCCACAGAAGACAAGTCACACAGAGGGAGGTGACTGCAGAAACCCAAGCAGAGGGTCCTCGCAGAACGGGGAGGATGGGCGGGTCGTGAAGGAATCTGCGGCTAGAATAGTCTCTACCAGATACATCATTACCGAAGGTAAGTAACTTGTACATCTGATAGAGACTACTAGCTGCAGATTCCTTAACGTAGTATAGATGCCCTAGCCATACCCAGAAGGGAGGAGGGCCTGCGAGAGAGCCTCCCAACCAGGAGAGGCACAGGGCCCCAACAGGGGACATGTCACAGGGACAAGAAGGGAAGGGCCAGGAAAACCTAAGCACAACCAAGGGAGAACTGCCCAACACCCCGTAGGGGCAGTCAGCGCCCAAAAAGCCTCAAGGAACACAAGGACCACCTCAACCTATAGGGAGAAGAGGTAGAACCGGAGGCAGGGCCCAAATGAAGAAACACATACACAGTGACAGAAAGAGCTGTACACACCCCAGTCACAAACAGTGGACAAGGCAGGGTCAGCTGCACCGCCAAAAGTGCAGACGGAAGAAGAAAGGCACAAGAGGATACAGCAAAGGCCACAAAGGTGTGGTAGAACAAACAGGTCTGCACTGGCATGCACTGCCAGCAGCAGACAACACCACGGAACGGTGCACCCAGGACACCTAGATGCCAGCCAAAGGCAGAGGTCAGGAAGGGCCAAGAAGGGCCGGGACACGCCCCAAGGGAGGGACCGGCACACACTGACCCACAAATGAAGAGGAACCAGGCAGAAAGAAAGAAAGACGGGGATGGACCAAGCCGTTCACCCGAACACAAAAACCAGGGAAACCAGTCCCCCCCGTAACACCAGACAGAGGACCAAGGCGGACAGAAGATCAAAACCGCTACAACGCAGTGTTGCAGACAGCAGGCCGGACTAGGCCAGCGACAGCGATCCAGGAGAAGGACGGACCGGGGCGCAACGCAAGCCACTCCAAAACCACCAGCAAGAAAATCGCACCTGCGACATACCGTGACGCCACGGAGAGCAGAAGCCCGAACGACGACCACACCTCCCCAGCACATGATAAAACCATATAATAGCTACCATTACCCCATAGGGCATGTTACATCCCAGAACATGGGAACCCTCTTAGGAAAAAGTTTCCGCAGCAGAGGACAAACAGAAAGAACTGCGGAGAAGATCGCAGATGGCTTGCCAATCAGCCAATAAAGAATACACAGAAGGCCTAATCTCAGGGCCTACACGGCTTACCAACAGCCAAAACCACAAGTCAAAAAAGGGCCGGACCAGCAGGCAACAGCACCAAAGTCCTAACAAAAGGACCTGAAGGCACATGAACCACACACAACACACCACCGGGGCTACTCGCTACAAGGCCCCAGGAAAACAACGCAAGAACACCTCCCAAAACACAGACTGACTTACAAGTCACTGAGGAGGACGAAGCCCTGCAAGAAACCTCTGAATGGCAGAATCCGCAGGGGCGTGGAACAAAAGAGTGCCATCAAAGGGAAGGTCCACCAGCCATTCCCTAACGTTCTCCGGGAACACACTATCCCGTAGCCAGGCATGTCGACAAAGGGCCACCGAAAAAGCACCTCCCAAATGTCCAGAGCCGAGCGAAGAATAAATGCCGCCAGCTCCCGGCCATCCAACACATGGTGCCGCAGATCAACACAGGCACCCTGCTGCGAAGCGGCAGACATAAGGGATTCCGCTGAATCCCACAAGCAAGAAGTGGCCCTAGCCAATACACAAAGAGTGTTAAGGGCCCGCAAAGCCGCACTGGTGGAGGCGAAGATATTGCACCCCCAGGAATCTAACCAGTGGGCCTCCCGATGGCAGGGGGGGAAAGGCAGTCTGTAAAAGAGAGCCCCTGGTAGAGGGGTGGAGGGAAAGACAGACAGGATCATGCGGCGCAGGACGGTGGCGGTGCAGAAGTTGCTGGGGCACCGGGTCCCCCGTGGCGGACCGCCCCTAAGCCCCCAAAAGAGAAGTGTGGAGCAAAGCTTCGAAGGCAAGAAGCAGCTCCCGACCACCAGAACCCTGGAGGAGGACCTCCAGAAGATGATCCGTGGGGAAATGGGCAGCCGGATCGCCCATGCGCAAGATTCCCACAGCCGTGGAAACAGCCCTAGCGAAGGCAGCACTCATCTACGTAGGGCCCCGCGGCGGGGAAAGCAGCTCCTCTGTGGGCGACGGCTGCAAGCTAAGGCGGCCGTCCCCCAGTCCAACCGGAGGAAGGAAAGGCCAAGCCCGGAAAGGGGGGAGGGGGACAGATGAATAGGGAACCTGAGGTGCCTTCGGCGAAGACTGCGGGAACAGCAACGGAGAAGAGCCGTCCTTAGAAGACTCCGGGGAAAAGGCCACGATTCGGCGACCCGTCTCCGGAGAAGATGAAACTAACAACAGCCGAACCTCTGGAGAAGAGGGGGCGTCCGAAGACTAATCAACGACCCGACGCCGGCCCGGCGCCGTAGAGTCCCCAACCGGCATCAGGTCAACGTCGACCAGCGCCAAAGGAGACGCCGGAACGACATCTGCCACAACGCGCGGTGCAGGAGACCGAGGCTGGGTTGGAGCGGGGGTGGCTAAGTAACGGCGTCGACTCGACCTCTGACGAGGCAGCCGCCTGCGTGGAGGCATGAGGGGGGCCCGGGACACGACCGACCCCTAGCCGGCCCCTG
This sequence comes from Triturus cristatus, assembly GCF_964204655.1. Classification (NCBI taxonomy): domain Eukaryota; kingdom Metazoa; phylum Chordata; class Amphibia; order Caudata; family Salamandridae; genus Triturus; species Triturus cristatus. Next base: position 845,009,708 of record NC_140592.1, read on the forward strand.
CGGCGCTGCCAGGGCCAGCAGCCGCCGGCGCCTGAGCGGCAACACCTCGGCGTCGGACAAGGCCACCGCCTGCCCAGAGGACCAAGGAGGACTCGAGGACACGCCCGGAGCCCCAGGATCCTCCCGCGACACCACAGGAGACAGAGGTGGTGAGTCTTGAGGCCGTCCGCGGGGGACGGACACGGTACCGCCGCCGACCTGGACATGCGTGCCAAAAGGAGTTTCATCAGGCGCTCCCGCCGGGACTTCGGCTTCATTTGCTGACACGCCTCACAGTCTGTGGAGTCGTGGTGCTCCCCCAAACACCACATGCAGATGGGGTGAGGATCCGTCGCCGACATCTGGCGCGCGCAAGACGAGCATGTCTTGAAGCCCGAAGGCATTCGCACACTGTTCCCAAGAAAAACGCTCAAAAACGGAAAAAGAAGGCCTCAAACACAATCCGGATCCGCGTTGCACGCGGAAATGAAGAAACGGACGTCAGCGTGCCGAGGTGGGGCTTATGTGACTTCGCTGACATCACGCCCGCGGAGGACGTCGGGAGGAGTCACGTGGTACCGCCCCCCGTCGTGCAGATGTGCTGGGCAAGAAAGTTTAACGGGTCCAGTCTCACACCTGGGAATAATTCTACGTTAAGGAATCTGCGGCAAGTAGTCTCCATCAGATATATGGTCAAGCCCACCATGACCTTTAGGAGTCATAGTGAACCCGATGATGAAGCATGACACCAATAGGGTGTGTGAGGGTTAAATAACAAAAGGAATTTTTTCCTTCCTGCCATTGCGGAATACGCCACCTAAGGAGTTGAGAAGGCTTTTGAGCCAAATTTGGGGTCAGGATACTCTGCTGTGAGTGGGGTATAGCCTGATAGTCTGAAATGCAGCCCTTTGGTATTCTTCATGTGTTAGACGTCCAGGATGGCTTTGTAGTAGCACAACTCTCTGCCAGGGGTGTTCTCATAGAAGAGATGACCTTTCTAGCTCTCTAGGTTGTGTTGCTTAGCGGTATGCCTTGCTTTTGCCCAACAGCTTTCACCCTTGGCTTCAGTTTCTAGTTTACCATATGCCAGTGGCACTCTTTGGAGCTGGGGGCTGCCTTGGAGCATTACTTTGCCAAAGCAACCTGACTCACCCGTTGCCTCCATCTTTGCTATCTGGTACTTTAAAATGATACTGTCTGACTGCACCTAAGGCAAATCCATCTGCACTCGAGGTCAATGACTATACCCAGTTCCCCTCTTAAGACTTCTTACACGAGACATGCTCCATTCACTTCAGCACACAGTAAGTAGCCATAGACCCACTACTTTGTACCCTCCAGGAAAACAGGTCAGCCCCTCCACATCTGTGTCCTTTCCGTTACTGTTCACTTTTCATGTTTCCATAAGGTACACAAGTTATAAATTATTACATGTTTATACTATTACAAGATGTTTGGGGGTGGGCATTTTTGTGCCTCTTGATCAGTTTACCTAATAAACACTGCCTCATTTCCTTCTGCTAAATTTATGGTACGCTCCATTTATTTTTCTCTTGCAACTTTGCACGCTGTGGCTCTAGTCCTCTAAACACTCCTAATTTTCTTTTCTGCTTTAGGGGACTTTCATGCCCCTCAGTTATGAAAAGAAATCAAAATTTCTTCTTCTCAGGGTCCTCAATATATGGTTGAACAATTATTCATTGCCCAGCACTGCCACTCTCATAACTATCTGCACTCTTCACCCATATTTCTGGCCATGTCTTGGACTCCATTTTCACCTTTTAAAATGATATTTTTTTTACCCCCTCTGCGTACCACCCTGTGGTGGACTGACCAGAGTCACATTTCTCTAGGCTTCAATATGAACTTCCTCTTACTATGGCTTTACACCATCACAAAAACTTCCTGTCACTGGCCTTTCTCACTTCTCTCAGTTGTCCAACAAGCTTTAATCTCAGCCTTGCAAAAGCATCTCTTCCGCTTTTGAGTCTGCAGGCAATTTTAATACCTAGTTTGCCACTGCTCGAGACTCCCTAATTCCAGTTTGTCCTTATTGTTCAAGCAGAACTCTCCCCTCAGGGCCCCTGTGTTCTGTTCTCCTGAGCTTACCCTGGGTAACAGGTACTGCAAATCCCTTTGGAGACTAGACCATAGAGTTCTCGTTATATTTGCCTCCCTCAGTATCTTCTTGAAGACTCTTGGCAGTACAAAACATAGCAGTCCGCTTGATTCTAATCTTTCCAAGTCAAACTTTTACATCTAGTCATCTTGCTAAGCTTCAGTGACTTCCACTGGCAACACCCTTTAAATGACACATTGCCTTTGTCAGAAAGGTATCATTCCCCAGGTCCTCAAAACCTGCAGCAAAAAAGTGCTAGTTCTAAGACCCTACCAGTCTCTCTGATCCAGATGACCGAATCCTCTCTCTGTTCATAGCATCTGTCAAAGTGGACGGACACTTGCTCTCTTATTTGGCAGCCAAATACTAAAATCTCCTTCTCCTCTCAATGAGTAAATGTCTTACTCTTGTGCAAAAATCATAAAAACTGCTTTTTTTCCTCCAACAGTGTGTGAGCAGACTTACATTTGCACAGTAGCCTAACTCCAGGACAACCTTGTAGGTATTTGGGCACCACCTAATTTTCAGGCTCTTGGCTAAGGTTCTGTCTGTGCTGGACCCTGGAGACTGGATGGATGCACTGGACCAATATTTCCACATCCATATCCTGCTGGCCCACAAGCATTACCTGCGGTTAAGGTTGGGTCACGAGTATTTCCAGTGCCACTTAGGTGTCTACGAAATGGACGGTGGTGGTTGCAACCCATCTCCCGATATTGGGGGTTCAGTCTTCCCCTACCTTGATGACTGGCTGCTGGCAGTAGGCTCGCCCCAGGAAGTCGACACCCCCCAGATTATGGAGGGCCGCCTTCATTTGCTGGGGGTCACTTTCAACAAGCCAAAGTCACAACTGACACTGCCAAAATGATCCCTTTTGTCAGAGCCATTCTAACCACTGGGCCATTCCACACCCATCCTCCAGAGCAGTGAGTCCAAGATATTCAGGCTACGATCCTAATATTTCAGCCTCTATCCTGTATTTCTGGGAGACCGATTCTGAGGTTGCTGGGTCTCATGGCCTCCTGCATCCTGGTGGTGAAGCATGCCAGATGGCACATTCGAGCTCTGCACTGGGACCTAAAATCCTAGTGGGTACAGCTCCAGGATAAAACTCTTCGATGTGATCCAGATATCGGAGGGGACTGCATAAGATCTGCAGTGGTGGCTGACGGACAGTGATTGGCCCAGCGGCAGACCCTCTATCTTTCTCAACCGGAACGGACAGCTATGAAGGATGCATCACTTGCAGGTTGAGGCAGCGCCCTGAGAGTGGTGGAGATTAAAGGTGTTTGGTCTCCAGCTGAGTCGCAGCTACACACCAATCTTTTGGAGATGAGGGCGTTTCAGTTAGCATTTAAAGCCTTCCTTTCATTCATCAAAGGAAGGCCAGTTCAGGTGTTCATGGACAACACCACCGCCATGTGGTATTGCAACAAACAGGGCAGGGAGAGGTGGTGTCGTGGATCCTGTGCCAAGAGGCTCTTCAGCTCTGGACTTGGCTGGAGACCCAGGACATGTTCCTGGTCGTGCAACACCTGGCAGGCGCACTGAACGCCAGTGCAGAAAAGAAACTCAGCTGTCGATGCCTTGCAGATCACAAATAGCAACTCCATCCGAAGGAGGCACATGGTCTCATCCATGTCTAGGGAGAACCTTGGCTCGATCTGCTTGCCTCTGCCAAGAAAGCAGTGTCAGCACATCTGCACATTGGAGCAGCAAAAGCGGTTTTCACTCGGAGACTCATTTGGTCTCGAGTGGAATTCTGGAATCTTGTACACCTTTCCGCCAATAGCACTCCTGCCCAGAGTTCTCAAGAAGAACAAGACAGACCGTGAGCCAGTCATGCTTGTGGATCCGGATTGGGCACGTGGATTTGGTATTCTGCCTTCCTGAAGATCTGTCCCATAGTCAGGATGCCCATTCGTGAGTATGTCCTGTCGCAGCAACAGGGCAGGGACTTGCGACAGAACCTGCAGACTCTACACCTTCATGCATGGTGACGGAGTGGCGACAGTTGAGAGTTTTTGATCATCTTGCCAAGGTCTGCGATGTCATCCTGGCAGCCAGGCGCCCCTCTAGTATGCCTGCCGTTGGGATAAGTTTGTAGCTTGTTGTCCCTCACACCAGGTGGATCCTTGTCTGCGTTGCCGTCGGAAGTGTTGCTGTTTGTTTTGTCTCTAGCCCGGCAGGGCCTTACCCATGGCAGTGTTAAGAGTTACTTATCCGCCATTTCGGCTCTCCTGTGACTGCTGGATCAACCCTCCCTTTTCAAGTCACTGTTGTGACCCATTTTGTGAAAGGTTTGTAACACCCACTTGTCCCTTTTGGCATGCCCCAATGGGACCACGATCTAGTCCTTTCTTTTCTCATGTGCTCCCCCCTTCAAGTCCCTATAAAGCTGTTCTCTGCAGCTCTTTACTATCAAAACGGTCCCTCTGGTGACCATTATATGACCATGATATTAGCCAGAAGGGTCAGCGAGCCACAAGTTCTCTCAGTTCTTTGTACGCCTGGCTCTTTTCTGCCGAAAGTAGTCACTCCATTTCATTTTGGCCTAAGCATCATTGTCTACTTTTTCGCGCCCTGTGAACCCTCTAATAAGGACGAGACCCAAAGAAAGCTATTTCAATTTAAATTGATCGCACTAGGGACCTTTGGGTGGATGAACAGCTTTTCATCAGGTTCACTGGATTGAAAAAGTGTAAAGACGTCCAGAAGCGGACCATCTCTCGATGGATTATACTCCGCATTAAGATCTGCTACACAATAGCTAAGCAGCAGCCTCCTGAAGGCTTGAGAGCCCATTCCACGAGGGCCAAGGCTCCTGCTACTGGGTTGGAATGCGTGATATCTACCCTGGACATGGGCCAAACTGATATGTGTGCGTCCGTCCACATATTCACAAAGCACAACTGCTTGGACACTTAGGGTTCGTTGAGACAGTCATTTGCCCGTTCTATTCTCTAGGATTTTCTGGTTTGAGCCAGTTCACAGCTCCCATCTCGGTGAGGTATGGCTTGGGTATCTATTTTGAGGTGAGGAATCTGCAGTTAGAAGTTTCTATCAGAACAATAAGTTACTTACCTTCGGTAAAACCTTTTTCAGTAGAGACTCTAACCGCAGATTCCTCACCCACCATCCTATCCTCCAGCTCTGCTTGACCCTACCAATCCCATTAGATACTGCACACTAGTCAAAACATTGTTTTTTACATGGCTCCGTGTTTTCGGGGTGGAAATAATCACGAAAGAAAATGTCAAAACGCAGGGGTGGTGCTTAAATGGATGCCACTACCTCACTTCTGATGCGGAGCCAATCAACACCACCTACCAGTGGGCAGAGGTACTGCTCAAGATTTTCCGGCTTCACAGAAAAAACGAAGGTTACAGGGACGTTCTAGTTAGGTTCAGATTTTAGACGCACAAAACCATAGAAATTCAGCAGATATAGTTATCTCAAGTGTAGGAAGCTAACTCTGTGTATACTATACCAAAGTGAGGTATAGTGTGCACAGAGTCCAGTGGAACCCCAAAGGTAGGCAGAGGTAAAGTATATGGCACTTCACTCTCTATTTGTGGTAGTGTGGTCGAGTAGTAAGGCTTTATCAGAGGACAATGTTAAGCATTTGTTGTAGCCACTCAGTCAGCAAATGAATTCACACACTCAAAGACTGAACTTCAGACCAATTGTTCTTTTATAAAAATATTTTTTCAGTTATTTTATGCCCTAGATGTAAGCAAGCCTAGCACAGGTAAGTGATAAATACTTTGCAGTATATACACAGTTGTAACAGTTCGGATTGTAATTGTATACGCACTTTGTTTTGATTTACAGTACTGTTACTGAGAAATGCAATGCTTTGGAAATACAATACATATACTTTGAAGGGGCTTTTTAGTAAAATCAAACGGTACATTACTTTCTGATTACTTTTCTTACACAGTGTACTATCCTGGATAGTACACTGGGACATTTCCTGTAAACAGGTAAGTAAATGAGTTTTTGTTTTTTAGTACAGTTGTAAAAGGTTTCCATAGATTTTCCAACTCCACACTTACAAACTTTTCATAGAAAAAGTTAGTCATCCTATGGAGGAAAATAGTGTTATCGGTTCAAAGGTAAGTACTTTGCTGTGGGAGTTAGTATTCTGAGGGGTCCCCCAAGGTCAAGGATGCATTGTTACACCCTCAGCGGCACTAGGGTGGCCGGGTGCAGAGGGCTGATGCCCAATGTTATCCAATGGCGGATAGGGGGCCTTCGGTTGGTGGCTACTGACGAGCAGGCCACTGGGTTGTGGGAGGATAGCTCCTGTTATGTTATGTTATGTTATGTTAAATTTAGCTTATAAAGCGCACGTACGCCCGTAGGCTTCATGGCGCTGTAGGAGGTTCTCAGAGCATAACACAACAACAGGAGAACAACTTAGAACGTCTAAGGATAAGCTTCTCTCCTGGACTTAAGCTCAGGGCAAATAGGGGTTTAGGCCAGCACAAAAGATGCACCCTCAGCGGCACTGGGGTGGCTGGGTGCAGAGTGCTGTTTTGGCATCGGGTGCCCTGAAACTTTCAATGGGGAGTCTCAGGTTTGCAAACACACTGCAGGTTCGGGGACGAAGGTCTTCTGGGTGCGACCACCACTTGGAGAGGTAAGTTGGGATGCTCGGGGTTTGTTAGGCACCGTCGGTTGGGCCACCCAAGGCAGTGGGGCCTCGTGTGCAGGGGTGCCTTTTAGGGTTGGATGATCTTACCAGCTCCTGGTTGCAGTTGGGGGGACGTTCCGGTTTGAGGCAGGTCAGGGAACGCCGGGGAGACCTCCTCTTGGTGTTGGGCCACTCGAACTTGGGTTGTGGGCGTTGGTTGCAGAGTGGTGCAGACCCGTGGATCCTTGCAGAGCTGGGGTCTGTTGAACAAATCCGGTGTTCACAGGAGACAGAGTCTTTGGGATTGAAGGCAGGCAGGTCATACGAGTTTCTCGAGGTTGCTGACTGCAGGACACACCGGGATTTTGCTGGAGCAGGTTCGAGGTGAGGACAGGCCGGTAGGGCTGGGGCCAAGTCAGTGGGCTTCCCCCTCTTGTTCGCTTCGGCACGGCTGTTCGGTCCTTCTACTACTTTTCTTTTTCTGGTTTCTTGTCTAAGGAAGCAAGGTTCAGGGGTGCCCCTAAATACTAGATTTAGGGGTGTTACAGGTAGGTAAAAGGTTGAGACCATTAGGTCCCTTCCCCAGGGTGTGTACACCCCCTATTATGCCACCCTCCAGTGGGAGGGGGGCATAAGCCTTTCCCTGGTTGGCTGGGTCCCCCTATCTGCAAGATGGTGGGTACTAAGTTGTGCTTCACCTTGCCTCCCAATCTGAGGGGTGGAGTTGGCAGAGGTGGGCACACCTCTCTTTCTCACTTGTTTTTACCGCCAGTTCTGCTGCCCAAAGTGGGGGTGAGAACCAGTGGGGACCAGTTGCTGAAAGCAGCAAGTGGCCTGGGGAAGCTCACACAGACGGCAAGCCTTTGAAGCTTCCCCTTGGTGGATCCTGCCCATCCTGGGGGAGAATGTGTATTGTTTCAGGCCCCCGAGAGCAGCAGGCTCTCGATCCAGTGGTGGCAGCTGAAATCAGCCCCTCAGTCTGGACACTAGTGGGAGGTCGTTTTTCAGGGGGCAGCTCTAAGATGCCCTCCATGTGTATTTTTCAATAATTACCACACTGGCAACAGTGTGGGTTTAATGTGCTGAGAAGTTTGATACTAAACGTCTCAGTTTTCAGTGTAGCCATTATGGTGCTGTGGAGTTCGTAATGACAAACTACCAGCACCATATACTCTTAATGGCAGCACTGCACTTACACTGTCTAAGAATGGACTTAGACACTGTAGGGGTCCAGGGCTTATGCACCTGTACCCTCACCACTGGTATAGGGTACCTAGCCAGAGGGGTGCCTGGTATATGCCAGGGCAGTGGGCTGTAGGCATGACACCCAGGAATGTGTGCCATGTCAACTCTTCACTTTGTTGTGCACTAAGACACGCAGCCTGCAAAGGCAGTGTAAGAATGTAAAGGTACAGGACCTCTAAGGATGGCACAATAAGTGCTGCATCCCTTAGAGGATTTCCCTGGTCACAGTGCCGTGGGTGCATTTGGTACAATTTACCAGGGGCTGACCTGTGGTCAGAGATGCGAATTGGGTATTGTTTTTAATGCAGGTTTAGGTAAAGAACATAGGCCCTGGGTACCTGATTGGCAGGAGCCCAGGGCAAACTCAGTCAAAGTACATCTGCAGTTCAGCAAAAATTGGGGGCTACCATGCAGAAAAAGGGCACTTTCTCACATCAAGTAACTATAACTCGTGCCCTAAGGTAACTGAAACTCGCGCCATCGCCATGCACAGCTAATTACCCTACATATTACATCACTCATGACATCATTAATAAATTTGCTGTACACAGCAGGGCATGAGCTACAGTTAGGGCACGAGTTATAGTTAATTAAGATAACTATAACTGCTGAATTTCTAAGGTTTTGTGTGTGTAAAATCTGAACATATACATATATATATACACACATATATATTTCAATTAAAAAAAAACCAAAGGTTACAGGGACGTTATAGTTAGCAAATAGAATTTTAAAAAACGTAGAAATTCACTGAAAAAAACAAAGGTTACAGGGACGTTCTAGGTAGGGTCAGATTTCACACTTACAAAACCAGAGAAATTCAGCAGGTATAGTTAGCTGAGCTAACTATAACGTACACGCCCACAATACATTGCTTATGACCTCACATATAAACATCACTCATGACAGGGTCAGTGACATCACTGATGACACCATCCAGTGAGTGCAAGTATTTTGTAAGAGTTTATGATTGCTAAACATATATACGAAGCTACTACAAAACTTAAAGTAGTATACTAGGTGTACTACCAATACGTGATATTACTTTTAATGTATATCATGTGGGTGGCTGTGTGACTGTATGCATCCTTGTGAATGAATGCGATGCTGTGCGAGTGGCTGTACTGGTGAGTAAGTGGATGTATGGGTGGGTGAGCGAAGGTGTAAGTGGCTCTATCGGGGGTAAGTGGGTGTGTAGGGACTGTATGGGTGAGTTAGTGGGTGTCTGAATGGCTGCATGAGTGACTGACTAGGTGTGTAAGTGGATGCATGGGTGAGTGAGTGTTGGTTTGAATTGGTGTTTTGTTACGTTACTTTGTGTGAGTGACTATCGGACAGTGTGTGTGAATGGATGTATGGGTGAGTACAGGAATGTGTGAATGCTTGAATGGATATGTGAATGGGTAACTAAGTGGTTGTGTGAGTGAGTGTATGAGGGATCCAATGAGTGAGTGGCTGTGGTGAGAGGCTGATTGGGTGAGAGAGTGGGTGTGTGACTTTGTAGGTAAATAAGTGGATGTATAAGTAGCTGTATGGGTGAGTGTGTGGTTATGTGGCTGGCTGTATAGGCGAGTAACTGGTTGTATGAGTGGCTGTAGGGGTGAGTGAATGTGTAAGTGGCTGTACGAGGGAGGGAGTGGGTGTGAGTGACTATGGAGAACTGAGTGGGTATGTGAGTATTGGTATAGGTCTGTGACTGGGTATGTCAGTGGTTGTAAGGGTGTGTGAGTGAGCGTATAAGAGGTTTTATGGGGGTGTGAGTAGGTGTGTGATTGGTTCTGTGGATGATGTCATTTGAGATGTCATCAGTGATGTCACTGACCATGAAATGATTGATGTAATATGTGAGGTCATAAGCATGCATTCTAGGGGTGTAAGTTATATTTAGTTCAGCTAACTAGAACTGCTACATTTCTCTGGTTTTGTACTAGTGAAAACTAACCCCAACTATAACATCCCTAACACCTTTGTTTTTTTTCCAGTGAATTTCAAATGTTTTTTAAATTCTGTTTGCTAACTAAAACGTCCCTTTAACCTTTGTTTTTTCAGATAATTTCTACTGTGTTTTTCAAACTAGTAATCACGTTTGCAGAGTGGTAGAGAAAGGATGCTGGGACTCCGACCAGCTCTCAGGAATCCCGCAGTGTAGGACTTACAGGAGGTAGCAGGAGGGCTTCTTGGCCCCTAAGATGCGGAGCTGCGTTTACAGAGTGGTGGAGAAAGGGGGCGATGGCCTCCAAAGATCTCTTAGCAATCACACTGTGTGGGACTTACTGGAGGTAACAGGAGGGGTAGTTGGCCCTCAAGGACATCCTTGGGGGCCAACTACCCCTCCTGTTACCACCAATAAGTCCCAAACAGAAGGCTTGCTGAGAGGTTGTCTGACGCCACTCCCCCTTTCTCCAGCACTCTGCAAATGCACCTCCTAGTGCACTACTAGTTAAGAGATGAATTCTCTTTGGCTCTTGAGGGTTCTAGGGGGCCAACTACCCCTCCTGCCACCTCCAGTAACACCCACACAGCTGGATTGCTGCAAGGTTGTCAGAGGCCACGCTCCCTTTCTCCACCACACTGCATATGTGCCTCCTAACGCACTACTGATTGGGGGAAGGAGTCCACTTTAGTCCTGAGGCCCTCAGGAGTAAAGTGGAATTCATTCCTCAACCAGAAGCGAGCCAGGAGGAGCAGATGCAGTGTGGTGAAGAAAAGGGGTGTGGCCTTCAACTGCTCTCATGCAATTCCGCTCTCTGGGACTTCATGGAGGTAACAAGAGCGCTTGCTGCCCCCTGAAGACCCTCAGCATTCAAGGGGACTTAATTCCTCAACCACCATTCTGCCGGGAGGTGAGTTTGCAGAGTGGTGGTTTAGGGGGCATGGCATTCGACGACTTGGGAAATATACATTTCCCAAGTCGTGTATGTATGTATGTATGTATGTGTATATGTATGTATGTGTATATGTATGTATGTGTATATGTATGTATGTGTATATGTATGTATGTGTATATGTATGTGTATATGTATGTGTATGTGTATATGTATGTGTATATGTATATGTATATGTATATGTATGTGTATGTGTATGTGTATGTGTATGTGTATGTGTATGTGTATGTGTATGTGTATGTGTATGTGTATGTGTATGTGTATGTGTATGTGTATGTGTATGTGTATGTGTATGTGTATGTGTATGTGTATGTGTATGTGTATGTGTATGTGTATATATATATATATATATATATATATATATATATATATATATATATATATATATATATATATATATATATATATATATATATATATATATATATATATATATATATATATATATATATATATATATATATATATATATATATATATATATATATATATATATATATATATATATATATATATATATATATATATATATATATATAGCCAGTAGATAGTTATAGTTAGGACCGAGTTTCCATAGGAAATTTCAAAAATTCTATTTTGAATAACTTTGGCGCCGGTTGATGAATTCTCGCGAAATTTTCAAAACTAATGGGGCGCTCCGCTCAGCTTCTACCCTGAAAGTCTCTGGGTGATTCGTCAAGCGGGGGCTGAGAAAAAAGGGGTGTCCCAAAACGCGTTTTCCCCATGCATTTTCCCATAGGACCTTTAGTGGAAGATACAGCCCGAACGGCTGAACAGAATTACTTGAAATTTGGCAAAGAGGTAGTCCTCAGGTCAGGCATGTGCCTTTTGCATATATGGTGTCAATCTGTTCAGTAGTTCCTGAGAAAATTGCATTTAAAAGCACATGCATATCTATATGCGCGCACCGTCCGCGCACGGTGCGTGCACCCTAACGTTCGCGAGCGTAATTCTGATTGGTGGATTCATGACAGTCAACATTCGAATCGGTCGAAATCAGGAAGTGTCGGCTGCCATGTTTGTTTTCAGTGCGAGAGTGGAAAAGAAAGGTGAAGAATGTGAAAAGGGGGCAGGGTAGAGAGTTCCTGACCCCCTAGCCTTTGTCAGGGGGTCCCTGAAGGACCCCGAAGGGTGAAAAAGACATTTTATTTTTTCTCAAAAAATCGCGGGATGCGCGCACCCCCAGCCGCCATTTTGAGTTTTAGAGGTAGAAGAGAGTTAAAAACACAAGAGGAAAACGTGAAAAGGGGGCAGGGTAGAGAGTCCCTGACCCTCTAGGCCTTGTCAGGGGGACCATGAAAGACTTCTTAGGTCTCAAAAAAAAAAAAAAAAAAAAATTAAAAAAGATATCGCGAGGTGCGCGCACGGTGAGCGCACGGTGGCAAGAAAAACATAAAAAAATAGATTAAAAAATCAAGTATAAGTGTTTAGATGTTGGTTGACTCTCAAAAGAGCCGTTGTGTTCATTGAGTGTTTTTTGTACCTACAAGTAAGTACCGATGCAGAGTCTAAAGTTCAAGAGGAAGACTCTGTTGCCTTCATCAGTGAAATGAACACCGTCTCCTCTATAAATGCCTTGCATGTTGTAACGGAAGTTGTTGTGGTATATAAAACCCATACCATAGTCTCTGAGGAAAGCAGAAACAGACTTATTGACGTGCTTTCTTGCTTTGTCAATCTGTGGACAATAATGGTTGGACCAGTTCCACTTTTGCCTTTGGCATATATTAGAATATACAAAGGTAGTTTGTGGAAAAAGTTACCTCAATTGCAGAAAGGTGTCCTTAACAAGCATTTCCAGACCTACCCCAGTTAAAGTGCCTAGGTCATTTCCACCACAGTGCACAATTAAAAGGTCAGGCTGTGGGAGATGTAGAAAGGTTTTCACCAAGGGCATTAATTGGTGCCACTTTAACCCTCTCTGACCAATCCATTTAATGTCTACATTTGGCAAAGCAAGATCTTTGAAAATACCTCTTTTTTCTGCATACTTTTCACTCCAGAAGACATAGCTATGACCTACAATCCACACTGTGAGCATCTTTCAAGGAGATCCGGATGCACTCAGAAGGTGTCTTTCAGTAGAATGGCAATATGAAAAAAAAGATAGTTGTAAAATGGAGGCTTACATACTTTTTTTTAAATAAAAAGAGCTCATTGGCTATTTCAGATCATTCTACACAAAAAACTAGGCTGTAAGTTTACATTTTTAAAAGCATGTTTTGTATTGGTTGAGAAAAATGTGTACCCGCAGAACATTACTTTAGATTTGCTGTTAGGTTTGAAAAGTCAAGCACTCTTGCTCTTTGGATTAGAAACATTGTGTGCTGAACTTCTGACCTCTCTGCTCACACCAGTGTTCCATGGCCTGTTGCTATGGTAGCAGGCAGAAGTCATGTTGGGGGTAGGAATCATTTGGAAAAGGGTTGAAATTTGCAACCAATAGAAATGTGTGTTTCTATTTGAAAAAATGTGGGAAGCACTGTGATTTGAAGTTAACATGTATATGTGTGAAAAAAGAGAGGGAAACATTGCCATTTACTGGTTCTGCTGAGAGGTGTACAGTTCAGAGATTCTGGCTCTGATAATCTGCTGTGTGAGTGCCACATTTCTTTCTCAACTAACTACTTTTAAAGGTGAGTTAGGAATTTGAGAGGGGATGTATGTGGTGCATTTTGATAAAAACAATATAAATGTGATTCTTGTTTTAAAGTTGTGTTTTACATATTATGTTTTGGACGAAATTTAACTGCCTTGAACTTGTCAGATATTATGGAGTATGTCTTCACCATAAGTTAAGGTGTACTGGTATCACCCAGGAATTCTGTTTTTTGCCTAGAATCACACCATGAGTCTGTGTGCACACAGGAATTTGTTATCAGAGATTTAATTCGTGTTGCTCTTGTACTGTAAGACATGCATCCGTAGGAAAGGGGCAGCTTGTTTTCTTGAACTGTGATGGTTTGCACTGTGTGGTATTTCAGATAGCAGTGTGTAACGCTAACACATTTAATGTCTCTAAGGCTCATTTCCTTTGCTGTAGTCTAATCACTCACCCAGGTTCCATATGCTCATGCTCTCAAGTAGCTGTTAGGACATGTGCTCTTTTCTACCTCTCTAAACTATAAGGAAAATGAGTCAGGCTCTTCCAGTAATTATCACTTGTAAAACCACAGCGGTAAATGTGCTTTGAAATTGCCAATGAAAAATCGTTTTCTGCCTAGAATCACACCATGAGTCTGTGTGCACACAGGAATTTGTTGTCAGAGATTTAATTCGTGTTGCTCTTGTACTGTAAGACATGCATCCGTAGGGGCAGCTTGTTTTCTTGAACTGTGATGGTTTGCATTCAGCAGAAATCACTATCTCACAAATGAGAGGCAAATGCTAACACATTTGAAAACAACAGGGTAGATTTTCCTTCCACACCTGCCATGGGTGAGGTCGATCCTACATGTTCCAAACTGCAATTCACCCTTACCCCACATGTACTCTTACATACATCTGTGCAGTCTTCATGCAGTTCTGCAAACGTCCATGCAGATCTCTCTTGCACCTGACAATACACAGTCTCCAGAAGCATGCTCTTAGCACACAGGCAGTTGCTTCTCCTGCACTCCCATGCTAAGTATTCAGCACTGTGTGGTATTTCAGATAGCAGTGTGTAACGCTAACACATTCAACATCACCAAGGCTCATTTCCTATGCTCTAGTCTAATCACTCACCCAGGTTCCACATGCTCATGCTCTCAAGTAGCTGTTAGGACAAGTGCTCTTTTCTGCCTCTCTAAACTATAAGGAAAATGTGTCAGACTCTTACAGTAATTATCACTTGTAAAACCACAGCAGTAAATGTGCTTTGAAATTGCCAATGAAAAATCGTTTTCTGCCTAGAATCACACCATGAGTCTGTCTGCACACAGGAATTTGTCAGATTTAATTTGTTGAGCTTTTATTGTGTAAGACTTGCAGTCGTAGGAAAGGGATAGCTCATATGATATGTTTTGAAAAGCTCATAAAAAATATAGTAATATATATAGATGACATAAAGGTATTTAGTTTTAGTTTTTTTCAGGTATTGCTGAACAACACTGAAATAAATTAAAGATGCCTATAAAATCAAGAAAGAGAAAAGAACAGCAACATCATCTATATTTGAAGACAACTGGACAAAAAAAAACAGTTGAAGAACCTCATGTTGGAAAAAAGAAAAAGCCTTCTGGTAAGCAGACTAAGGATTTTTTTAAAAATATCTTCAAGCAAAGAAAAAATGTAAGAAATATATCCACTGGAAATAGTGTTTCAAGTAGAAAACAACCAGACAATCGACAGAATATACTAAATGCTAATGTACAATCAGAAGTAAGAAAGAATGACTTAAAAAGAAAAATAGATTTTAAAAACATTCGTAGAAAAATGTTTGAGAGAAGAGTGATGTTCAATTTGTTGAAGGATGTGAAAAAATATAGGAAGAAAGCCAAATTTTATAAGATAAGGAAACATATTGAATCAATTGTTGCCAAGGCTTTGGAATTAAAAAGAAAACTATTCATTTTAATTTTGAACAGGATCCGTACATTAGATAAATTAGTGAATGTAATGAAGTCAAAAAGCAAAAGAAAAAGAGAAGTGAAAAAAAAAAACTTTTGTAAAGTGTTCTTAGGAGAATGGAAGCATAGTTCAAGTACTGAGCCATTTTTTAATGAAGAGAGTTCTCTTCAAAGTAATAGTTTGCTGGATGCAGTTGACACCAGTGGTCGAGCTTATGAAGTTAAGGATGGTTGTGTAATGGAAAAGGAGAAAATGGTTCCAAGAAATGAGGAAGAACTGTTAGCTGATGAGGTTATGGGGAGACGTCCTAAAGCCCCAGTGTACACTTGGAATTGTAGTAGTATTTGTACTGTACGACAGGAATCAATTGATAAATTTCGTGATTTTCTAAGAGAATATAGTAAAAAAAAGTGTTAAACAGAAGATTAAGGTGCTTCAAAAACTAGATCCATGCAGAGTGAGAGAATATACTGGTTTGCAAGGACATTCTCTGGCTTGTCTTTCTAGGAAAGTTTGTCAAAGTGTTTTTCACCATTTTAGGATGCTGGCTGTTCATCATACTGAAATGAGAAAGTTTGTGAGAAGATTGTATTTTGCTAAAAGTCCAGCTTTAAAGTTAAATGAGTTGAATAATGCTCTGTTCCGTGGATCTGTAAGAGATGTGAAGAAGGTTTGTGAGGATATTGAGTTTTGTTACTTTGGTCCAGAGCAAGAAAGTGCAGGAAATGACACAGTTATTGAAGAAAATGTGGAAGAAAATGTAGAACTCACTGTTAGTAAAACATTTGAAGATCAAATGACAAAATTTACTATCATCTCTAATGAAAGACCAAATATTACTTGTATTTGTTGCCGGAGAAGTCATTATAAAAATTAAACAAGGTATGTTGATCTCTATAAAAAAAGTGAAAAAGAAAATAATACTAAGTGGATGGATTTTGCTACATATTTATTTCTGGAAAATTGTTTTGATTTGGGTGAATATCACCGTATTTGTAAATACTGTTATAACAAGTTAGAAGAAAATAAAATGCCAGCAAGAGCTGTACATAGTAATTTAGAATTGGTTGAAATTACTGCAGAACTTAGTGATTTAAATACATATGAGTCTATACTCATTCAATGTGTCCATCCTTTTCAGACTATAGTTCGTATGGAGCCCAAAACAGGCAAATTACCTCCTACAAATTTACAAAGAGGTTTAAAAGGAAGAGTTGTCTATTTGCCATTAGATTTGAAAAAAATATTGAGACAATTGATGCAGATATTTTGGAAACTGAACCATTAGTTATTCTGGTTAATGGTGTACCTACAAAGAACAAGAAAATTTGGCAGAAGCTGGTGGATGTACGAAAAGTACAAAGAGCAAATTTATATTTGAAAAGAAATAATAAATGGCATGAATCAATTTATATGGAAGAAGATGAAGAAGTTTTACTAGGAGACTCAGGAATACCAACTGGGCAAATTGAAAAAGCGGATAAGTCAAAAGAAGAAGAAATTTATTAACATTTCAGCATACATCCTCTTCATTCTAAAGAAGTTATGGGAAACACTATTGATCTCTTTCAGATGAAAAAAGCAAAAGGAACTCCCGTGAGTGTATGGGAGGAGAGCTTGGAAGCTCATTGTTTTCCCCAGCTGTTTCCTACAGGAAAAGGTGGACGATATGATGAACGTCCAGTACAGATTTCTGCTTCTGAGTATCGGACTACAAGGTTATATGCAGAAGATCCAAGATTTTATCAAAGTATTCCTTATTTGTTCCATCTTTTATTTGAAAGTGACTTATCAGCACTATCTTATGCAGTAAATCACATTTTGAAAACTGGAGTACATCTACATAATGTGTCTGCAAAGGATTTTCTGAACAAAGTGCAACAGCGAGATGATCATTTGGAATCACAATTAATAAATCTGATGGCTTGTCAGCGTGGGACTAATGAATATTGGTACCGACGCCATGGAGAATTGAAATGTATGTTACGGAATTTAGGAACTCCTACATGGTTCCTTACCCTAAGCTGTGCAGAGTACGCTTGGGATGATTTACAGGATTATCTTCGAGAGGCAAACTCAAATATTGAAAACATCCAATACAAGACAGCAGGAGAATTGTGCTCATTGGATCCGGTTAATGTTTGCAGATATTTCAATCACAGATTTGAGGCTATGATGTCCTTCATCTGCAATAAAAAAAAACCACCTCTTGGAGAAGTTGTGGATTTCTTTTGGAGAAAAGAGTACCAAGCAAGAGGTGCTCCTCATATTCATATGCTGTTGTGGATCAAGGATGCTCCAAAATTTGGAACAGATATTGATGATGCAGTTTTATCTTTCATTGAAGGATATGCAACATGTGCTATACCTAAAAGCACAGAAGAAAAAAACTTAAAAGAGCAAGTTTTACGTTTCCAAAGCCATCGGTGTGGAAAATACTGTCGAAGAAAGTACAAGAGTAAAGATAAATTCTACACAAAATGTCGATTTGGATTTCCACGACCTGTTCTTTCAAAAGGAAGAGTAAAGAGTTTTATGTCAGCTGTGGGACATACTATTACAAGAAAATCGCCTAAGAATACCTATAACCTAAGAAGAAAAGAAGAGTCAAAATATATAAATGACTACAACCCAGTCATTTTATCCATGTGGAATGCTAACATGGATATACAGTATGTAGCTGACAATTCTATTGCTGTTGCTCGGTATGTCACATCTTACATCACTAAATCTGAGAAAACGGAATTGAAAGAAATGTGGGAAGAGATTTCTCACGAGAAGACTGTCAGTAAAAAGCTATACAGTTTCAGTTTAAAGATGTTATCACATCGAGAAATTGGATCCTGCGAATGCTCAGATAGGTTATCTTCTGCAAGTCTGTACTCCAAATCCAGAAGAATAATTTGGGTAAGTTTAGGCCTTGCAGGAATGAGAAATCGGGTACTGAAATCTATTCGAGAAATTGAATATTTAGCAGAGTACGAACCTGAAAGTACAGAGATTTTAAGAACAAACATGTTGGACACATATTACCCAAAGAGAAGTCATCATCTTGAGAACATGTGTCTCTATGAAGTGCTGCAGAACTACATTTATAAACGGAATGCCACAGAAGACATCAACAATGGAAAATATAAAGTCATTGGTGAGGAAGGATGTTTGGTAAAACAAACAAAAGGAAGTTTGATTAATCACAGAAAGCTGAGTTGTGACACTACTGACAAGAAGGAATTTTACCACTTAGCACTTTTACAGTTGTTTAAACCATTGCGCTCAAAGGATGAATTACTTGGACATTTTCAAAGCTATGAAGATTCCTTTATTGCATGCAAAGCTACCATCGAATGCAGTACTTTCACAACTTACGTAGAAATGTTAAATGAAGAAATTGAACAAGAATCAACAATTGCAGCTGAAGTAGCTAGAGACAGTTCTCAAGACAGTCAAAGTTCTGGGACGCTCAGTAAAGATCCCCTAGGACAACCAATCGTAGAAAATGAAGCTGCAATAGCCATGACTGTGGAAACAGCTATGAATCCAGCTCAGGAAGATTTAATAAACTTACCAAGTTTGGAACAGCAAATGAATGATGAACAAAAACAAATTTATGAGGAAGTCACAAAACAAATTGATCATGGATTACTACATGAAAATAAAGAGTGCTCATGCACATCGTTTGAACCAATCCGAATGTATGTGAGTGGACAAGCCGGAACTGGAAAAAGTTTCTTGATTAAAGTAATTAGAAGCTACCTACAGCAAAAAAGAGATTCAACTTTGTCTTGTGTTGTTACTGCTCCAACTGGGTTAGCAGCATATAACATAAAAGGAATTACCCTCCATCGTTTGCTAATGTTACCAGTAGAGCACGAGAACAAAATACAATACCACAAGCTAACAGGAGAAGCATGTTTTGAAGTTGCAAGAGTATTGAAAAAAATTAAAGTTCTCATCATTGATGAGGTAAGCATGGTGTCAAACTTAATGCTTGCCTTTGTGCATTTAAGAATGCAGCAAATTCTAAAGACAAACTATGACGTGCTATTTGGAGGAAAATATGTTATAGTTTTTGGGGATCTTCTGCAGCTCACTCCAGTTAAAGGACAACCAGTATTTCAAACTCTTACACATGAAGACACGAAAAAGTCGTTAGGAAGTATAGGTAATGTGAATATTTGGACATACTTTGTAAATGTAAATTTGATACTTGTATAGCGCACTACTCACCCGCAAGGGTCTCAAGGCGCTTGTACGAATACCGCTGTGGAACCCATCCTGGCTTTCCCTGTGAGGCGTCCACTCCTGGGTACCCCCAAGGTGGAGGCCAGGCGTCCATAGCGTTGTGGGTACTTTGAGTATAAAAAACTCATTACCAATAT
The DNA here is from genome assembly GCF_964204655.1 of Triturus cristatus. Classification (NCBI taxonomy): domain Eukaryota; kingdom Metazoa; phylum Chordata; class Amphibia; order Caudata; family Salamandridae; genus Triturus; species Triturus cristatus. Next base: position 845,029,526 of record NC_140592.1, read on the forward strand.
GCGGCAGGCAAATGATGGTGATTATGCAAGTATTCTCAAAGATATCAGAATTGGACAACTCACAGAACATGGCAGAAAAGCTTTACAGAGTCGATTGCTATGTAATTTGTTCCCAACAGAACAAATTGTTCCAGAGAAAATATACAAGAAAATTGCTGGAAAAAATACTGTAAACTGGTTAATGCCAACACTACATGAATGCTCTATATTCAATCAAGAACTTTTGAAATTGGAAAATGAAGAGATTGTCAAACTGGAAGCTGTGGATAAAATACAACATGAAGGAATAACTATTATATTGACAAGCAAATTGACAACTAAATTGGATTCTCTAGAGAAAAACATCTTGAAAACAGCCGGTTTAGAAAATAATCTTTATGTATAGATGAACTGTCGAGTAATTTTAAGACGTAATTTGGATGTAGAGAAAGGTTTAGTGAATGGAGCTATGGGTAAAGTTGTGGGTTTTGTTAATTACCAGAAAAAAGTTGGAATTGAATTTTTAAAAATAAAATTTGATCAGATTGAAGAGGTTAAAGACATTTGTCGTTGTTCAGTTCGTTTCTTGCTTGTGAAAGACTTATATGTACGTAGGAAGCAGTTTCCATTTTCTCTAGCATATGCTGTAACTATTCACAAATCTCAAGGATTAACTGTAGATAGTGCTTTTGTAAACATTGGATCTACTGTGTTTAAAGAAGGTATGGCATATGCTGCTTTGTCACGAGTGAAAACATTATCTGGTTTATTAATGATAGACTTTGATGACTCAAAAGTTAGTGCTGATGCAAACTGTGTAAAGGAATATAATAGATTAAGAAGAACCAATGCTCCTCATTTAGGTCAGTATCCGGTGTTTGAAAAACGTGTTGTTTGTCGGAAAAGGAGAATTGAGAATATCTGTAATGAGGATGTACAGAAGAGAAAACAAAAGGAAAGTGATGTGATTCCAAGCAAAAAGAAAAAAGGACAATGTTGAAGAGGTTGTTGGTTGTCATTTTGAAAATAGCTCTGGTGTCAACTGCTACGCTAATGTAGTGCTGAATGTTGTATTTTATCTTGAAAGTTTGCAAGAGCAGATAATACTAAATCATGTAAAAAGATTCTGTTCCCTGCTGAGTTTTCTTTTTGAGAAGCTGAGTAATGATAAAACTAAAATAGAAAGTGCTTCTGATGTTAGAAAACGTTTAGATGTATGTTCAGGATGTACACAGTTTACTCAAAATGTCCAGCAAGATGCACAGGAATTCTTGATGTATATGCTTATGGGACTGGAAGATGAAGGGGTAGAAATAGAAAATATGTTTGGTCTCTCTTATAAATGGGAACATAGTTGTGAAACCTGTTTGAACACATGCAGCTCTAATGTTGATTCTGAAAGGTTCATATATTCATATATTTAACATTACCAGAGAGTAAATCAGTGACTATTAGTAAATTAGTTAAAGATGCCAATCACAACATGGAATGTTCTCAATGTAAATCAGACATGTTATCAACGTTATTTTTAAATAAATATGGACAGTATGTAATTTCAATGATGCAACGTTGTAGAGCTGATGGTACAAAATTGGACACTTTAATAAAGAAGTTTACAGGACATCAATTATCAATATCTGGAAAAACTTTTGTTGCAGTTGCAATAATTTTCCATGATGGACCTTCTATAACTTCTGGTCATTACACAGTTTATCTAAAATGTTAAAAAGGCTGGACACTGTGTAATGATTCTCAATTGATTTTCAAGCAACGTTTGCCTGCAGAATTACCAAATTTCTACTTAATTTTTCTAAAACCAAAATTTTAGATACAAATTGCAGCATCTGAACAGACCATTATTTCGATTTTATTGGATTACCATTGGATATTTCACCAAAAAAGAATTTAAAAATTACCATTTGGCCTCATGGAAAGGTAAAAATTTCTCTTGTGGACTTCTTTGACAGATATTATTTTGGTGTATGTGCTTAAGCAACAAGATTTACAGACAATATTTATTGCAAATAGTTATTGTTCTTAGATATTTTTATTATATATATTACATTTCTATCAAGGTATGTTTTACTGAGAAGAGATTCAGGGCTTTTTTTTCAACAATCTTTCAGATTGTTAATTTTTTTGCCCACTGTTAAGTGATGAATGCAATTGGTTTCACAATTTGCAGTGAAATTCAATATATTCAAAAAACAGCAAAAAAGGGCAAAAAATTACTTTGTTAAATATGAAAATATGTGTACTGTATTCTAAAATGTATTGTTAAATATTAATACTTTTTTTCTTTTTTTTCAGATCGAGAAAGAAAATTTAGGAAAATTAATCCTTTTTTCTAGCAATTAAAAAAACCCATTTATTTATAATTAAGTTATTTTGTTGGTCAGGTAAGTTTGAAATATCTCTATTTCTCACCCCTTTACTTTCATGCTCCCTTTGTGTCACTTCTCCTCACTCTGCTTTTCTCATTCCCCTTCTCTCTGTCTTCTTCATTTACTGCTGTTTCGTAACTCCCTCAATCCTTCTCTACTACCCCCCTAGGTTTACTGCCTCCATCACTACTTTTTCAAACATGTATCTCTCCCTGTCTCCATGTGTCTCAGTCATTCTAACTGCGTTACTCCTTCTCAGTTCCTTGCTCTCTGTGTCTGATTCTGTCTCTCTCCCTTTGTCTGTCTTACCCTTAATTTCCATTACATCTCTGAGGCAGATTAACAAGGCCTCTACGCCACCACGACGTCACTTTTCATAACGTACTGGTGGCGCAGGGAGCTCCTTCATATATACAAGGAGAGGAAAAGCCACCCAGCGTGACTTTTCCTCTCCACATAAATACAGCCACTTCACACGCAAGGGGCGTTCCATGGGTGTTGTTTTGGGTGTTCACACGCAAAACACAAAGAACTAGACACATCTCCAGGTTTACAAGAAATCGTAACTGTAGAGATGTGTGTGAATGCTAAGCAACTCTAGAGGTGGTGTTGCGAGGCACAACGAGGAGAAATGTTTTTATTTCTTCTCGTTTTTTCCAATTTAAGTGCGTCCTCCATTCTAAAGCACGCATTGAAAGAGGAAAACGTTTTTTGTGATTGTTTTTGTGCAGGAAGGTGTCCCTTCCTGCACAAGAACAATCTCCCCACCATGCAGGCATCCTTGTACCATGGTGCAAGGGAGCCTGCGCTAGCGCATGGCTGCAGTTTGTAGGCCTGCGCTGGGGAAGCATAGAGATACGACAAAATAATCGTATAAAAAATAGAATTAAAAAAAAAGATTAAGTGTTTGGGTGTTGGTTGGCTCTAATAAGAGACATTGTGTTAATTGATTGTTTTTTGGTACCTATAAGTAAGTATCGATCCAGTGTCTAAAGAGCAAGAGGAAGACTCTGTTCCCTTCATCTGTGAAATGTACTGTTGCTCTTTGGATTAGAAACATTATGTGCTGAAGTTCTGACGTCTCTACACACACAACTGTTACATGATCTAATGCTATGCTAGCAGGCAGAAGTCATGTTGGGGGTAGAAATCATTTAGAATGGGTTAAAATATGCAACAAAAAAAAAGTGTGTTTCAATTTAACAAAAAAGGTGTTTCTTGATCACATGACTTACCGTGCGCGCACCGTACGCTAACGGTGCGCGCACGGTACAAGTACGCATGCGCGTACGTAAGACGCACGCATGCGAGTACGGAGCACGCGCGTACAACGCACGCGCGCATGCGCATTAGGGGCACGCGCGCATGCGCGTACGGTGGACCCGCGTAAGGAGAACGCGCGAATGCGCAAAAAGAACACGCGCGCAAGCGCGTGCGGAGCCCGCGCGTACGCATCGCAGATGAAGTACGCATGCGTACGTAAATCACGTACGCATGCGCACACGGAGCACGTAGCCATGCAAACTACGTGCGCGCACCGTACTTGTACCGTACGCGCATCGTTAGCTTACGGTGCGCGCACGGTAAAAATCCGATAAAGAAAAAAAAAAAAAACAATGTTTAGAGGTTTGTAGACGATATTAACTATGCTGTTCAAGTATATCTAAACATTTTTTTAAAAAAAGGTGAGCCATTCCATATTGCAGGATACAGTAAATCTATAATTATATACATAGGTACCATATTGTTAAAAAAAAAAAAAATTTTAAAAAATTAGCATTTAAAAAACCTTGCAAATTCACTAAAACAACCATAGGTTTCACACACGTTATAGTTAGGAATTAGCATTTAAAAAACCTTCGAAATTCACTGAAAAAAACCATAGGTTTCACACACGTTATAGTTAGAAATTAGCATTTAAAAAACCTTCGAAATTCACTGAAAAAACCATAGGTTTCACACATGTTCTAGTTAGCTGGACATTTCGCTCGTAAAAAACCAATGAAATTCCCCCGTTATAGTTAGTTCAGCTAACTATAACTCGCGCGCCCGCAATCCACTGCTGATGACGTCACATATTACATCACTCATGACATGGTCAGTGACATCACTCATGACATAACTGATGACATAACTGATGACATCACTGATGACGTCATCCATGTGATAAATTACCACATTTTCTCACACCCTAACATAACCTTTCAAACACCGACTGAAAATTTCAGAGTTACATTCTGCAGCTCTACATGCCAAGAACAGATGCATACTGGTAAGTAGCATATTCCGTTCGAGGCATATGAGCTGCAGATTAAACACTTGTGCATAGATTATATAGCAGTACCCACCCTTAGCGACGACCACCCGTATCTGTGGCAGTGGTTTGAAATAATGTTATGAGTACAGCCTGGCCCACACTAGCTTGTTGCTTAGTTTGCACATCTACACAATAGTGTTTAGTGAAAGTGTGCGGTGTTGACCATGTAGCTGCTCTGCAGATATCATCTAATGGGATGTTCCCTAAAAATGCCATTGAAGCCCCTATTTTGCGTGTAGAGTGGGCTTTAGGGGGGAACGGAAAGCGTTCGTTTTGCTTTGTGGTAGCAAATCTGAATGCATTTGACAATCCACCTAGCTATTTCCGACTTGGAGATGGGGTTGCCCTTGTGTGGTGGAGAGAAAGAGACAAACAACTGGTTGGTCTTGCGGAAAGGTTGTTTTCTCTGTATATAGTAGAGTAAGGCTCTTTTGACATCTAGTGTGTGAAGAGCTCTTTCTGCAACGGTTTGTGGTTGCGAGAAGAAAACTGGTAGTTCTACCGCTTGGTTTATGTGAAAGGGAGAAATGACTTTAGGGAGGAATTTTGGGTTGGTACGGAAAACAACCTTGTTATGGTGCATTTGCAGAAAAGGTTCTTGAATGGTGAGTGCTTGTATCTCACTGACCCTTCTGAGGGAAGTGATGGCTACAAGAAAAGCGGTTTTCCATGTTAGGAATTGGAGTTCACATTTGTGCAGAGGTTCGAAGGGAGGACCCATTAGTCTGGTGAGAACAATGTTTAGGTTCCACACAGGTGAGGGTGGCAGTCTGGGTAGAATTATCCTTTTAAGGCCTTCCATGAAGGCTTTAATGTCAGGTACTCTAATAAGGTGATAGATGTTGCCTGTTTTGCAGATAAGCTGCTATGGCTGTGAGGTGCAGTCTAATAGACGTATAGGCTAGATTGCATCTTTGCAGGTGTAGTAAATAGCCTATGATGTGTTGAATAGACACATCGAGGGGATGGATGGTATTGTTGTTACAGTAGACAACAAAACGTTTCCACTTGGAGGCGTAGCACGCTCTAGTGGTGAGTCGCCTAGCTTTTTTGATGACGTTCATACAGTCAGGGGGAAGATCGAGGTAACCGAATTCTAGGATTTCAGGAGCCAGATCGCTAGGTTGAGCTGAGCTGGGTCTGGGTGTCTGATCTCTCTCCATGGTTCTGGGTTAGGAGGTGTGGAGAGAGGTGTAACTTTTGGTGCGGTACTACAGATAATTCCAGCAGTGTGGTGTACCACGGTTGTCTGGCCCAAGTTGGAGCTACTAGTATGAGAGTGAGGGAGTGTTGTAGTTTGCGCACCACTAATGGAATGAGTGGGAGAGGCGGAAAAGCGTACGCAAATTTGCCTGACCAGTTCATCCATATCGCATTGCCTTTGGACAATGGGTGTGGATATCTGGCTGCGAAGCTTGGGCATTTGGCGTTTTCGTGGGTGGCGAAGAGGTCTATCTGTGGATGCCCCCACAGTTGAAAGTACGGGTGAAGAACTTGTGGATGTAGTTCCCACTCGTGGATCTGTTGTGTCTGTATGCTGAGTAGATCGGCCATAGTGTTTTGGACTCCTGGGACATGTTGGGCCAGGAGAAAGATTTTCTGGGGTATGGCCCATCTCCATATACTCTGTGCTAGCTGAGAGAGCTGTGGAGAGTGTGTGCCGCCTTGTTTTTGTATGTAGTACATGGCTGTCATGTCTGTGCGGACTAGGACTGCTTTGCCTGAAATCTGTGTTTGGAAGGATTTCAGGGCTGAGAATATCGCTAGTAACTCCAGATGGTTGATGTGGAGTAACTTTTGTTGAGGTGTCCATCTGCCCTGCATGGTGTGATGTAACAGGTGAGCTCCCCAGCCGGAGAGCGATGCGTCCATTGTAAGTATTATCTGAGGAACCGGGTCCAGGAACGGTCGCCCTTTGGAAAGGTTTTTGGTAGTCCACCACTGCAGAGCGATGGGTACGACAGTCTACCAACACCAGATCTGTTAATTGATCTTGGGCCTGGTTCCATTGGTGCGCTAAGCACTCTTGGAGAGGACGCATCTGGAGTCTTGCGTGAGGTACTATGAATATGCAAGAGGCCATCATCCCGATTAGTTGCATAAACACTCGAGCTGGAAGGGAGTGTTGTGCTATAAATCTTTCGCGTAGAGCCTGAATGCTTGTGATCCTGTCCGGACTCGGGTAGGCTAGCGCTTTTGAGGTGTCTATGGTGGCACCGAGGAATTGTTTTACGTGGGACGGTTGCAGATGGGACTTTACGTGGTTTACCGTGAAGCCTAGTTGGTGAAGTAGATGGATAGTGGAATGCGTGTGTTGTACACACTGGTTGTGTGAGCTGGCTTTTATTAGCCAGTCGTCTAGGTATGGGAAGACATGGATGTGTTGTCTCCTGAGCTGTGCTGCCACGACTGCTAGGCACTTGGTGAATACCCGTGGTGCTGTTGTGACTCCGAATGGGAGTACCTTGAATTGGTAGTGTTGGTTGTCCACTACAAATCTGAGGAACTTCCTGTGAGCGTGGTGCACAGGAATGTGGACATAAGCGTCTTTTAGGTCTGAAGTGGCCAGGAAGTCGTTTTGAGAGAGCAGGGGGAAGTACCTGCTGAAGTGTCACCATGTGAAAATGGTCTGAGTGTATGTATGTGTTTAGGGGCCGGAGGTCCAGGATGGGCCGCAGAGTCTCGTCCCTTTTTGGTATGAGAAAATATAGGGAGTAAACCCCCAGATTTCATTGGTTGGTAGGAACGTGTTCTATCGCCCCTTTTTGTAGGAGGGAGATTACCTCCTGCTTTAGTAATGCTAGATGGTCCTGTGACATTGGGCGTTGTCTGGGTGGAATGTTTGGGGGGGTAGACATTAGCTCTAGGCAGTAGCCTGACCGAATTATTTGTGTCACCCATTTGTCTGAGGTGATGGTAGCCCAGACATGAAGGAAATTTTGGAGTCTGCCCCCGACCGGAGTGGGATGGTCTGGGGGCAACGGAGGGAAGTCATTGGGTAGGTGTTTGTTTTGCCTCTGCCTTTATTATTGTTGCCCCTGTAGCCGCCTCTTTGGTAACCCCCTGTGAAGGTGGATTGGGTAGGAGTTTTGTATGACGTGGAAGCGGTATCAGAGGAGTAGCCTCTGGATGTGCTCCGAAAGTAGGAACGGCGAAAGGAACGCCTGGGAGGGTGCGATTGTAAGGCTCCTATAGATTTCGCCGCGTCGGTGTATTTTTTTCATTTTTTCCAGGGCCTCATCCACTTTTGGGCCGAACAGATGTTCCTGGTCAAAGGGATGGTTCAGGATGGAAGCTTGCACTTCTGTTTTGAATCCTGAGATCCTGAGCCAGGCATGGCGACGGAGGAGGACGCTAGTATTGATGGCCCTGGAGGCGGTGTCTGCTGCATCTATGGCACAACGAATGGAGGTATTAGTGATGATTTTACCCTCCTGAATTAACTCGTTTGCCCTGTTTTTGTATTTGTCAGGGAAGTGTTGCATTATGGCTTCTAACTCGTCATAATGGGCCCTGTCATATCTAGTCAGTAACGCTTGTGTATTGGCGATACTCCATATGTTGGCAGCTTGTGATGCAGTGCGCTTGCCGAATGCGTCCAAGAGTTTTGACTCTTTGTCAGGTGGTGGTGCATCGCCTGACGCCTGGGAGTTGGCCCTCTTCCGTGCTGTGGACACTACCAGGGAATCTAGTGGGGCTGGCCCTCTGATGTAGGAGGGATCTGTAGGGGCGGCTTTGTATTTTTTGTCAATGCGCGGGTTAATAACCCTGGCTCTGACTGGGTCTTTAAAGACCTCTGGCGCATGTTTACCACTCCTTTGAGCATGGGCAGTATGAAGGTGGCCCTATGCGTGGTGTCGAAAGTATCAAGGAGGAAATCCTCCTCCACGGGGTCGGTATGGAGATCTACCCCGTGATAGTGTGCAGCCCTCTGGAGTAGATGGTTGAACCCCAATGAGTCTTCTGGTGGGGATGGTCTTGAAGGATAGAGATCATCTTGTGGGACGTTAGGGATGTTATAGTCGTCCCATGGGTCTGGGGAGGCTGTGGGAGTGGGGTCTCCTGTAGGTAAATCATGGGGCACGTCCCCTATGTCATCATATGTGTCATGATCATCATCATCATCCGGAGGGGGTGTTGGGGAATGATGAGGAGGGGGTGGAGAAGGTGGAAGAGGTGGTGAAGGCATTCTGAAAGGTGATGTAGCAGAGTCCTTCCTCTTTGGAGGTGGAGCTGGGGTAGGTTTTTCCAGCTGTCTCTTTTTGATGCTGAGCATCAAATGTCCGGGTTTGGGATCCTTGGTCAATGTCTTTTGCAAGGGATCCGGTGTAAAGAGTTCTTCTGATGGTGGTTTATCCGTCAGCGCCGAAGGCGTCGGGCCGTTGGTTTTCTGGCTTTGGTGTCCTGTTTGGAAGCATGCGACTTGGAAAGGGCTTTTTGTTTGGTCGGTGCCGATGGGTTTCGGCTTCGAGATCTCGGTGCCGGTGGCCTTGTGTGCTTTTGTCAGTTCCGGGGATGGAGTCGGTACAGACAAGGTGGAACTGGGTTTTGGCACTGAGTGTTTCGGTATGTGGCTCGGTGCCGAAGAGGAGGCCATTTTATTTTACGGTGTCGGTTCGGAGGAGTGTTTGTCGGCATAGACGGTGGGCTGTCCCGAGCCGCCGGAAGGCTTAATCGGCTTCTTTACCGGTCCCGAAGGTGCGGTGTGGGAAGCAGTGTCTTTGGTCTTACCTAGGCCCGGAGGCGAAGGTGTGACCGAAGCCTTTTTCGGTTCCGGCAGGGGGGGGGTGAGATATGTGCCAGAGTGATGTCCTCCGCATCTGAATCGTCTGCTTCGGAGGCGCTGACGAGGCCCTGGTCGGTGTGGTGTTCTTCTGGAGCGTCGACACCCTCTCCGAAGAGGTCATCTGGAATCGCTGTCGACGAGTGTGCCATGGTTCTTTTTGCTCTTTGGTCTCGAATTGTTTTCTTGGACCGGAAGGACTTGCACGCCGGGCAGTCTCGAGCCTCGTGTTCAGGGGAGAGGCAGAGATTACATACTTCGTGGAGATCGGTGGGGAATTTGGACCCACATCGAGGGCACTTCCTGAAGGGAGTCCTTTCCATGAGCCAGGACCGGAGCTTGGGTAGGCCCGAATGCCAGCGTCGATGACTGGAATCGAAGGTGTTGATCGATGAGAGCCGCGTCGAGTGTGGAGATCACGATCGAAACAATACCGCGAATTGGGGTGAGAATTGCGCATCGATTGAACTGGAAACCTGTTCGGAACCGGAGCGCGAAGATCACATCCGAGCCCGATGGCGGAAAAAAACAATCTGAGGATGGAGCCGAAGCCCATGCGCAACACGATCCAAAGGAGGAGTCACTGACCTCGTGACTTCCAAAGACTTTCCAAGAGGAAAAACAACTGCAAACATACGGGCCCAACACCAGATAGCGATCTATGCACAAGTGTGTGATCTGCAGCTCATATGCCTCGAACATATATATATATATATATGTATATTTACTTAAAAAACCATAGGTTTCACACATGTTATAGTTAGCTGGACATTTCACTTGTAAAAAACCAATGAAATTCCCCCGTTCTAGTTAGTTCAGATAACTAACTCGCGCGCCCGCAATCCACTGCTCATGACGTCACATATTACATCATTCATGACATGGTAAGTGGCATCACTCATGACATCACTGATGACATCATCCTTGTGATAGAGTGGCGGTCGCGCGAGTTATAGTTATCTGAACTAACTATAACGGGGGAATTTCATTGGTTTTTTATGAGTGAAATGTCCAGCTAACTATAACATGTGTGAAACCTATGGTTTTTTCAGTGAATTTGTACGGTTTTTTAAATGGTAATTTATTTATGTATTATAATTTTTTTTAATATATTTATTTTACAATAAATTTTAAAAAAAAATTTGGGGGGGGGTTTTCACGGTGCGCGCACCCCCGCGATTTAAAAATATACAATCGCGAGGGCTGAGAAAAAGGGGGGGCCCCAAAACGCGTTTTCCCCATGCATTTTTCCATAGGACCTTTAGTCCAAGCTACAGCCCGAACAGCTGAACAGAATTACTTGAAATTTGGCAGAGAGGTAGTCCTCAGGTCAGGGATGTGCCTTTTGCAGGTCTGGTGTAAATCTGTTCAGTATTTCCTGAGAAAATAGCATTTAAATCAATATATATATCTATAAGCGCGCACCGTGCGCGTACGGTAAAACTTACTGTACGCGCACGCTGCCGTGCGCGAGCGCGATTCTGATTGGTTGTTAGATCTTAGTAAACATTCGAATCGGTCGAAACCAGGAAGTGTCGGCCGCCATTTTGTCTCTCGCAGTCTGAGGGGGTGAAAAACAAAGATGGAGAACGTGAAAAGGGGGCATGGTGGACAGTTTCTGACCCCCTAGCCTTTGTCAGGGGGTCCCAGAAGGACCCCCAAGGGCCAAAATTTTCTTTAATTTTTTTGCGAAAAATCACAGAGTACGCGTAGCGTGCGCGTACGGTAGAAACGGAAAAATTCCGCGAACTGCGTAACGTGGGCGCGCGGTGAAAAACCTTAAAAAAAAAAAAAAAAACATAACTTAGCATTTAAAAAACTGTACAAATTCACTGAAAAAACCATAGGTTTCACACATGTTATAGTTAGCTGGACATTTCACTCGTGAAAAACCATTGAAATTCCCCCGTTATAGTTAGTGCAGGCAACTATAACTCACGCGACCGCAATCCTCTGCTGATGACGTCAGATATTACATTACTGTATTTAGACACTTATTTACCCATGTCTTCTTACATTAATTTTTAGCTATACATATATTACAAATATTTTTTTTTTCAGAAAGACACATATATCATCAGTGATGTAATATCTGACGTCATCAGCAGAGGATTGCGGTCGCGTGAGTTATAGTTGTCTGCACTAACTATAACGGGGGAATTTCAATGGTTTTTCACGAGTGATATATATATATATCACAAAGCAAAAACGGAGCCGCACTCTTCCTGGGTATGAAAAAGGTAAATTTTAATGACCTCTTTACCAACGCGTTTCGAACTCCAACGGTTCCTGATCACGGTATTTACAAGAGTCCATCTTTTGTTTTTACATATTTATACCAACTATTCCGCCTTGCCGTTAATGAAGCATTCTGGGAGTGGTAGTCTTAGGTCTTATTGAATTGAAAAAACTTTAACTAAATCATGCTGATTCCGTTTATCATACTTTTATGTCTCTGGGTCACAATGTTGTACTGTTGGGCACAGATAGTCCGTGCATCGTGATTACTTGTAACAGACTCATGTTATCACACAGGTTCCATTGTGATGCGTGTGTAGGGCTAAGTGCCCAATATCATCATGGCTTCTAGTCGAATTAATGAGAAAAATTCTACTGTTTGTTAACCATACAGATTGCTCAGTGGCACACATGTCAAAACGCATACAATTAATGGAACTCGTCTCCTGTTTTTAAATTCGGGCTAAGTGCCCCTTGATTACCAGACACAGAGACAGTATGAGGAGTAGGTTCAGCAATGAACAAATAAATTAAATTAAACATATCTATAAGCAACTCTACCTGCATGCTAGATTTTAAAGAAAAAAGTTTTAAGATACAAGGTTAAATTGAGACTAGATTTGAGTTTGGAAGACAGTGTTCGTAAGTGTACATAAAGTTTCTCGTCCCCATTCAGCCCGTGAGGAATTCGAGTTCTGAAACGCATTATTATTTTAGATTCCAGACGTCTAAGTCTTTCAGTTCTGTTGCCTCCTCTTTCATGTTCAGCAATGGTAGCAATGCCTGAGTAGCTGATGTTTCTCCAGGTTTGGCCGACATGATTCTGTAGATGTTTAGTTAGAGCATAAGACATATCTTTATTTTGGATAGCGCGTATGTGCTCTAAAATGCGCCTCTTGAGTGGACAGATAGTGGAACGAATGTAGCGCTTCCCACACGAACATTCAATCAGATATACCACAAATTGTGATTCGCAAGTTATTGAGTTTTGGATTCTGAAGATCCGATCTTTGGGATCTTTGAGTGTTTTTAGGTTTCTACCTATTTTGCACGCTTTGCATGAGATACATTTTGTGAATCCAAGTTGTCTTTTTTCCAACCATGATTGAGTTTTGATATTTTGGAAATGGCTGTTGACCAAAGTGTCGCATAACGATGGCGCTTTCCTGTAAGTTATCATTGGAAAGTTTCCCATTGTGGGGCCAATGTCAGGGTCTTTTTTTATAATATTCCAAAATTTCATTAGGATTTGGCGGATTTGGAAGCTGTCTTTTGAGTATGTCAATATTAGACGGGGTGCCTCTTCTTTTGTTGACTCTTCCAAACTCATCAGGTATTTCGTATTTTGTTTTTGGCCGTTAATGTCTGAGCTCTTGTCTTGAGTCGTGCTTTTGTTTCTCCGCGCAAAATATCTCCATGTTTGTAACCACGTGTTGCAAAGCGTAGTTTGGTATCCGAAAATTTTCGTTCCATTTCCTCAGGCTCCGAGCAGTTTCTTTTCATACGTATGAATTCACCATACGGAATACTTTGTTTTAATGAGCGTGGATGAAAGCTTGATCCATGGAGGACACTGTTTGTTGCTGTTTGCTTGCGAAAAACTGTGGTGTGTATTTTGTTTGACTTTATATACACTTTTGTGTCCAAAAAGTCAATCTCTTCTGATTGTATATTGTAGGTGAATTGTAAACCTACATCATTTGAATTGAGGATTTTTATGTAGTTCACTAGCTTGTCTTTAGAACCCTTCCATAATAGGAAGAGGTCGTCGATGAACCGGAGCCAAAGTACTACATCTGTAGTATATGGATCATTTTCCTCTCTCCAAGCTATATGTCTCTCCCACCAACCCATGGTGAGATTCGCATAGCTTGGAGAGAAGGAAACTCCCATAGCTGTACCACGATTTTGAGAGTACAGTTGTTTGTTGAATAGAAAAACGTTATTGGTTAGACATAGCTCAATCATTTCCATGAGCATGTTGGTATGTCTTATTTCTCCAATTGGTCGCTGTTTTAAAAAGTATTCAACGGCTCTCAGTCCGATGTTGTGGTCAATAGATGTGTACAATGATACAACATCAATTGTGGCTAGGAGGTAGTCTTGTTGCCATTGAGTTTCCATCAAGATTCTCAAGAAATCACCTGTATCTTTGATGAACGAATTTAAAGTTGGAACAATGGGAGATACGAAGTAATCCACATAGTTGGCTAAGTTTTCATAAAGGGACCCACAGCTGGAAATTATGGGTTGACCAGGTGGTTTCTGCAGGGTTTTATGGACTTTCGGCAGAAAGTAGATTGTAGGTGTCACAGGGTTAGTCATTGTCAGATAATGTTTCTCTTCTTGGCTAAGCATTCCTTGGTCGAACCATTTGTGTATTCGATTGTGAACGTCACTGATCATATCTGGAATGGGATTAGATTTCAGTCGGGTGTAATTTGTTGTATCATTTAACTGACGTAGCGCTTCATCAATATATGCTTGTTTGTCTAAGATGACAATGTTACCCCCCTTGTCAGCTGGTTTAATTTCTATTTTGTTGTTATTTTTCAAGGTTTGTAGAGCTTGGCGTTCTTGTAAGGACAAATTTTCTTTCTTCTTTGATTTGATGTTTTCCATTGTTTCTAATTCTGCCACAACTAGATCGTGGAACATGTCTATCCGATTGCCTGGATGTAAAGCTGGACAAAATTTTGATTTCTTTTTAAAGTTGGTACGGGGGTTGACGTTGGTCGATATATCCATCTCTTGTAATATTTGTGTGTCTGTTAGCTCTGTCTCTTCTATATCATGTACTAGTTTATATGCCGTTCTGAGTGTCTTTGTTTCTGCTATGATGTATCATTCTGGAGTTGTTGAAGTCTCAGGTTCTGTTGATGGAAAATCCTGTGTTTTATTTTTATCCGGTAGTTTTGAGAAATTTTTTTTTAGTTTTAGCTTGCGGATATATTTATACATGTCTATTCTGGTTTCTACGGCATCAGAATGTTTTTCCGGGCAAAATGTTAGTCCTTTGTTCAATAAATTGCGTTCTGCCTGAGATAGATTATAGTGAGACAATGGTCGTACTTCTATGTAGCTTGATACACTCAAGACGAGGAACTTTATGTACACTTATGAACACTGTCTTCCAAACTCAAATCTAGTCTCAATTTAACCTTGTATCTTAAAACTTTTTTCTTTAAAATCTAGCATGCAGGTAGAGTTGCTTGTAGATATGTTTAATTTAATTTATTTGTTCATTGCTGAACCTACTCCTCATACTGTCTCGGTAATCAAGGGGCACTTAGCCCGAATTTAAAAACAGGAGACGAGTTCCATTAATTGTATGCGTTTTGACATGTGTGTGCCACTGAGCAATCTGTATGGTTAACAAACAGTAGAATTTTTCTCATTAATTCGACTAGAAGCCATGATGATATTGGGCACTTAGCCCTACACACGCATCACAATGGAACCTGTGTGATAACATGAGTCTGTTACAAGTAATCACGATGCACGGACTATCTGTGCCCAACAGTACAACATTGTGACCCAGAGACATAAAAGTATGATAAACGGAATCAGCATGATTTAGTTAAAGTTTTTTCAATTCAATAAGACTTAAGACTACCACTCCCAGAATGCTTCATTAACGGCAAGGCGGAATAGTTGGTATAAATATGTAAAAACAAAAGATGGACTCTTGTAAATACCGTGATCAGGAACCGTTGGAGTTCGAAACGCGTTGGTAAAGAGGAGGTCATTAAAATTTACCTTTTTCATACCCAGGAAGAGTGCGGCTCCGTTTTTGCTTTGTGAAATATTTGTGAGGCTGTCCTACCTCACGGCCGGCACCAGCTTTGAGTGCTCCCCCCGCAAGGACGCTTTGCTTAATTTATATATATAGATATAGATATATATATCTATATCTATATATATATATATATATATATATATATATATATATATATATATATATAATGTTACTTACCCTGTAAACATCTGTTCTTGGCATGTAGAGCTGTATATTCACAAGCTTTGCATACTCCTGCCATCTAGTGTGGGGTTCGGATGTTTGCAAGTTGTTTTTCTTCCAAGCAGTATTTTCCAGTCACGAGGTAAGGCGACTCCTCCTTTCGGTGATAATGTGCATGGGCCTCGACTTAATTAGATTGTTTGCCCGCAAGATGGTGAGAATGGAGTAAGTAAGTGTAGTAGGGAGATGTCCAAACTTTGTAATGTGAAAATTAAGAACTGCAACAGCCTCGGGTGTCCGGGGAGGAGGGAGGGCGCATGTGAATCTACAGCTCTACCTGTCAAGAACAGATGCTTATAGGGTAACATAATCCACCCAAGGCATGTGTGCTGTAGATACACATGCTTTGCATAGGCTGTTTAGCAGCATTCTCACTAAAGCGGTGGCTAACCAGTGGGTGTTGCAGTTGTTAGAGAAAGTGTTTTTAGCACTGCTTGACCTACATTAGCTTATTGACGTGCAAATACATCCACACAATAATGTTTGGTAAATCTCTATGGTGTAGACCATGTAGCTGCTTTACACATGCCAGCTATGGGAATGTTACCTAAAAAGGTCATCGATGTCCCTATTTTGAGAGTAAAATGTGCTCTAGGTGGTATAGTTAAAGTTATTTTAGCTTTAACATAACAAGTCTGAATATACAAGTTACTTACCTTCGGTAACGATATATCTGGCAGAGACGATTCTAGCGGCAGATTCCTTAACGTAGAATAATCCCCAGGCGTGCGACTGGATCCGGAAAATCTTTTGCCACAGCATCTCTGCGCGCCGGGGGCGGTACCACGTGACCCCGCCCTGATGTCCGCGGACGTGACGTCAGCGAGGGCACCCAAGTCCCACCCCAGCGCGCTGACGTCAGTTTTCTTCTGAGAACTTTTCCGCGCCACAGCGTGGAGCCTTCACAAACAAAACTGTGAGAGTATGGGAACAGTGTGCGAAAAAAATCAGTGAAACAAAAAGGGGAGAAGCGAATTGTGAGGAACAGCACCATTAGGGCAGTGACAGCACCATTTGGGCAGTGACAGCACTGCGTCACTGAATGTTATGGAAAGGAAGGAGCAAAGCACCACTCTGAGAAGCAACCCTGCAAAGCGAAGGCAATATCCCCCCTGGAGACAGAAAAAAACATGTGAAAAATGATGAGGCAGACGACAAAGTCTGCAACCACAATCTATAACAGGGAGGGGCAACAAGTCCAGAAGAGATGAGGAACGACAAATCACCCTAAAACAACACCAGCAAGGAGTGTCGTATCCCCTGTAAATGGTAAGGGCCGAGGCACAGGCAAGAGACCCCAACCCAGAGGAGCGCAAAGGAGTCAGAAACCCCAAGCAGCGAAAAAAGGGATAAGATTATGAGTAAGCCCCCCATCTAGAAGGACCAGGGTGCAGGGATGCAAAAGTACACATGAACCTACCGTCCAATTACCAGAAAGGAAGGAGTGGAACAAATAAACAGAACAAAGCATCCCGCCAGGTAGGAAGAGAAAGAGCACCCGCAGAAGAAAAATGCCACCCGGAGGGAGGCAAGTGCAGAAGACCAAGCTGAAGGCTCCTCGCAGAACGGAGAGGAAGGGCGGGCCGTGAAGGAATCTGCGGCTAGAATCGTCTCTACCAGATACATCGTACTGAAGGTAAGTAACTTGTACATCTGATAGAGACTACTAGCCGCAGATTACTGAACGTAGAATAGATACCCTAGCCATACCCAGAGGGGAGGAGGGGTGCGAGAGAATCTCACCAGCTTGGAAGAACACAGGGCCCCAACAGGGGATGTGTCATGGAAACAGGAATGACGGCCCAGCCCCCTCCAAGCAGAAGTAAGCAAGAACAAAGAGAAGGGAAGGCCAGGATACCACAAGCCTACCCGAGGAGCAAAGGGCGTCCGCCAGTAACCCCGGAGGGACATACAGCACCCAGCGAGTACCAAGGGAAGAAAAAGAACCACCTGCAAATCCAAGAAGAAGAGGAGGAACGGAGGCAGAGCCCGCCCAAGGAGAACACACACACACAGCGAAGGGGACAGCTGTACTGGTGTCCGCCCCGCGGCAGGGAACAAGGCTGGAACGGCTCCACAGCCTTATGATAAGCGCAGACGTGAGAAGGAATACACAGACGCGCAAAGCTCCAGCAAAGCAAGGGACAAGAGCACACGCTGACACACCGATGCCCACGGAGGTGGACCAGAACCACCAGGCATGCGCAGCAAACAGCTGGCAAATACTATGAAGTAGCGTGCCCAGAACAAGCCGAGCGCAAGACGAAGACAGAGGCAAGGGAACCCCAGAACAAGCCCTAGAGAAGGACCGTCCCCGTAGCACCACCTGGCCCACAAAGTGAAGTGGGACCGGCCAGAAGATAAAGAGACACATGTAGTACAGACCGAAAGCCGGCAACCAGAATACAGGAGAGCACCAGGAATAACCTAACCCCCCTGGAACACAAGGCAGAGGCCCAGGCCGGAATGGCGGATAACAAGGTGGAAACACCAAGAGACAACGCCGGAAAGGGCATGACAAAAGTCGGTCTGGCGATCCAGAGGCTGAAGAGGGAAGGCAGAACGCCATAAGCAGACATCCCGCAGGAAGAAAGGGGGAAATGGACGACAGGCAAACCCTGTAGAAGAAGGATAGAAACACCATCAGACACTGAGCGGGACAGAACCTGGAGCAGCGCAAGCTGGGTGAATGGGGCAGAAAAAGAGAGAGACCGCACCAAGCGGTATACATTGACGCCAGGAAAACACGAGGAACCAGAGGAGGTATCCACACCCGCCCAGCTTAAGACAGAGCTATACAATAGCCAACAAGTACCCCACCTAGGGTATGACTCGTCCCAAAACAAAACAGGGAAACACCGTTTAGGGAAACGCGCAGCAGAGGTCAAGAACATAAAAGACTTGTGGAAACACCACAGGCGGCTTACCAATCAGCCAACAAATACACAGAGGGTCCAACCTGAGGACCTATACAGCTGCACGAACAGCCAAAAATCACTCACCACAAGCTGAAGGGCTAAACCAACAGCCAAAAGAACAGAGGGGCAAACTTAAGGACCCTGAAGGCATTCCAAGCCGTACACAGCACACAGACGAGCCAACCAAAACACAAGGCCCCAAAAAGAAAGGTGGGATAAACGCCTCCCAGAAGACACCCAAGGACAGACAAGCTGAAGCTTACGGAGGGGGAGGAGGACGGAGCCCCGCAAGGAGTCGTTGAATAGCGGAGTCTGCGTGGGTTTGAAATAAGAGTCCCATCAAAAGGCAGGTCAACAAGACACTCCGGAACATTCTCCGGAAAGACGCCATCCCGCAACCAAGCATGGCGGCGGAGGGCCACAGAACTCGCCATAGCGCGGGAGAGAGACTCAGAGACGTCCAAGGCCAAACAGAGAATAAATGAAGCTAACTTCCGACCATCCCGCACATGGTGCCGCAGATCAGCGCGGGTACCCTAGTGGAGGTGCGAGACAGAAGGGACTCCGCGGAATCCCACAGGTCGGAAGTAGCCCGGGCCAACACACAAAGTGTGATGAGTGCGCGCAGAGCAGCACTAGTGGAGGCGAAAAAGTTACGCCACCAGGAGTCCAACCACCGGACCTCCCAGGACGGCGGGAGCAGCACCGAAGGCAAGGTGGGAAAAGCAGCCCACAGGACAGGGCCCTTGGCAGTTGGGTGGGGGAAAAAGGCAGACTGGATTGTCCGGGGCAGGACGGTGGCGGTGAAGGAGCGGCTGAGGCACCGGATCCCCGGTAGCAGGACGCCCCCAGGTGAGAATTGTGGAGCGAAGCTTCAAATGGGAGAAGCGGCTCCCCTCCACCAGAGCCCTGGTGGAGAACCTCCAACAAGTGGTCCTTTGGGAGTGGAGCAACCGGGTTGCCCAATTGCAAAATGCCGATGGCCGTGGAGATGGCCCGGACAAAGGTGACACTCGCCTCTGTAGGGCGTCGTGGGGGAGAAAGCAACTCTTCCGTAGGTGAAGGCTGCAGACTAAGCTGCCCGTCCCTGTGCCCTGCTGGAGGAAGAAAAGGCCAGCTCCTATAGGATGGAAGACCCATGGACGAATTAAGGGCCTGAGGGGTCTCCAGAAGGGGCCTGAGGGGTCTCCAGAGAAGGCGGAGAAGCCGGCGGGGCAGTCAACTGCAGGGAGCGGAAAAGCGGGTCCGGGGGCTGTGGACGCGAAGACAGCGTAGAACCCGCCGGGGAAAAAGTAACGATGCGGCGTCCAGTCTCCAGTGAGGAAGAGACAAGGAGACGACAATCCTCCGGAGAGGAAGGGACATCCGGAGAAGAGTAGACGATCCGACGTCGGGACAGCGCCGGGGAGACCACCACAAGCGCTGGTGAGTCCTCGATCGGCGCCGAAGCGTCCACCAGGAGAGCAGAGTTGACCTCCACCACCACATGCCGCATCGGAGAAGTGGGCGGGGATGGAGCCGAAGCAGCCAATGAACAGCGCCGAAAAGGCGCCGGCTCGACCTCTGACGAGGCAGCCGCCTGTGCAGAGGGCCGAGGGGGGCCCGGGGAGGCACCCCGGGTCCCGGCCTCCAACCGCAGCGCCACCAGGGCCGGGGAGGAAAGCAGTCGGCGCCGGACAGGCGCCGGCTCGACCTCCGGCAAGACAGCCTCCTGCCCAGAGGACCGAGGGGGACTCTGGGACGAGCCGAGAGTCCCGGCAACCTCCTGCGACACCACAGGGAACCCCGCGGGGCTTTGCGGCGAGGCAGGGACGCCATGGGTCAAAGAGGGGAACCCCTTCGGGCCACACCCGAAGCCGCCGGCGAGTGCGCAGAAGGCCCCGCGCAGGGCGAGGGATCCACGGACGTCTCAGGAAGAGGAGGGGGCCCCAAAGAAGCCTGCAGAGCTGCAGCGTAGGCCTTCATCTGGGCCCTTGTCGCCACAACACCAGGAAATGGCGGATAGGGTGGCAACGGGTGAGGGCGCACGTCCTGAGAGGAACCCGCGCCCTCTGCCGAAAGAGGACAGGGTCTCGGTGGCAAGCTGCAGGACTTGCCAGCGGGCAAACAACGCCAGTGGGGCCTCGGCGAGGGACGATGCCGCAGCCAGAATCGGCGGCTTCTGGACCCTTCCGAGGTAGGAGACGGACGCTGCGACGAGACCGATCTGGACAAGCGGGACAAAAGCAATTTTATCCGGCGCTCACGCCGTGACTTCGGCTTGAGATGCTGACAAGCTTCGCAGTCCGTAGAATCATGGTGCTCGCCCAAACACCATATACAAACAGGGTGAGGGTCCGTCGCAGACATCTGACTTGCACAAGAAGCACACGTCTTGATACCCGAAGGTATTGCACACTGTTCCCAACTCAAAGGCGTTAAAGGCGGCCTGAAAACAGGTCAAGGGAACACACTCCGGATCCGCGTTGCACGCGGAAAAGAAGGAAACTGACGTCAGCACGCTGGGGTGGGACGACGTCAGGGCGGGGTCGCGTGGTACCGCCCTGGATCCAGTCTCACGCCTGGGGATAATTCTACATTAAGGAATCTGCGGCTAGTAGTCTCTATCAGATACATTTAACAATCCATCTGGAAATACCAGATTTAGAGGTAGGATTTCCTTTATGAGGTGGAGCCAACACAACAAAAAGTTGTTTTGTGAAAATCTTTTATTCTATCAATATAGTATAATAGTGCTCTTTTGGCATAAAGTGTGTGTAGAGCCCATTCTGCTACTGAAGCAGGTTGAGGGAAGAACACAGGTAACTCAATCAATTGGTTATATGAAAAGCAGAAACAGCTTTTGGAAGGAATTTTGGATTTTTATGAAGAACCACTATCTTTATGAAATAGAAAGAAAGATTATTCTAAGGTTAATGTCTGTAGCTCACCAACAAGCATTAATGAAGTGATTGCAATGAGAAAGGCAACCTTCCATGAAAGCTATTTTAATTTACAATTGTGTAATGGCTCAAAAGGTGGACCAATAAGCCTGGTGCGAACAGTGTTAAGGTTCCATACCCATGCAGGTGGTAGCCTAGGTAGTATTATTCTCTTAAGGCCTTCCATAAAGGCTTTAATTACTGGAACCTTAAATATGGATAGATGTTGTCTGTTTTATAGATATGCAGCTACTGCTGCAAGGTGTAGTCGAACAGATGTGTAGGCTAAGCCAACTCGCTGTAGATGCAAAAGGTAACAAATAATATTTTGTAGATGCATCTAATGGATCAATTGTGTTATTACAATACACATCAAACCTTTTCAACTTTTCTACACAACATACTCTAGAGGTAGGTTTCCTTGCCTCTTTAAGAATTGTCATACAATTTGGTGGTAGGATTAGGTATTCAAATTCTATGACTTCAGGAGGCAGATTGCTATACTGAGCTCCTTGGGGTTTGGATGTCTGATTTCTCCATGGTTCTGTGTGAGAAGTTTGGAAGTGAGGTGCAGCTTTCGGTGTGGAACGAGTGATAGGTCTAGTAGTGTTATGAATCATGATTGACGAGCCTATGTGGGAGCCACTAAAATCAGTGTGCGAGATTGCCAGAGTTTCCGAACCAGAAGTGGAAGATAGATTTTGCCACTTCGGTATCCTTTTTCATCTTTTCAAGGGATTGGTCTATTTGAGGCCCAAAGAGGTGTTCCTTATCAAAGGGTGTGTTAAGAATGGTTCGCTGAACGTCTGGTTTGAAACCAGTAATTCTGAGCCATGCATGTCTCCTTAGCATAATGCTAGTGTTGAAACCAATGGTTGGCTGATTGAGCAGCTACTCACTTACCGGACACATCTATTGGTTTGGAATCTTTATCTAGAGGTGGTGCCTCTCCTGAGGTTTATGAATTTGCCCTCTTACGTCATTAGAGACCACCAAGGAATAAAAAGGCAACTTGCACCTAATAAAAACTGGGTCAGATGGTGAGGGTTCATAATTTTTGTCCACCCTAGATGTCAGTATACGTGCTTTAACTGGGTCTTTAAAAATATCAATAGTATGCTTCATCATACCTTTTAACATAGGCAACATTTGTGTTGATTTTTGTGTGTTTCCTAAGGTTTTGAATAGGAAATCTTCTAGTGCTTTCCTTGTGTAAAGTCTGTGAAAATTGGCTGCCATTGCAATTAATTCCTGATATGCGGTACTATCATCAGGAGAGGAAGGATTTGTTGGGTATAGATCAGGGTCTGTATCTTGAGGTGGGTCTATATTATAATCATCCCATGGATCAGGTGGTGGCTGATTAGAATTATCGTCATCCTCTCCTAAATAAGGATTTTGTTGGTTTAACGTGTAGAGGATCTATATCTGATATAACGGGAATTGGTGAAGAAGGTGGGGGGGTTTGAGGAATGTTAATAGGGCTGGTAGCCAAGTCCTGTTTCTTCTTCAGAGCAATTCTGTATTCAGTGTCTGCCTTCCTTTTTGAAGGTATTACTGGTTTAGCTATTATGTGTCCAGTATCAGGATTTATATACATTTTCTTCTGTTTGGGATCCAGCTTTCCTTTCATTTTTTACAAAATCAGCATTGGTGGTTTTAAGGGAGCGTCTTTTGTGTTTCGGCGCCGTAACTTTTGGTACCGAGCTGGATTTGCCCTTTTTTACTTTCAATCCAGAATGTTTCAGAACCGAAGGGGTATTGTCTTGGCCCGGGCCGGAGCCGGGAGGCTTTGTCTGTTTTGGTGCTGAGCCCAAGGGCGCATTGAAAGCAGTCTCTCGGTGCTGAGCATGGCAACAGGCAGTGGTGGTCCAGAAGCCTTCGGTTTGGTGGAAGAAAGTTTGGGGTGCAAAGGGGCTTTATTACTCACAGCACCCTGTCTTGCTGGAACTTCTTCGGACTCCAATTCAATCTCCAGTTCAGAGTCTGATTCTTTGAAACGAGAAGGCCTCCTCCTTCCGCTGCTGATGCCTCCATTTCCTCCTGCTTGGTATCTTCTCCTCAATGTTCTGCCACTGCATGTCCCTTCGTTGAGCCTGACAGTCCCGCAAAGTATTTTTCGATCAGATTGAATGAAAGCCTCACAATCCTCTTCCTTGTGCTTCAGTGAGAGGCACAAGTTGCAGACTTATGCAGATCAGTGTGCAGGTACTTGGAGTGGCACTAAAGATAAAACTGAAACAGTCTGTTCCATCGGCAGAAGACTAGATACTACGAAACTGAGTGTAAGTCGACCGACACGGCTAGGCCCAAAGGCCGCCAACAATGTCCTCCTTACTGAAGATAGAGTGTTTTCCTATTTTTTCGACACACAGACAATGCTGAAAGGCATACGAAACAATACCGATGAGGGTACAGAGTGTTGCGCACAGAGAGGATTCCGAAGAGCGGTTTCAAACCGGAGCACCGCATACCACGTCCGAACCCGAATGCGGAAAGAAAACAATCTAACAAAGGAGTTGATGCCCATGCGCAATATCATCGAAGGGAGGAGTCACCTTACCTTGTAACTGGAAAAGACTTCTTTGAAGAAAAACAACAGCAAAAATCTGGCACCCAACACTAGATGGCGGAGTGTATGCAAAGCATACATGCCAAGAACGGATTCTTACAGGGTAACATTACATACATCTATATAGTCGCCAGTGGGTAGTTATAGTTAGGACTCAGTTTCCATAGGAAAAACATTTTTTTTGGATTTGCCAATAAATCGGTGCAGTCACTTCAGCTGTTATCTTATACAATTTCAGAGTGATTTGTCAAGCGGGGGCCGAGAAAAAGGGGGGTCCCAAAACGCTTTTTCCCCCATGTTAATTTCCATAGGAAACTTTAGACACCGCTACAGCCTGAACTACTGAACGGAATTACACCAAATGTGGCAGAAAGGTAGCTTTTGGTCCAGAAAACTGTTCAGTAGTTTTTGAGAAATGTAAAGATTACTCAGATATACAGCTGTGGATTCGCAACCCTTGCCGATCTTGTGCCTGAGATCTGATTGGCTGCCAACACTTTAAACCGGGAAGTGATGGCAGTCATTTTGTGACTCGGATGAACCGAGTCACAAGAAAAAAGTTTCTTTTAAAAAGAAAAGGGGGCAGGGTAGAAACACCCTGACCTGCTAGGCCTTATGGCGGGAGTCGCGGTGGAACTGCAAATGCGGCAGAAAAAACAAAAACAACTAAGGGCGGGATCACGCCCTTGGTTTAATTTAGGCCCCGGGTGGGACAGGTCCCGAAGGGCAATTAAAAATTATGATGATGGGTCTGCAGGGGCCCCCGCTGCCCCAGGGACCACCACCTTCTCGGGGCTATATTGGAAACATCCAGACTGTAAAGTGCGACTGAACCATAACTACACAGTGGCTATATAAAAGAAATAGGTTGAGTGCATAGGGCAGATGCCACAATGTCTTCGTAACATTACATGTATATTTAAAGCGCATTTTCACCTCTGGGTCCTTTGGCGCTGAAACAACGTTTATTGCTAGCCAATGGTACTCATTTTACAAGCCACAGAAGGAGGAAACGCAAAGTGAATCTGTCCAGATTCGTAACTGGCACCAGAAGGTCAAATACACTAAGTGGATGCAGTAGTCCACTAAGTGAACAGGACCAGCTCACTGAATAGTGAGGACAAAAGTGGCACAACAGTGATGGGGCTGAAAATAGGTGAAGGGTTAGCAGTGATCAGAACACACTCTTAAGTTAGTTACCAAGTGAATTCACAATTAAAGCCCACCTTGTTAATAAAGTAATGGAGTAGACAACTTGTTTTGGATTTAACAATCTATACCTTATTATCCAACTCAAAAAACAATATGCCTCATAAAACATATTAGAACATTCTAGGAGCAGACACAAAAGGCAAAACTGCAGACGAATGTTCATACCTTTTGTCATTCCCATTTTGAATTACAGAATGTCGATCAGTGACTGGTCGTTCATTACAAACATAGGTATTTCGACGTATCATTCCACCAGAAGTAGCATTATTCTGCATAAGAAACACAACATTACCACCAATGAGAGAATTATAAGCATTTGTAAGTATGAAGTAGAATGCAGTTTGTCAACTTTCGTTTTTCTGTTTCAATGCAACAAGTTTTTATTTTATGTTAAAAGAAAAACTTTTGAGCAATTATTAATCATAGATATGTTTCAAAACCCATGCACTTACCAAACCCTTCTTCCACAAGATCAAATGAATGGGGTATCTATTTATCATGATAATCCTTGAGAAACTAGTGGCCTGAATTACATTTTCAAAAAATGATATTCAAATCTGAAGTGCTCTTCGATCGTTGTGGGCCAGAACACCGAATGCCATTTTTTTTTTTTTTTTAGGTAGAACACTTTTTGTTTTTTTATTTTTTATATAGTTTTTTCTATTGGCAATTTGACAATCATACAGGACACTTTAAACAGCAAAGCAACTAGGTCACGCATAGTATTGACAATCATTTTGTGACAAAGGTAGAATTTAGATGGGTTACAGTTTCAATGCAGTCTACATTATTTCACCTTGTGTGCGTATATTCAAACATATGGAAACCAAAAATTGCACTCATTCTAGTTTCAATTCAATAAATATTCTGAACAGTAACTGTGTACAAAGAGGGGAACCATACAATCTAAGTGGGATGTTGTGTACTGTCAGGAAGTTTGTGTGGACCAGAGAAAGAACTGGACAGGTGCTATGACACTAACTACCACCAACTTCACTATTGATAAGGGAAGGGGCATTGGGGGTAGGATGAGGGAAGTAGCGCACCAACAGCGTGCAATTGGGAGAACTGCATGCTTCCTTATTCTTGAAAGCCTCAGTGCGTACAATTCTTCATCTAGGAGTGCCCATCAATCTAGCCTTGATCACGGCGAGATATGACTTCCAATCTGGAGGGTTAGGTGTGGCTGAGGGACTTCAACAGCCCCATGTTATATCTCCAGGTCAGTTACGAAACCTCTGCGTAAGTCGGTAAGCCATAAATCGATGGGAGGCGCTATTGGCAACTTTCAGCTTACGGCTATCCTACATTTAGCCAGTACAAGTGCCAAAAGCTAAAAACATATTAAGGGTCTTCTGCGCTGCTGTATCGCTGGTGATCCCTAAGAGAAAATGTGGTCCATCTATCGGCACTATGTATCCAGCGCCTTCTGATAAAGTTTCAGCTATCGCCGCCCAATAAGACAATAAGTATGTGTAGGAAAGTGCCCCTTTTTGTATGGTTGCCCCCCACTTTTTGCCGGATGTTGATGCTCTTTGACGGAGTGTGCCCTGGGTTCCTGCCAACCTTTTGCCGGATGTTGATGCCCTTTGACGAAGTGTGCCCTGGGTTCTTGCCAACCAGGTACCCAGTGTAGAAAAGTGCCCTTTTTGGATGGTTGCCCGCCACATTTTGCCTAATATTGATGCACTTTGACAGAGTGTGCCCTGGGTTCCTGCCAATCAGGTACCCAGGGCCAATGTTCTTTCCCTAAACTGTACAGTTGCAAAACCTAATTGTCAACGTAAATCCCTTTCAAAAGGTACCAAGGGCACTGCGACCAGTAAAGGTCTCCAAGGGCTACAGCACATTTTGTGCCACCCTTAGGGGCCCTGTACCTTTACACACACTGCCATTGCAGGCTGCGTGCTTTGGTGCAGGGCAAAGTGAAGAGTCGACATGGCACACATCCCTGGGGTCCTGAAACAAAGCACATCCTGGAAAGAGGTGCCAAGCCTCCTCCCCCAGGAGGGGCTGGGTCCACGAAGGGGAAGCTTCAATGGCCTGCAGCCTTTGTGAGCTACCCCAGCCATTTGCTGCTCCCAGCAACTGGCCCCCACCAGATTTGGGTAGGAGAATCGGCAGGAAAACCAAGTTAGGAGGAAAGGTGTGCCCACCTTTGCCAACTCCGCCCCTCAGGTGGGGGAGGCGAGGTGAAGCACAGCTCTCAGTCCCCGCCATCTTGAAGATGGGGGGAGCCATCCAACCAGAATGAGGCTTATGCCCCCCTCCGCCTGGAGGGTGGCATAATGGGAGGACGCCTCACCCCAAGGAAGGGACCCATTGGTCCCGAACTGTACCTATCTGTAACACCCCTAAATTTAGTATTTAGGGGCAACCCTGAACCTTGCCTCCTTAGACAAGAAGAGAGAAGAAGGACCAAAGAAGCTGTGCTGAAAGAAGAGGAGGAGGAGACCAACTGACTTGGCCCCAACCCTACCGGCCTGTCCCGACCTCGATCTGTTCCAGCGAAATCCTGGTGTGTCGTGCAGCCAGCAGCCCCCCCCCCAGAACCCGGAGGACCTGCCCTGCCTTCCCAAACAAGACTTTGTCTCCAGTGAGCACTGGATTTGCTCACCCACAGACTCTGGCTCCGGCCAAACCAGCCAGTCTTCCCCACTTTGCACCAGACGCCTACGGCCCGAGTGGCCCAACACCACAAGATGGTCTCCCCGGCGACCCTGACACGGGATCAGGTGATCCCTGGTCTACCTCAAGTCTCCAACTAATGCCTGAAGCCCCTTGCCAGAGAATCCCCCCGACCGCTACCGGAGCCTGTAAAAAAAACATAAGCCAAGACGACCATGCACCCGACGGCCTCGGGTGGCCTAACCAACAGTGTCTCGGCATCCCAAGACATCCCAACTTACCTCTCCAACCAGTGGTTGCCTCCAGAAGATCTTCGTCCCTAAGCCTGCAGTGTTTGTTGCAACCGGAGAATCCCCACTGGAATCATCAGGGCACCAGACGCAAAACCAGCACCCTGCGCCCAGCTATGGGTGCACCTTGTGTGCTAAATCGAATCCCCCTTTGCCCGGAGCCTAACACCAGGAGCTTTGCTCCCACAAACCTTGTGACCTGCTCAAGCGCAGCCACCAACCGGAGGCCCCCTAATGCCCATTGGATAACATTGGGCATCAGCACTCTGCACCCGGCCACAATTAGTGCCACTGAGGGTGCTTTGAGAGTGTATCCTCGACCCTGGGGGAACCCTGGTTCTAACCCCAGAAACCCAACTCCCACAACCAAGTACTTATCTGTAAACTGATAACTTAATTTCCTCCTATAGGATCGCATAGACTGCAGTACTAACCTGTAAACAGCTAACTTAATTTCCTCCCATAGGATTGCATAGACTGCAGTGCAGTTGGTCTGTATGGAACACTAAGAAACTGCAAATATACAAAAGTTACTTACCTTCAGTAATGCTTTTTCTGGTGGATACAGTATCTGCCTGTGGATTCCTCACCTTTTGAATTACCCCTTGCGCCAGCATTCCATGGAAACATTTCTCTTAGCTCTCCCACATCGACGAGGACGTCACAATGGCGCGGCTCCGCTTGCGACCTCGTATAACGTCATCAGAGCCATAAAAAGACCTCATCGGCGTGCGGACGTCAGTTCCACGCATTTTTTCCATGCGTTCGAGGCGAACGGGTGGACCAACAACATAACTGGAGTATACACAGTACACAGTATGTACACAAATACACACAGTATATAGATAAAGAGGAAAAGCTAAAAAAAACAAGGCATTTCCCAATAACCAACAGTATGGCAAGCAAAAGACATAGAAAAACAACCATGTCAAACAATGACAACTTTTTCGGTATCGAAGGTGGACAACGGGGAGGAGGGTGGGTCAGTGAGGAATCCCTAGGCAGATACTGTATCCACCAGAAAAAGTGTTACAGAAGGTAAGTAATTGTTCTTCTGATGGATACATCTGCCTGTGGATTTCTCACCTTTTGAATTGAATCCCACAGCAGTCCCGCTTCCGGAGGAGGGTGTCCACCTATCCATACCAAAAAGTCCTGCAGCACAGAACGAGCAAAATGTCCATCCTTCCTCACCCTCAGAATCAAAACAATGTTTCGCGAAAGTGTGGAGGGAGGCCCATGTTGCAGCCTTACAAATGTCCACTACAGGAACACCTCTAGCCAAAGCAGATGTGGAAGACTTAGCTCTAGTAGAATGAGCTCTGATACCTTCAGGAGGCTCCTTCTTGGCCAGGGTGTAGCAGATCTTGATACACAAGATGATCCACCTGGAAAGCGTTCTTTTGTGGACGGCTTTGCCCTTCATCTTGCCCACAAAGCCAACAAAGAGCTGGTTGTCCAACCTGGAGTCTTTAGTTCTGTCCAGGTAGAAGCTGACCGCCCTTCGAGGGTCCAGGCGGTGAAGTCTCTCCTCCCCCTTGGAAGGGTGAAGGGAGGATAGAGGGTAGGCAAAGTAATAGACTGTCCCAGGTGGAAAGGAGAAACCACCTTAGGAAGTAAAGCAGCCCTGGACCTAAGAACCATCTTGTCCGCATGGATTGTAGTGAAAGGAGGCTTAGAACTAAGAGCCTGCAGCTCACTTACCCTCCTGGCCAAGGTAATAGCCACCAGAAACAGTCTTGAAAGAAAGCAGCCTCAAAGGGCAACTATGAAGAGGCTCAAAAGGAGACCCTATCAGGAATGTAAGAACTAAATTCAAATCCCACTGAGGCATTATGAAAGGAGTGGGAGGAAACCTATTGGGAAGTCCTTTAATGAACCTCATAACGAGGAGGGGCTTAAACAAAGACGGCTGGTCCGGCAAACAAAGGAAAGCTGACAAGTTGCCCTTAACTGTCGCCACAGCACAACATTCCTGGGCCAAAGAAAGTGAAAAACTATGAACATCCGATAAATGGGCCTTCAAAGGATCAATGTACCTCTCTCCACAACACTTCACAAATCTGGCCCATCTAGCAGAATAAACAGATTTGGTGGAGTGTTTCCTGGACGATAAAATAGCATCCACCACACCTGATTGGAGAGAGAAAGAACTCAGGCTGCCCCATTCAATCTCCAGGCATGAAGGTTCAGGCTCTGGAGGTGGGGGTGTAGAACCTGCCCCTGCGACTGTGTGGAGATCTGCCCTGAGAGGGAGACGGAGTGGAGGGTGCGATGAGAGGTGAAGATCTGTTTACCACACCCTTCTTGGCCAATCCGGAGCGATCAATATGACTTGGGCCTGGTCTTGGCGAATCTTCCTCAGAACTCGAGGAATCAAGGGTATGGGAGGAAACGTGTAAAGAAGCCGAAAGCTCCAATCCAGTTGGAACGTGTCCCCCAATGCTCCCTGCATGGGAAACTGAAGACTGCAGAATAACGGGCAGTGTGCGTTCTCGCAGGTGGCAAATAGCTCCACCTGAGGAGACCCCCACAACCTGAAGACGCGGCGAACCACCTCCGGGTGAAGCCTCCACTCGAGGTTGGCGGAGTACTGCCAACAGACTGTCCGCACGCACGTTCAACACTCCGGACAGATTTGCAACTACGCAAATCCGATGACCCTGAACCCAGGACCAGAGCCACCAAGCCTCTCTGCAGAGATGATACGACCCTACCCCTCCTTGCTTGTTGATATACCACACTGCGGTAGTGTTGTCCGTCAGGACCTCAGCAGACGGACCACGAAGGGAGGGAAGGAAGGCCTTGAGTGCCAAACTTATTGCCCGCAATTCTAAAAGGTTGATAAGAAGCAACCTTTCCTCTGGAGACCAATGGCCCTTGACCTTCAGATCCTCCAGATGAGCACCCCATCCTTGAGTGGAGGCATCTGAAATCACCGTGGTCACTAAAGGAGGAAGCTGAAAAGGTCTCCCTTGAGACAGGTTGCCCGAAACGCTCCACCCAGACAGCTCTGCTGCAATGTCCCTGGAGATTCTGACCTTCTCCCCGAGGTCTTCGTTATGTTGAAACCACTGCCTGCGGAGCACCACTTGAGTGCCTTCATGTGCAAACATGCATGGTTGACCAACAGTATGCAAGAAGCGAACAGACGGAGCAGAGGTAGGACCTTCAGGACTGGAACATCCGCTCCATCGTGAAACAAAGGAATCATTTCCTGAATGTCGAGAATCCTTTGCGGAGGCGGGAAAGCTCAACACATAGTCATGTCCAGTACTGCCCCTATGAACAGGCTGCGCTGAGAGGGCACAAGATGAGATTTGGGTACATTTATTGAGATGAGTTGAACAACAATCGCGTTGTTACTTGCAAGTGACGCAGCACCATCTCTGGCGACTTTGCTTTGAGCAGCCAGTCATCCAGATAGGGGAAAACTGGAATTCCTGACCTTCTGAGATGTGCTGCCACCACAGCCATCACCCTTGTGAAGACCCGTGGCGCGTAAGTGAGACCGAACGGAAGGACCCCAAACTGGTAGTGTTGAGATCCCACCGTAAAACGGAGATACTTCCGATGCGACTTCAGGATGGGAAGATGGAAATATGCAACCTGCAAATCGATCAACACCATCCAGTCTTCCAGCTGCATCCCCAGAAGAACCTGAGCCAGGGTCAACATCTTGAACTTTTCCTGCCTGAGATTAAAGTTCAAAATCCTGAGGTCTAGGGTTGGCCTCAAACGACCATCCTTCTTGGGGATCAGACAATACTGGGAGTAGCAACCCTGACCCCGCTCCTGCTCTGGAACCACCTCTACTGCACCTTTCAGTAACAAAACCAAAACCTCCTGCTGCAGGAGCAGCAGATGGTCCTCTGAACACCAGCCCTGACGAGGAGGGTAAGGAGGTGGAAACTCTAGGAAGAGAGGGCGTACCCATTTTCTACAAGATTCAAAACCCAATGATCTGATGTAACAGATTTCCAATCTTGTAGAAAATGAGACACCCGGCCTCCTACGGGACCAACATGCTCTAAGATGGGGGATCTAGAGCTGGTTTCCTGTATTACCGGAGGTGGGGGCAGGAGAAGAGGAGGAGGAGGAAGACTGTTGTCAGGAGGCTCCCCACAGACTGTCTCTACCCTTCCCTTTGTACGACTTGTACAAAGGATTTTGCTGCTGAGGCTGTTGACGGCCCGAAAGGAATCTCCCTTTCCAAATCCTCGAAACCTCCTGAAACCATAACCTCTAGGCTGGGATTGTAAGCCCAAGGACCTCGCAGTAGCCTTACTGTCCTTGAAGCATTGTAAAGCTGAGTCCGCTTTCGTTCCAAACAGCCTGGACCCATCGAAAGGCAAATCAAGAAGAGTGGCCTGAACATCCGGAGAGAACCCAGAGGCCTGAGCCAAGCATGCCTCCTGGTGGCCACAGAGGAACCCATCACTTTGGCAACAGAGTGGGAGAGCCAAGAGAAAAGCTTCAGTGGAATGCTGGCACAAGGAGTAATTCAAAAGGTGAGGAATCCACAGGCAGATGTATCGGTCAGAAACTGATTTACTTACCTTTTCTCAGGGGAGTGTGATATCTAGGTATATCACACGGAGTAGAAAAAGTAACTTACAAAGTAATCTGTAAAGTAATCAGAAGTAATCTAACAGTAATTTCAACCGTATTCAAAGTATTTACAACCTTGTAACAAAGTCATTTTAATTCAGCATGCTTGTATTTTTCGACCTGCCTTGAACATTATCATATACACTTACCTGTACCAGGCATGCTTGGTTCTAGGAAATAAATACAACGAAATAATATTTTTATACAAATCAAATTGGTCTGAGTTCAGTCTTTGAGTGTGCGACATTTCTTGCCTGAGTGTGTACAATAAATGCTGAACACTACCCTCTGATAAAGCCGTACTGCTCGCTCACACTACCACAAATAGAGAGTAAGATATTATCTACATTTACCTCTGGGGTTGCACTGGACTCTGTGCACACTATTCCTTACTTTGGTATAGTATATACAGAGCCAGGTTCCTACAGTGGTCGCCAACATAAGATCTTCATCCCGAGCCTACAGTGTTTATTGCACCCGGAGAATCACCATTGAAAACAAGAGGGCACCCGAAGCCAAAACAGCACCCTGCACCCGGCCGCCCCTGTGCTGATGTGGGTGCACCTTGTGGGCTAACTTGAACCCCACCCCCTCTTTGCCGGGGGCTTCGTTCCAGGAGCTTAATTCCAGGAGCTTTGCTTCCACAACCTTGTGGCCTGCTCGTGAGCAGCCACCAACCGGAGCCCCGCTACCCCGCATTGGATATCATTGGGCCTCAGCACCCTGCTCCCGGCCGCCCGAGTACCGCTGAGGGTGCTTTTTTGAGTGCATCCTTGACCCTGGGAGAACCCTCATTCTAACCACAGAAACTCAACCCTAAAAACTGTTTACTTACCTGCAAAACGATAACCCAATTTTTCTTCATAGGATTGCACTGACTGTTTTCCTCTGAAAAACCTCAAAGTGTTGAGGTTGTTTTGTATGGAAACCTAAGAAATTGTGGTGATAAAAACGGTTTTACCCACCTTTTATCCAGGAAATGTCCCAGTGTGATAGCTAGGCATATCACACTGAGTAGAAAAAGTTATCTGAAAAGTAACTTAAAAAGTAATCACAAAGTAACTAAAACGTAATTTCAACTGTTTCTGTGCATATGACCTACCTGTAACTGCATTCAACTGTATTACATGAGAAAAGAAAATAAGTTACTTACCTGTAACTGTAGTTCTCCGGTATTGGAAGCTTTAATAGATTCACATGCTTGAATCATTCCCCACCGTCGAGATGGGAGTCCCGTATGAAAGGAGACTTGCTCGGAAGCAATCCTCTCAAATAACTCGTGACTCCGTATAATTGTGTATGTAAATACTAATCTGCACCAAAATTCGTACATTTAAATCTAGGGGAAGCTTGCCTATGTGTTTTACTAACAAGTAACCAGAGTGTCAGTAAAGATGGCTGCTAAACGCGGGATTCTGCATTGCGCATGCGTCTACTGCATCTACGCAGTATGACGTACTATCGCTTGGAGGGAAATCTTTGTAGCTGCGCAGTTGCTTTAAAAATATCCGCTTGAAACTCACATGATAATGCGCATGCTATGCTGAAACTTAACCATGCAAGTTTACTAAAAAGCTAATGTGAAAGATTTATATAAGTAAATGGAATTAGAGTAGTAATAGGTGGTATACAGCAGAATCATTTATTTTTGATTTTAATTTTCTTTTTCTTGGACCTCTCTATTAGTTCGTATTTGGGCCTCCGAGTGGGACTGAAGCTTGTGTACCATGTGATTATTTGACATGCGCAGTAGTAACAAGCAAGGAGCCGCGATGCAAAGCCTTGAATGCCATCAAAAAGAAAATAGCAACATACAATGGGAACCAGCATGATGTCCTGTGAACTGAAAGGATTTTACACCACATTGCATACATTGTATTAAGATGTGAATACGGGTGGGAAATAAAGCTTGGGAAAAATACATTGATGGGTGGGAACATCGAACAATAAGCTTTAGAAAAATATTAATACTTAGCATGGTGTGATTATCATCTTCCCTGGTTTGTCCAATCAGAATTAAGAGTTTCATAAACTTGAAACATTTAGGGGTGGTGTTTAACACAGGGAAAGTATAATTGAGGTAGTTTAAGTCAGATTCATTGGGATCGCTCGTGCTGCAGACATGCTGAGAGACCGAGATGCTGTCCGAGAATTGAGCAGATCCTAAAGCAGAACCGAACTTCAGAACTTAGAGCCAAAGCTAAATTAGAAGAACATCGCGGAAGAATCGAGGAGGGAATTAGGTAAAGAACTATAAGATGATCCCGGAAGAAATCGAGGAGAAAGCGCATCAGAGAGGGGTGTGACGCAGGCGTCGGATCTAGAAGAGGTCAACTATCCTGTCCTGAACCTTTGTCTCCTGACCTGTCCCAGGGGACCCATTTCCAGCTCCTAGGCCAAGGGGTTGGTTTCAACACCATCCTAGGTAACTATAATTCTGTGTAGTATGTTATTGTACTGCTCTCTGTTTCTCCCTTTTCAGGTACTGTCATCATTATAACTTAGTATAAAGTTTCTGAATTAAATTGATTTTCCTCCTCTGAGAAAACTGTGTTCGAGTTGTACATTGCATTCTTTGGTTCACATGAAATTTACTAGATAAACATTTAAAACTCTCCCAAGTCTGTGGTCATTTAAAGTATTTCTTTTGATGCTATATCACCTATACTGCTAACAACTAGGTCCACTGACCAGCGGAAAATATACACGGACAGAAAGGGTTGGGAAGAATTGATTAGGTAAAATTCATCTCGCAGGTATTCGTACAAATAAATTGATCTGAGAGGTGCCTACTAGCTTATGTATGAATGTTTATGGGCCCAGGTGAGTATGTGAAATTGGGTGTATCTTTAGCTAGTATCCCCGCTCCATCACCTGGTACATCAAAAAAGCAATGCTAAACCAATTCAAAGCAGAAACTAGGCCCATTTCAGTTTTGTAACCCATATCTCTTGTTTTGTAAAAGAGACGAAAGTAATTATTGAACCAATCAGGACCCTTCACCCTCTAGAACACTCCTGAGAGAACCTTAGACCTTCAGATTTTCAGAGCACTTGTGCCAAAGAAAACCCTGGAAAAACCAAAGGGGAGTCTCTCAGGGGAGAAGGGTGGGTCGCATGTGAATCTATGATAGCTTCCAATACTGGAGAACTACAGTTACAGGTAAGCAACTTATTTTCTTACTTCAGTATTGGAACTTTCATAGATTCACATAATTGAATTGGAGTAGCTAGCAGTCAGTAGCACACATTTTTTTCCACTACTTAAATAATTGTAAGGGTGTGCTTCAAATTGTCGATCTGTAGGAAAACAATGATTTAATTGGAAAAAAAAAAACAAAGTCCCCAAACAGATCAAAACTCTATTATTAAATCTGCAAATTTAAAACAGCATAAAAACAAACCCTTATCAGGATAAACATCATATTATAAACATCTACACCAAAAGACTTTATGTATAAAATAAAATGTGAGTATTCTAATAGAAGAAAGGAAGGAGGGATGAAGGAGAGAGCTCACGGTCATTGGAAAAGGTTCCTCATTTTTAACACTTTTTGTGTCCCCCTAGAGGTGGGACTTTCAACAAATGATAAATTGGGCACAACACTGAAAAAATGAAGACAATCTGTTTGCAAAATATATCGATGTATTGAACAAATCATGTATTTGGAAAAAAACACTTAACAAAACACATATATAACATACACAACGTGAATATCGAATAGTTTCTTACCTGTTGGTGTATTGCAGCTTGAAGAATTTTCTGGATTCACATGCTGTGTATTATTCTGCCATCTAGTGGTTGGGTCCGGAATTGTAGTATTCTGTTTTTTTTTTGTTGGTGGGCATCGACATACCTCCATTTGGCGCCCTCTGTGACGTCGACGTGCTTCTTCCGGAAGCTCCCACCTTTGGTCGCCATCTTTGGATTCTTTTTTTTTTCTCATTATCCTGATTTTTATAGATTTTCTCTGGTCTCATCTTTCTGGTGGAGGAGGGTGGGTTCGCTAGTGAATCCAGAAAATTCTTCAAGCTGCAAAACCACACCGACAGGTAAGAAACTATTCATTTTGCAGCGTGAATCTTTTCTGAATTCACATGCTGTGCATAGATTTTGTAGCGGTTTGCTAGTCCAGTGGTGGCTGGGTGGAAGATGAGCGCGGGTTTGTGAATAGATGTTGTAAGACCTTTTGTCCCACTTGTGCTTCCTTATTCATGTGGATGTCCACACAGTAATGTTTTGTAAATGTGTGTATGGAAGACCAGGTTGCTGCCATGCAAATGTCCTGAATTGGAGTATTTGCCAGAAATGCGATTGCAGCTGCCCTCTTTCTTGTTGAGGGAGCCCTTGGCACTCCTTGTAATTCTTCACCTGCTTGTTTGTGACAGAATTGAATCACTTGTGCAATCCACCTGGTGATTGTATTTTTGGTTACTGGTCTTCCTAAAAACCTTTTAGCAAAGGAGACAAAGAATTTTTTGTCTTTCTGTACTCCCTGGTTTCTTTAACGTATTACATGACCGCTCTTCTGGCGTCCAGTGTTTTTAAAGTTCTTTCTGCTTTTATCTTTGGCTTTTGAAAGACACTTGGAATTTGTATTGTTTGGTTTATGTGGAATTGTGATACCACCTTTGGCATGAAATGTGGATCTGTTCTCATGACCACCCTGTCACTATGTATTTGGAAGTAGGGTTCCTACAATGTTAGAGCCTGTAGTTCACTAACTCTGTGCAGAGATGTGATTGCTACTAAGAAAGCTGTCTTTAGAGTGAGCATTTATGGCGCTGCTTTATGTAGCGGTTCAAATGGTGCTTTCATTAATTGTGCTAAAACTATGTTTAGATTCCATGTGGGTGCTGGCACCATTTTAGGTGGTGCTATTCTTTTTGCTCCTTCTAGGAATCTTTTGACCACATGAGAAGAGAAGAAACTGTTCCCTGTTTCTCCTCTTGTGTATGCTACAATTGCCGCTAAGTGCACCTTTGGGGAAGTGTAGCTTAGGTTATTGCGAAGCAAATGAGTCAAGTACTTTAGAACTGTTCTCTCTTTAGTAATCTTGTCTGTGAGCGGTTTCTTAAGGCACCACTGCGTGTATCTTTTCCATTTTGCAGTATAACATTTTCTTGTTGTTGGTTTTCTTGCTTCCCTGAGAACAGCCATTGTACTTTTTGGTAGTTTGAGGTGTACAAATTCTAAGTCCTCAGGAGCCATGCTGCTAAGCTCAAGCTTTCTGGTTGAAGTACCCTTCCGTTTTGCAATGTTAGTAATTCATGCCTTCTTGGTAGTTTGTGCATTGTTCCCTGAGATATTTCCATTATCTCCGAGAACCACGTTTGCCTGGCCCACTGCAGTTCAATGAGAATCATTGTCATGTGACTGATTTTGCATTTGAGGATTACTTTGTGGAGAAGTGGGATCGGGGGAAAAGCGTTAGCAAATATCCCTGACCAGTCCATCCATAAGGCATTCCCCAGGGACTGATTGCACGGTTGCCTGGATGCGAAGTTTGGGCATTTTGCATTGTGGGGTGTTGCATATAAGTCTATTTGTGGAGTCCCCCATTTTTGAAAATCTTTTTGAGTTCCCATTGATTCATTTCTCACTCGTGGGATGATGACATTTGTCTGCTCAGTCTGTCTTCTTCGATATTCTCCTTCCCTGGCAAGTGTATCGCTACTATGTCTATGTTCTTTTGAATTGCCCATTTCCAAATCTCTTGGGCTATAGTAGAGAGGACTAGAGACTGAGTTCCCCCCTGTTTGTTTATATAAAACATAGTGGTTGTGTTGTCCGTTTGAATCAACACTTTCTTGTTGTAGATTTGTCTCTGAAATGCTTTCAAGGCTAATAACACTGTTTTCAACTCTAAATAGTTGATGTGTTTTACTGCATCCTGGTGCGTCCACAATCCTCGCGCCTTGAGATTGTTCATGTGTGCTCCCCAACCTTTTTGGGAAGCATCCGTTGTAATGGTCTCTGTTGGGTGAAAGCTGTGCCCTGTGATATGTTTGTCTTCTTCCACCATGTCATTTCCTGATGAATTCTTTGTGTAACAACCACTAGATCCTCCCAACTCCCTGTTGACTGTGACCATTGTTGTAAGAGCCATTCTTGAAATGTGTAGACGGATGTTGGGAATTAAATAAATACATGATGCCATTATTCCTAGTATCTTTCCCATTGTCCTCACTGTCAGATGATGCCCCTTCTGGTAGAGATGAGTCTACTTGGATTGGATTGACATTTATAGAGCGCGACGAATGCCGAAGCGTCTTGGCGCTGAGGTGAGAAAAAGAAAGAGGTGAGAAAAAGAAAGAGAGGAAGCACAATGTCAACACAACAGACACCTTAGGTCCTAGGAAACAACCAAGTTTTTATTTGCTTCCTGAACACTGTCATGTTTGGTTGGAGTCTGGCTGTGATAGGTAGTTGGTTCCACAGCCTCACCACCCCATGAGATAAACTCTTATCTTCCCACCTGGCTCTACGAACTTTCATTGCAGCAATAAGGCCAGAGTTGGCTGATCTAAGATTTCTTGTGGGGGCGAACCAGAAGAAGATTTTACGCAGGTCCGCAGCACCTCCACCATAAAGGGTCTTATGAGCCAGACATAGGGCCTTGAATTCTAGGCGTTGCTGTATTGGAAGCCAATGCAGTGACTTAATGGCATCCGACGTAGGGTGGCCTTTGGGAATGTTCAACAATAGCCGCGCCGCAGCATTTTGAATAGACTACAATTTAGACTTCTGTGCCTTGGAAATGCCCAAAAATAGGGCATTGCAGTAGTCTAGCTGTGATAAAAACTAACGCCACTACCACTTTTAGCCTTAATTCCAATGGGATAAACGGAAACACCTTCCTGAGTAACTTCAGGATATAGAAGCAGGTAGAGGTAACGCAGTTAATCTGGGCCACAAAGCCCAGTTGTTCGTCGTCTATAATGCCCAAGTTCTTAACTTTAGAGGACGGTACAGGACATGTGCCAGCCTCTGTTGGCCACCAGGTAGGGTCCCACAGGGACAAGGCTAAAGTTCTTTTGCTGCTTGGGAATGCTTTCCCTAACACTGTGTTTAAGTTTGCGCCCAGGAACACCTTTACTTGCTCTGGCGATGATTTTTTCCAATGAATTGAAAACCCCAGCTGAACTAGCGTTTGTATTACTTGTTGTATATGCTGTTTGCAGAGATGGTATAAACTTGCCCTTACTAACCAGTAGTCTAGATATGGATAGACATTAATTACCAGACTTCTTAGGTGTGCGGCTACTGTTGGGGGCATTTTGTGAACACTCTTGGTGCTGATTTGAGTAAGAATGCTAGCACTTTGAACTGAGATTGTGTTTTGTTGACTAAGAACATTAATAGGTGTTAAGTCTATGGCTGCTAGGTAATCTTCTTGCTGCAATTGGGGAATCACCTCCTGCAGCATTGTCATTTTGAACCTTTGTGTCTTTATGTACTTGTTAAGGAACCTTAAGTCTAATATTGGGCACTTCTTCATGTAGTTTAGATAATTCCCTATGCAAATGTATCTTTGTTTTTTGTCCTTTGTTGGGTGGTTGTTTGGTTAGCTCTATGCAGTAACCACATTGTATTATGTTTCACACCCATTTGTCGGCTGTTATTTTCTTCCATTCTTGGAGGAAATCTTTTAGTCTGCCTTCCACTGGTGTTGTGTGAACTGTTCGCATGCCAGCAGTTGAGTTTGTGCAGGTTGTAATGCTGTGGCTACACTTTGTGATGTTTTCTTCAAGTGTGCTCTTTTTGGAGTGCAGTCACTTGGTGGTAGTTTGTGGACCACCTCTTTATTGTTGTTAGCCCCTTCTCCCTGGGCGCCCACGAAAAGACTGTCTTCCCTGCTGGTACTGGCAGTTTTGTTGTTGAACCAGCTGTTGTGTTTGACTCGTTCCTTGGTATGTTTGTTGGTGTGAGGTAGTTGGTTGGTGGCTACCTCTACCTGTTGGTCTCCTGAATGGGGTGCCCCTACGCATGCCTCTGAATTGTAGAGCGCCCATTGACCTTGTTGTGTCGTCGTCTTTTTTCAACAAATTTAGCTTGTCGTCCACCACTCTTCCAAATAATTGTTCTTTATTGAATGGTGAATTTATTATGTTGCTTTGGACTTCTGGCTTAAAACGTGAGATTCTCGGCCAAGCATGTCTTCTATCCGTGATGCCGATCATTATTTGTCTACTGGATGTTTCTGCAGCATCCAGAGCGGATTTTAAGCCTGTATTTGCAATATTTTTCCCACTTTCCATTAAGTGGGTAGCCCTCTTTTGGAACTGTTCTGGTAGGTGTTTCAGCAGATCCCCTACCTCTTCCCAATGTTGGTTAGCATGACCGTTCAGCAACGCA
Source organism: Triturus cristatus (assembly GCF_964204655.1). Lineage (NCBI taxonomy): Eukaryota > Metazoa > Chordata > Amphibia > Caudata > Salamandridae > Triturus > Triturus cristatus. Next base: position 845,070,758 of record NC_140592.1, read on the forward strand.
TTCGAGTTAGCTTTGCACCATTGGTTTGCAGCACTTCGCTTTACCTTTCTTACCACTAGGTCTATTCTCTTGCTTTCCTTGTACGGGGTTGTGCCAGCAGTGGTTGGCACATTTGCTCTTTTTCTGTCTGTGGAAGTGATAGTCAGCCGCTAATGCCCCTTTGATGTAGTTAGGATCTTTTGAAGAATGTTTGAATTTCTTCTCACCTCTTGGTGTGACCGCCTTGTATGTAGCAGGCTCCTTAAATGCTTCCTTTCCTTGATCTAGCATAGTTGGTAGCATTGGAAGGAATTGACTTCTTGATTGTATTGGCATCAAGGTTTCCAACAGAAAGTAGGACTGTGGTTTCTCCTCTTCCAAATGCACTCCATAAGTTTCTGTAGCATTTTAATGACCTAATTGTACATTCCAATGTCATCAGGCAGCATTGATCTTGAGGGATATGTATCAATTGCCCCTTCAGGTGATTCTGCGTCGAGATCTTGCCATTGGAGGTCCTGAGTCTCCGAGGCCACCAACTCCACATATGTGTGTTCGTCCCTGTCCCTCTTTATCGAAGAAGAAATCTTGTTCCTCTTGTATGTCGAGCGGTTCGGGTGTCGTTGGAAGCTGTAACTCCTTGACAACCTTGTCTGATTCTGTAGAAGCCTTCGGCGGAATCTTTAATTGTTTCAAGCTGTCGTAGAATTCTTTTTTGCGCTGTAGTATGCTCGCCATTTCGGCTTCGAGGTGCTTCCTTTTCTTTTCTACCTTGGCGGCGTGTGTTTCGACGCGAGAGCTTCGGCTTTCCTTTTCGCACTTGCCGACGCGGTCGTGGAAGCCTGTTTCGACCTCTCCTTTGTTGATGTCGAAGTGTCTTTATCGTGTCCGTCTTTCGACATCTTCGATTTTTCGAGGGTCTTTGCCATTCTGGAGTCCTTACCCAAGGATGTCAGATGGGCTGCCTATCTTTGGATGCTTCTGCGGTTGTCGATGGCTTAGATGCCAAGGCTCCTCTCAAGGTTTTTGAGTCTATTTTTCGTGACCAACTTTTTTCGGGGACGACATCTCTTACCTCCTTAGAAGTCTTCTTTTCGACCATCACAACCTGGATGTCTGTGCCTTCGTCGACTTCAGGCCCTTCTGCGACATGGTCCTCTTTTCGCTGGAGAGGCCCAGGTCTCGAAGCGATGGTGGAGGGCCCTGTCCCTGCAAGTTGTAGTTGGCCCTTCTCTGCCTTTCTCTCACCCTCAACGTCTTCGGGGTGAAGGCCGAGCAAGCGCTGCAGTCTTGACTTTGATGATCGAGCGGGAGGCAAAGATTGCAAACTAGATGCTGATCTTTCTGCGCGTACTTGTGGTGGCAATTCTTGCAGAACTTGAACAGCGTTTTGTCCATGACTTTTAGCAGGGAGCCCCCTGCATGCGCATTCTCCGGTTTTCAACTAAGTTTTGTTGTTTTCACTGTTCGGCATACTCCGAATGCTGGAATGGATGACCTGAACTTCGAATGTAGGTTTCGCTGACCTCTTAGAACTGATTTTTTCAATTTTTCGTAGATTCTTCTCTCCAAATCCTTGGAGCTCCTTCCGTGACGATCCAGACCCAATGGCGGAAAAAAGATTCTGAAGATGGCGACCAAAGGTGGGAGCTTCCGGAGGAAGCACGTCGACGTCACAGAGGACACCAAATGGTGGTTTGTCGATGCCCACCAACAAAAACAGGCATTGAAAATGCAATAGGTCCCGCCTTTGATTAAGTTAAAGCCATTTGCTTTGCTAATGGTATTGTATAGCAAAGCAAATGGCTTTAACTTAATGAAAGGCGAGACCTATTGCATTTTTAATACTGGTTTGAAGCGCCTAACGAGTTTGCGTCCTTCGGGCGCTCCAGGGACAGCAGAAAAAGACCATAGAACGTACCCAGTCTCAGCTTTAATCCAACAATGACGGGCCTTTCCGTGGCAAAGCTTGTGGCAATTTCGCTTACATTTACAAACGCAGGAGAACTTCTTCTTGGTGATGCCCCCTGCGGGGCCCGTATGTATGCCAGCCTGGCTGGAACCCAGCAAGGTGGAGCTAGAGATTGTTGTAGTCCCAGGGCCCTTTCTTAAAGACAGAGTAAACTCCGAGATGTTATCAGTATGGAGCGAAGCCTCTTGCATGGCCATATAACTACATGGTACACAAGCGCGCGCGTGTTACGACTGCACTGCGTTTCCATAGGCCTTGCGATTAAACAGCCCTGGTCGTGTGCACGTGCGCCAGTGTTTAAGCAAAGAGTTAAAACCATTGCATGCAAAACACTTCCACCCTAGTGCAGGGAAATCTGTCATTGTTCTGATGAGGAAAACACAACGTGGGAGAGGAGGGTCATGATGGGTTTGTTTCTCTAATCTTTCATAGCCAGAGGCGCAAACATTTGTGCCTCATAATCTTGGAATAATACTTAGTCATACACAAGCTGTCACGTGCGCAAGCAATGCAAGCCCCTAATCTGTAAATGTTTTGAGGAGGAATGCGTTATTGGGCTGGATTGTCCAGTCATATGTACAGGCCGTGGGGCAGGCAATGTATGCTCCCCTACGAATGCCGTGAGACTGGAGTGGCCAGGCAGAAGTGATGAATACCCATAACTTTGCAGCTATGTGAACATTCACAAACACATGCAATGATTTCACCTTAACTGCACCTGTAAAAGGTAGAATTGGGCATAGGGGGCGCAGAGAAAGGTTCCGTTTATGGCAACATGATTTCCATATGTTGTAGGGTTTTTTTTGTTTTCTTGTGTGTGTTTTTTTTGGATTATTTAAACAGCGCGAAGTAGACCTAAAGTATTGGAGCGCCTTACATGAGCACCCATTTTATTACACAAGACCCATTATGTTTTTTGTAGACACGGGGGTACTGAATCACAGGATCTTGGGCCCAAGTCGGCAGCTCTTGACGTTACGCTGCATCCTCTCTCTATAGCTATTGCTAGTAGGGGTACACAGGGCACACTGCAAAAGGTGTATTTTTCAGGAGAATGAGTGGTGGGACTGTGAGCTGGAAACAATCTAGAAGTTGTTGTCAACGTTTCTGCCCGCCAAGAGCTCTTTTTACACGCGGGGGCTCCAAATCACAAAAATCCTTGGAAATCTGCACCTACCATTTACCTCTCTTGGATGGGTGTCATTTTAGGAATTCACAAATATTTCCGAGAATATTTCTGGTAAATCCTTTATGAATTCCGACTTCTAAATAATGATAATGCTTTTTGCATGAGCAAGTGGATATCTTGCCAAACTTTCCATACAAAAATACCTTCGCATTTGTGCAGTGGTAGTATATTTCTCCTCTACACCCGTTTCCTTTGCAAGTGTCACTCATTATTAAACTGTTCAGTGCTCATTCCTACACTGGAAAATAGAAAGACTGATTCCTGTTTTAAACAGAAGTTCGTTTACAAACGTTTCCAGGGTGGGACTAGGTCGTTGAGAAGTTTATGAATACCCACAAGTTCCGCATGTGTTTCCAAACCTTTTAGGACCTGCCCCATGCAGTGCCCGCTCTCACGTACCCCACAAGGACATTTACTGCATTCACAGCATTACACCTATAGCTGGCTAATTACACGCATTTTTAAACGGGTGCGTGTGTAACTGCAAATCCAACGTTGTTTAATACCTTGAACTCAAACCACCTATGCCTTTAGATTACGATTACACATGGCACTGGCTTTGTGCGAATGGAGGTCTGGATGTCACAGATGTCAGGACAAAAGAGAATGTGCCCTATTGGCTCGAGCATTCAACATCTTCTGATTCTTAGCAAATCATTTAATCTCCCAGTGCCTAACAAAATGAATATATCAGTCTATAATGCAACTACTGTCCATGTAACGCGGTCTGATACCTTCGGTCGTGTTTGCGCCCTATTAACCTCCAAAAATATATTTAAATCAAAAAGGATGGTTATTAAAGCATTTTAAATAGATGAATAACCCCCCGAGAATCTTGTTCCCGGAAGCCAGTTAATGATGTCGCACAAAATTCGAAAATAGTTTTGTTAGACAAAACTGCTACTCTTGCTGTGGACAGCCATGGGTAGCATGTGGCTTCATACGTGATATTAGATCAGTGGGCGGCATCTGCGCTTGTGACATTCATTCCGCTTCTTGGCATCGTTCGTACATGCGTGCCTTTTCTGCGATTATGTGGCTACATGTGGCCTGTAATTGTAACAATTAAAGAAGTCTGCTGCTTGAATAAACTCATAAGGTCCCAAAGGCGAGACCTATTGTCTATGACAATGCTTGTTGTCTTTTGCGCCGAAGTAATGAAAACTATTTTGTACGGGGATGCACGTTAATAAGTGGTGAAGCGCGTAGAGTTATAAAATAGGCCTCTACTAAAGAGCACATATATAGCAAATGGATGCAAGTGACCTACAGGCGAGGTGTACGTTATTTAAATGTAGAAGAGATGTATTGTAAAGCACTTGTGACGCTCTAACAAACATTGCAGTGTGGCGGTGTTTAGCTTAAATTGCATAAATAAGCAAGCGATTACTATACATAGTATGCGTCGGTTTCACAGGAAAAACTCTAATCGGGCACCGCGCTCCAAAATAATGTAAAGCAGCACTAAAAAGGGGGCGGGTAGCGGTGGGGAGGAGGGGGGTATATAAGGGGAGAAATAAAAGCGCGTCAGCCATTGTTGAAGGCAAACGCGTATTACGAAAAAAAAAGTGCTTAGCGGCTAATTGAGAGACACTGTCTCCCGCCGCAAGTAAATGATCCAATCCCGGTGGGCGGGACCAAAAGGGGACAGGGTGGCAACCCTCAGTGTAATGATTGCCTCCGTTGCAATCATTACACTGTGTTTTGCATCAGCCATGACGCAAAACGACCCGCACCAATGAAAATTGGAGGCGGAGCCGGAGCCGGAAGACGACTTCTGGAATCGTATCCATTCCAAGAAGCCTTGTAAGACGAGAGCAGCGCATGTGCTGCTTACGTCACAAGACCTAAAAAGCAGCAACAAAAATACACAGAAGAAATACTACAATTCCGGACCCAACCACTAGATGGCGGAATAATGCACAGCATGTGAATCCAGAAAAGATTCACGCTGCAAAACTACAATTGGCGTGTATTTCTAGCAACAGAAAAAAAAACCCTAGCAAGGCCTCCTTTCTTGTATGGGTCTTGTTGGGTAAAAATGCTAGATAATTTGCGTTGATGTTTCGACCCCTGAAAACGCGTGCATATCAATGGCATCACTATGGGGTCTTCTTCAGGACAAGAAGGCAGTTGTATATGCCCTGTATGAAAAAAGAAAGGTGCGATATGTCGATTACTATAGCAGTGTGTGCGAGAAACATTCTATTAAAAAAGTGAGCCAAGTGTACAAGCTCACCTTTAAGAAGCAACTTATTGAATTAGGCAGCTAACTGGTCAACGGGAGGCCGTACGGGCTATCCAGGGATTCCAAATGGACTGGAGAGGAAAATATCTTCTCCTATTATGAATTATAAATTATGAGGACCTATTAGTATCACATGGAATCAATAAAGCTTTCCGTATTCAAAAATGCTAATTATCTAGCATTTTTACCCAACAAGACCCATACAAAAAAGGAGGCCTTGCTAGGGTGTTTTTTCTGTTCCGAGACCTACAACGCCAGTGTAAAGTTTAATTGAAGGTTTCATGTTTTCTGTTGAAATTCTGTAATGTTGTGACGTGTACAGTTACAATCTATCACTTTTGTAGGTCACTAATGTAGATATTCACCTATGTTTGTAATGTATGTTGTATATGTGTTTTGTTAAGTGGTTTTTTCAAATATGTGATTTGTTCAATACATGAATATATTTTGCAAACTGATGGTCTTAATTTTTTCAGTGTTGTGCCAATATATCATTTGTTGAAAGTCCCACCTCTAGGGGGGACGCAAGAAGTGTTAAAAATGGTTTCAGGTGGCAGAACCACTATTCGTATACCGTACTTATATGCAGGTTCTGTGCATTACTGGGTTACCCCATTGAGATTAATGTCCTACTGCCACATCATTGTTAGCGGCTGCGCCCTAGCAGTAATGTCTGGTAAAAATGTGAGTACTATTCCAGGTAGCAGCCCTGCATATATCCTGGATAGGTACTTCAGCAAACAAAGCAGTGGCTGTAGAAATTGCTCTCGTAGAAAGAGCACGTAACCGTGCTCGTAGAGGTTTTCCTGCTGCTTGATGGCAATTTTGGATTGCATTCAAGATCCGACGAGCAATCCCCTCTTGGAAAGAGGATAGCCCTTTCTGGGCGCGCTGAAGGATACAAAAAGCTGTGACGATTTGCGAAAAGTTTTTGTTCTTTGTAGATAGAATTTTCGACAACGGTGAATATCCAGCGAATGAAGAGCTCTATCCGCTGCAGTAGTTGGTAGAGGGAAGAATGTACTTGGGATAAGAGGTTCATTCAAATGAAAGTCTAATGGCACCTTGTGGATAAACTTGGGATTGGTACGAAGGACCACAAAATCATCCCTAAACTGTAGAAACAGTTCCTGTATGGTAAGGGCTTGAATTTCTACAACTCTCCTAGCCGATGTCAGCGCCAAGAGAAGAGCCAACTTCCAAGAAAGGAATTTAAGGTCCTCCTTATGAATGGGTTCAAAGGAAGGTTTCCTGAATTGTGAGAATACTATATTAAGATGCCAGAGGGGTGGCGGAGGCGTAACTGGAGGGAAGGTATGGAAGAGGCCTCTCCTGAACTGCTTTAAGACCATAACCAAGGTCCTGAGGATGTCCTCCTAAAGCGAGATATAGCAGCTAGATAGACTTTAATTGATGCATGTGCTAGTCCAGATTTTGCCAATAACAGAATGTACGGAAGGATTTCATGAGATGAGGATCTTAGAGGATGAACATTAGAATCCTGGCACCATATACAGAATCTCTTCCATTTCATCCTGTACATCTTATTCGTACTCTGCACCCCGGTCATTTGAAAGAACATCCCTTTATTCAGGTGGGATCTCTATTTGTTGAAATTCAGTGTTCAGGAGCCATGCTGCTAAGCGAAGTGATTTGGCATCTGGCTGTTGCACTTGTCCCTGCGACATCGTCAGAAGAGATGGAATGATATGGAGGAGAATAGGTTGTACCTCCGAAAGAAAGAGAAATTCTGTGAAACAAAGCTGTCTGGGCCACGATGGGGCTATTAGGATCATCCCGCATGGCTCTGCCTTGATCTTCAGGAGCAGTGGTGGTAGGAGGGGAATCGGTGGAAAAGCGCAGGCAAAGATGCCTGACCATGCCATCAAAAATGCATTCTCCCAGGATATCGGTTGGCGATGTGAAGTACCAACATTTCTTGTGCCGAGCTGTAGCTAAGAGGTGCACTGTTGGCCTGCCCCATTTTAGAAAAATGCCGTCTGGGGGGGGGGGGGGGCGGAGCTGGCCACACCTGGAGATGGCCGCGCTGTAAGCGAGCTCCTCCGGCCGCGTCCAAATCCTGCAATTATCCTGTGAACATAACCTGACAATTGTCCCAAACTCATAGATACCTGCACCGGAAGACGGGGGCGACCGGTGGGCTTGCTCTCTGTCATCGATATCCACGCTGTGAGGCAAAAAGCCGCAGCGCTTCCTGAGCCGAGGCGCAACCTGTGCTGTATGGCTGCGCGCACCCCGGCGGGTTCACTACGCGAGCCAAGTGGGCGGAGACGAGGAGGCACTGCGGGCGTGGTAGCGTCACTCTGAGGCTACGTCTGCGCGAGACTGCCGCTACAGTCATCAATCTGCCTTGCCCTCCGCTGCCACTACCCTCTCGTAAGCAGCCGCGGTGCGTCCATTGGGGCGTAGGGGCGTAGCCCCACCAGCCCTGGACCCGCGGCTGCCGTAATTAAAATAAATGTTTTGTTTACATTTCCCATTTCCGGGCCTGCCTGTGCGCTTCATTGGTGATAGTGCGCATGTCACGCACAGCCAGCGCACGCAGGCAGAGACAGCAGGAGTTCCGAAGATGGTCTGCGCATGCGAGTGAGGAGCTTCGCCCCTCACTCACATTCACAAACCATTAGGTTTGCTGCGCATGCCCTGTGTAGTGTAGGAGTTTAAAGATAGGGTCCTGCTCGGGCGGTGATGCGTTTTGCGCAAAGTCGCCCCATGCCCTATCAAATGTCAGGACCGAGTTGAGCTGCCCGGCCCCCCAGTCTCCTAATTGGCAAACAAGAAGAGCGGGGAGAAGTTACCTCCACCACCACGTTGCAGAGCGGACGTGAGGCGACGCGGGACCGGAGGTCAGGAGATGCGCCTGGTAAGTTATTCTATTAATTGAATTAGTAGTCAGTCTTACAACAAATGTCAGCTTCTGTAGTGTCGGTGATAACCTGATTAAACGTGTGATGAACATGGGCGTAGGAAGTGTGGGGGACGCGGGGGATATATCCCCCCCAGATTTTGGAGTGGGGGGACACGGGGGACAAGGGTGGGGGGGACGAGAGGACAAAAGAATTTCCCCTCTTCCTTCTGTTATTCGCAGGGCCATTAGCGCGCGAAAGCGCTACTTAATGGCCCTGCACTTGACCTGCCTGGAGTCAAAGAGGCCACCCGCACTCTGCCTTTTGTATGCTGCAGTAAGGCTCAGCCGTTCTGGGAAGGGCTGAGAAGGGAAAAAAAACGCTGTGTCTTTTCCTTCATGGCAAGGACGGTGTCCACTACTCCTGACCTGCCTCTGGCAGCTGCCCTCCTCTCTTTATTCCTCCATCTCTTACTGTCTCTGTCTCGCTCCTGCTTACATGCTGATTTCAAAAGACAGCTCTTACCTACTCTCTCTTGCCTCTCCTTTTCTTTATTTGTTTCCCTGTGAAATGGATCCAAAAAAGCTGTAACTCTTTGGCTGGAAATATCCTCATTTTCTGACCGAAAACCTCGGGACGGAGAGGAAAAATAATTAAATACCTAAATAAAGCAATACAGAGTGGTCAGCAGACAGGCCTGATTGTTATTTACATCCACACACATTAGCGCCACTTTACAGAGTTTGCCAGTGAAAGCGCTACTTTCTTTTTATCTTCTTTCTTTGAACAACATTGTTTTCCCAGGGTGGGGAAGGTCACCATTTCTAAAGGCACTGCAATACCTGGTTGATGGGTAGAGTAGAAACGTTTAATATGATCGTTTTCAACTGTTTTAATTATTTTAGCTTATAAAATGCGGCTCTGTGTTCGGGCATGTGGTCTTTTTTTAAACCAAACTGCTTACATTTTGAAAGGATATAAGCAATGGACATTGAAACGGGTCCCTTCCTAGGTCTGTCGTCATGTCCTGAACTTTTCAGGAAAAATCACTTACTGATTTCTGAATAATGAGTTTAAAAACGTTAAGGTAACCATGTTGTTACTGATTACAGTTCACATGCTTTGCTTATTCTTGCATTCCCTAGGCGTGTCTGCTTTTTCCAGGGTGGTGTTCATTTTTTTTCAGGCAGCATTTTACTGTTGTCTAGTGCATAATTTGAATTTAGTCACAGCACAATTGAGTTGTAGCTGAAGGCAGTGCGAGTTTCTCTCAGTGGGGCAGTATGGTGTTCAGTGTGGGAGAGGATGTGGCACTCTGGCTGGAGCTGCTGAATGTGGAACTGGAGAACCATGTTCAGCCTTCATGACCAGTCCACCCTCCTGACAGCTACACCTTAGAAGGCCCAATAGACCTTAGAAGCCCAGTGTCTTAGCACCCGCAGGTGGACCCTAACAGTGGCAAGTCTGACTTAACCTTGAAGGCCTGTCCACCACAATCCATACTGTAGTTCACTTCATACAAAGAACCACACCCTATATCAACTGTGAATCTGTCAGTGAGGTCACAAGACCCTTGAGGCCAGTCCACCTCACCCATTGATACCTCATTGGTATTTCATCTGTGGTTGGAGTAGGAGGGGAGTAGCTTTTGGGTGTAGGCTCACTGGGGAAATGTCGACGTTTCAACCCTGACGCAAAAGGGTAAGTAGTCTCCTCTGCTGCGGGTCTTCCTCAGGACAAAGGAAAGGGAACCCGAACACGATCGTGGTGTGATGAAATTAAATTCCAGACTGTACTCTGTCAAAATATCCTGAAATGACTTCAGGGTGGGGGAGAAATCACCATGCGTTACCACTGAAATGGAGCGGCGTGAGACCTTCTAATCACATGCTGCCATTGGTCCCGGTGAGACGTTCAATTCTTAATTCAGAACAAGTAGGAGACGTACCACATCCGTCGGTGCCTCTGAAGGTACAATCTTGACTTTGGTTGGCCTCTTATCTATGAGATTTTCCCTGTTGAATGTGCCTTTACATGATATATTTTCGGTTGAATGAATTGATTGCATACTACACTCTCCTACAGGTATTAATTTGAGTGTAATTAGGAGTGTCTGGGACCAATTGTTTTCTTTACTAACCTTTGCGAAGGGCCCTACACTTCACAGCAACATAAGTCACATTTCTTTTAGTAATTTGTGATCCGTTTGATCCGTTTGAGCTACAAAATTGTTTTGGGGGAAATCGTTAGATTATACAGCAGATGATGTATTATGTGGCAAATATGATACAGCCAGGGTTAAGTGGAAAACATTAATTAAGGAAAGGTTGCGAGCTGCATGTAAAAGACAAGAACTGGAAATGACGGGTAACACCTACGGGGAAGGCAAACAAAAATAAGAATGCCAAGATCTGAGTGATGGGAAGGATAAAAGAGTGAGCGAGAGGAACTGAGAGTGACCTACAGGGGCCCAGCGAGATGAAAGGGAACTGAAGGAGACCGAAAAGAGGAGCGAGCGAGGGAAAGGGAGGGAAAGGGAATTCAGCACCTGAGCATAATAGGACAGAATGTATGAAGCTCTGTGGTAATACTGAATAAGCAGCTACCTATGTTATGCCATCTATTAATGTAATAACTGCACTTTCACAATTGCTTTATTAACTTTCCTGCTTTCTCAAATTTGCTTGGAAATGCACGATTTTTCTTCTTTTTTTTCAAAATTTTCATGGGGGGGTAACCCCCCCAAACCCCCCTTTTGGGGTTCATGCTCGCTCGCTACGCTCGCTCGCTACGGTGCTGTATGCTAATTCGTTTGCGCCCCACCACTGTCAAATTTCACCCACCGCCCCTGCTCGTAAGCTGTAGACTAGTGGAGCAGGAGACCGCGGGGCCGAGACGCCATGGTTGCTGTGGGCGAAGGACAGGCTGGGGCCATCGTTCAGCTCTGCAAAGCTCCTTGCGATCCCGCGCGCTGCAGGGTGCGGCGAAGAGGACTGCGGAAATCTGCTGGCGCCACTACCGCAGGTGAGGAAAACACCGAGTGCGGCCTTGGGCTGCTGACTATGCCATTATGCTGCGATGATGGTAGTGCTATAGGGACTGAAACGACGATCTGCCTCTAATCTGGTGGCTCTGAATGTGGCAATACTGCACCTCCTGTATACGTGGTAAAGTTGGAGACTGAGACCCCTGCATTTGAATCGCCTCTGCTAACTGTTGCCTCTGCAATTGAGGTTGCTACTGTTGAGGCCTGGAATTTGTGCGCAGTCACACGCAGCTTAGAATACGCATGGACCACATGCCCCACAGGCCTGAGCGAGAGTGGGGACCCCTCCTTGGTGATTTGCGCCCTGCAGTCGCTGTCCGCCTGTGGGGTGTAGGAGCCTGCGGGCCAGGCTGGGCGGACCGCGGCATTCGAACTCAAAGGCAACCTGCCTATATTGGGCGCAGACATACTGTATTATTACCGGTCCCCTCAACTGGGGCTATTGCGAGGTGGCGCGTCGCGCCCAAGACGGGACCGGTTGTGTAATCCTGCATCAGCGCAGCCTGGGAGTGCTGAGACCCTAGCTGTGGAGATTGGGCTATTACCTCGCCATAATTGGTGTTCCCTGCTGCTCATGGGAACCGCAGGCTCAATGTTCGGGATTCCCTAGGGCGGCTATAAGTGCACTCTATATAAGGACAGGAGGACTCCCTGGACTGAGACCTCGCAGAACACATTGGTCACGACTGCTTACTCCTCATCACCCACTAGCTGCAGGAGTGAACAACTGACCCCTGTGAGGCAGAATTTGGGCGCTAAACCCCAGCACGATGGGCTGCTCAGAATATGGGGAAACCAGATAGAAACCAGCCCAAACTGCATTTTGACCAGTCGAAGAAGACAGTTGAGAACAACTCGGATGACCCACCTGGCAGCCAGGCAAATACATCAGCAGCGGGCCCGGACGCGACCGTAGATTTTCATACTATGTTCGCGATGATCCAATCAACACCGTCAAATATTGATGGGAAAATAGACTCCTTAACCTACCGAGTAGACCGCATGTCTGAACGTCTCGATAGACACACGGAGAGGATGGACATGGCAGAGCACCGCATTTCGGACTCAGAAGATGCACAGCGCCAAATGGAGACGAAACAAGTGAAAATTGATAAGACCCTGACGGCAATAATGGCGAAGACGGAAGATTTGGAAGCAAGGTTACGCCGTAATAATCTGCGCTTCATGGGAGTGGCAGATTTGACCAATACAGGCAACATGGAAAGCTACATCGAGACTCTTCTGAACTGCGCTTCTTGGCAGGGACACTTTCTCGGATGTGTTCATAGAAGAGAGAGCGCACCAATCTCTTGACCACCATCTCCACCAGGGGCGAGGCCGAGCCCTATTATTGCTAAACTCTTGAATTATAGAGACCGCAATGCGGCAATCCGCAAGGACCGCGAGCTGGGTTGCCTAACCACGAGGGACTGGACATTTCCATCTATCCGGATTTCACCTTGCAAGTTCAGGAGGCACGGAATAAATTCCTGGAAGTAAAAAAGAAACTGTGTGAGAACAACATCCCCTACGCGATGATCTACCCGGCTCATCTGAGAGTAACGGACGGCGGCAAGAGTAAGATCTTCACAGGCCCATAGAGGTGCTTAAAATAATAAATAAATAAATGAAAACCTCACAACCTACACGTCGGAAATCTCACAGAGGCGCACAAGGACAACAAGGCAGTACCTCTGATGTTGAATGAAGTTTCGACTCCTCTGCACTACCTGTGATGACGAGGCAGAGATCAGGGGCTGCTCCAAGCAACACTATAGATATGTCAGATAAGCACTGGACATGGATGTTTGGGTTTAAAAATTATTATGCAGAAAAGTGGACAATAATGTACACTTGCATAGCGCAGGCGCCTGTGTCACACTTGTAACTTACATCCTACAATTTGGGTTGATAGCCCCTTGATGTTATTAGGTTATGTCGAATGTATTATCCTTTTTTTCTTTAATCAGATAGGATTGGACGGACGACCCCCTGCGTGACGTAGTCACGGGGGCTCTCGGCTGGTAGCTCCCGCCACCTTGTGTGCACCACAGCCTCTTAGTTTTTCAGTATGGGAATGCTTAGGGGAGGGGGACATTGTTATCAGATTCTTGGGTTGGTCTTCGCTATGATTGGGATGGCGAAGTGGGTGGGGGGAGGTAGGGGTGAAAAGTTCAGAAACCCGGTCAGTGCAAAGAAGTTTGTTGCCGTATACATGGTGATATACGCATCCACACAATGTTACCCTGCAACTACAGCCACACTCACAGGGTATGGACAGATCCCGGGCCACGAGAAAACTGGCGTTCATGACATGGACATGGAATATACGAGGGCTATAAAATCCACAGAAGATTAGGAAAGTCTTTGCGTACTTAGACCGTCATAACATAGACGTAGCCTGTCTTCAGGAGATCCACCTCACTAACGAGTGCAGAATTGGAACTAGGTGGGCCACATATAGACTAGCATCATCCTACTCTACTTATGCCAGGGGCGTAGTGCTTCTCATTAAACAAGGTGCACCTTTCACGCTGCTCCATTCGCCTAAAGACGACCAAGGGAGGTATGTTATTGCACAGGGAGATTTTGGAGGCACAATCACAACTATAGTCACTGCACCGATTTTAACATGTGTCATGATCCCCTTGTGGATAGGTCCACAGGTAATGACTGGTATGGGAGACACTCTACAAAGATACTCAAGGAAGGAATGGACGACTATGCTATGCTATGCTAGATATCTGGAGATTACGCCACCCGCACTGCCGGGAGAGCACTTGCATCTCTACTACTCGCAACACGTGGTCAAGAATTGACTTCTGGATAGCCACTGCGGATAGAAGTGCCTGGACCACTGTAATAACACACATGCCCAAAACCCTTTCAGATCACGCACCAGTCCGGTTAGAACTTGCCATCCCCTCACACACCCCACGACAGTATACATGGCGCCTACAACCCAACGCACTACAAAACCAAGTATTTAAATCGGAACTGAGACAGAGGATAGTGCCAAGGTGCTATGGGCGGCTTGCAAGGTTACGATCCGCGGATTCTGTATTGGCAAACATACGGGTATACTCAAAGATATCCAAAGACAGCTATCCATGGTTGAGGCAGACATTACACGACTAGATACCGCATAAACAAATACCCTTGACCAGAAGCTCCTGGCTATCATTAGGGGGAAATTGACACTTACCACGAGTTCGCGGAAAGTGAACTCAAATATATCTCACGTAAATACACGGTGTGTGTTTACGGAAAGGGAGGTAGGCCAGGATGAATGCTTTCCAGTAAGTAACGCCCCATGCACACAACGTCTTACATAACTCAGATAACGGACACACAGGCCATACCCAAATTCGACACCCCCCTCTATTATACGCCGTTTCTCAGACTATTATGCTTGTTTGTATATGGCAGGGACAACGACATCTACCACCGAGTTAAGTCACTACCTAGATAACATAGCCCTGGCGTGGCTGTCTGAAGAACACCGAGAATACTTTAGCCACCACATAACGGAAGATGAGCTGCGAGAAGCTATCAATTCCCTCACAAGTAATAAAGCACCGGGCATGGATGGATTGTCTGGGGAATTTTATATGGAATACAAAGACTTACTGATTCCTCACCTAGCGGCCATGTATGAGGAGGCATACAAAGATGGCATGTTGCCTCCTTACGTACGCGAAGCATTATTAATCACTCTCCTTTAACCTGATAAAGACATTTTGATCCCCTGGAAAGTGTTCTGCTTTCAGCGAAATTCTGTTCTGCAAAGCCAATCTCGACTGGGCTTCTTGAGATAGGGGAAAAGATCTCGTGCCCCCTTGCTTGTTGAGATAATGCATTCCTGTTGTGTTGTCTGTCCTGATCAGCGCAGTCGAGTTCTTTATCTTCAGTAGAAATGCTTGCAAGACTAATCTCACTGCCCTGAGCTCCAACAACTTGATGTGAAGCTGCTGGTCTTGACACTGCCAATACCCACTGACATGGAGGCCTTCAAGGATGGCTCCCCAACCTTCCAGGGAAGTATCGGTGGTGATCAAATGTGGAGCTGGCATGGTGAGAAATAAAAGACGGACGGAAATGTTTTGACGTCGGGTCCACGAAGACACGGCATGGATCATTGTGAGAAAGTGCCATCTTTCTTGCATGGTATGCCCCCAGTTTTTGCTGAATTGCTGAATGTACTTTGACTGAGTGTGCCCTGGACTCCTGCCAATCAGGTGCCCAGGGCCTATGTTCCTTCCCTAAACACACAAAACCCAAATTGGCAAACCCTGGCCACATGTCAGCCCCTGGTAAATGGTACCCTAGGTACCCAGGGCCTTGTGACCAGGGAAGGCCCCTAAGGGCTGCAGCACTCATTGTGCCACCCTTAGGGGCCCTGTACCCTTACACACACACACTGCCTTTGCAGGCTGAGTGTCTGGGTGCAGGACAAAATGAAGAGTCGACATGGCCCACATCTGTGTGCCATGCCCAACACCTACACTGCCAAGGCATATGTCAGTCATCCCTCTGGCTGGGTGCCTTATGCCCATGGTGTGGGCACAGGAGCAGGAGCCCTGTGCCCCTACAGTACCCAGGTCCATTCCCGGGCACTGTAAGTGCAGTGCTGCCATTTCAGAGTACATGGTGCTGAGAGCTCGTCAAACACGAGCTCCACAGCACCATAATGGCAACACTAAAGACTGGGAAGTTTGGTATCAAACTTCTCAGCACATTAAACCCACACTGATGCCAGTGTGGGATTTAATGTACCAAGCACCCCAGAGGGCATCTTAGAGATGCCCCCTTAAAACTAACCTACAATCCACGTCTGCTCTGAGGCTGCCACACAGCAGACACGTTGCTGGGCCCCTGGGTGGGAGAGCCCCTGCTCTCCCGGGCCTGCAACAATGCACATCCTGGGTGAGGTGATAGATCTCCTCCCCCAGGATGAGCAAAGGGAAGCTTCAAAGCCCTGCCGCCTCTAGGAGTTTCCCGAGGCCACTGCAACTCCCCACTCTGGCGGGAAGCTTGGCAGGAAACCCCATACAAGGACAGGGGATGTGCCAGCCTGCCCACCCCACCCCTCAGGTGGGGGAGGTAAGGTGAAGCACATCTCCGGGCTCTCGCCATCTTGAAGATGGGAGGCCCTACCCTATCAGGATTAGGCTACTGCCCCCCTCCCACAGGAGAGAGGCAGGATAGGGGGTGTACCCACCCCAGGACAAGGACCCATTGGTCCCTGGCCTTCACCTACCTGTAACGCCCCTAAATCTAGTATTTAGGGGCACCCTGAACCTTCCTTCCCCAGATTCCAGATTCCGAAACTACAAGAAGAGCGAGAAGAAAAGAAGACCTGCCCTGCAGCTGCGAAGGAGAGGGAGACACCAACTGCTTTGGCCCCAGCCCTACCGGCCTGTCGACCTCGGACTTGCTCCTGCTCCAAACCCGGCATCTCTTGTGGCCAGCAACCTCAGAAACCCCGGAGGACCTGGCTACCTTTGAGCTCTGATCCCCTGGGACTCCCAGGAGTAGAGGCTCTACTCAGAACCTACCTTTCACCCCTGGCAGCAGCCCGGAACCGCGATCCCAGCCCACTCTGCACCCGCCAAGCCTGGCCGGTGCCGGAGTGAACTAAACCCACGAGGAAGACCCCACGGCAACTGTGACCCCGAGTCCGGCACCCAAGGACCCCCCTCGACTATCCTGAAGAAGCCTGCAGCCTCAGAACAGAGTGCCACCCCAACCGCGATCAACAGAGGGTAAGATTTCCGACATCAAAAGGCACCCCTGCTCCCGGCGCCCCACGGCCCTCTGTGCCAAATCCCGGGGTACCTACCTATCCTCCAACTACCCAACTTACCCCTCGAAGTGGTGGTGGCACCTGAAGAGTCCTCGTCCCCGAGCCTGCAGTCTTTTTCCAAACCGGAGATTTCCCATAGAAATCAATTGAGCGCCCGACGGCTCAAAAGCACCCTGAACCCAGCCGCCCGAGTGGCCCTGGCAGTGAAAGCTCTACTCTAACCTACTTCCCCACTTGCCCTGAGTAAGTGACCAGGAGCCCAGCTCCCACAGCCGCGTGGCTTGCTCGACAGCAGCCACCAACCCAGGCCCCCCATCCCTCATAGGATAACATTGGGCCTAACTCTCTCTGCACCCGGCCGCACTAGAGCCGCTGAGGGTGAAACAACTATACCTACCTGACCCTGGGAGACCCCTGAGTCTGTGCCCAGGACCTCAACATCACCAGTCGAGTACTTACCCTTAAACCGCAGACTATTTTCCTCATAGGGTAACATTGGCTGGCTTTTTCCTGAAATTTCTTCTAAGTGTGGACTTTTCAAATCTTCAAATAATCACCAAAAATCAGCCGATTGACAAAAACGAATTTACTCACCTGCTCTTAGGTGAGCTCCCAGTGCTGGATCTTGGTGCCCAGCACTGACTCTGAAAAGTACCCACAACTATACTTACTTTTAACTCATTTTTCTTCCATAGGAAACCATTGACTGTTTTTCTGTGAAATTTCTTCTAAGTGTTGATTTCTGCAATTTCTAAATATTCCTCAAAAATCGTATAACATCTGAAAACGTAATTACTTACCTGTTTTGGATAAAGGTCCCAGTACTGAGTCTAGGCACCCAGTACTGGATTACAAAAGTAACGATAACCTACTGTACCTGTAACCTTCATTTCCTTCCATAGGGAATCATTGATTGTTTGCTCTGAAATATTTTCTAAGTGCTAACTTTTGAAATAGCTAAATATTAGTTAAAAATCATTACAGTACCAAAGTCGACTTTCAACAGCTGATTCTGAGAACTGACCCAGGACTGGATCTAGGACCCAGGCCTGGAATTACAAAAGTAATCTAAAAAGTAATCTGTTGCATATAATTTGAATTTATCATTGAGCTCAATGTATTGTGTTTAGAAATAGAGTTGCCTACTGCAACTACTTATAACTGTTTACTAAAAAGTCTATTGCATATACAAAAGTATTTTTATGAAACATCTCCTATCGAGAAAGTATATTTTAATTCCAAGTGTTGGTATTAAAAAAAAAACAAGCATATATTTTTTATATACAAACCATTGGCCTAGAGTTCAGTTATTGAGTGTGTGGAACTATTTGCTGACTGAGTGTGTACAACAAATGCTTTACACGTCCTCTGATACTGCCTTACTGCTCGACCAGGCTACCACTTTGGAGAGTAAGGTTATATCTAACTTTAACCTCTGTTAAACCCTTGGGGTCTGTGGACTCTGTACACCCTGTACCTATTAAGGAACAGTATATACAGAGCCACTTTCTCACACCACACAGCAGACATGTTGCTAGACCCCTGGGTAGGAGAGCCCCGGCTCTCCTGGGCCTGCAACAATGCACATCCTGGGCGAGGTGCTAAATCTCCTCCCCCAGGATGGGCAGGGGGAAGCTTCAAAGGCATGCCGCCTCTGTGAGCTTCCCCAGGCCACTGCAACCCGCCACTCTGGCAGGAAGCTTGGCCGGAAACCCCAAATAAGGACAGGGGATGTGCCAGCCTGCCAACCCCACCCCTCAGGTGGGGGAGGCGAGGTGAAGCACATCTCCGGGCTCTCGCCATCTTGAAGATGTGAAGCCCTACCCTATCAGGACTAGGCTACTGCCCCCCTCCCACAGGAGAGAGGCAGGATAGGGGGTGTACCCACCCCAGGACAGGGACCCATTGGTCCCTGCCCTTCACCTACCGGTAACGCCCCTAAATCTAGTATTTAGGGGTACCCTGAACCTTCCTTCCCCAGATTCCAAAATCAGAAGAAGAGCTAGAAGAAAGAAGACCTGCCCTGCAGCTGCTAAGAAGAGGAAGAGACAAACTGTTTGGCCCCAGCCCTACCGGCCTGTCGACCCTCGAACCTACTCCTGCTCCAACCCGGCATCTCTTGTGGCCAGCAACCTCACAAAGCCCGGAGGACCTGGCTACCTTTAGACTTTAAGTCCCTGCGACTCCCATGAGTAGAGGCTCTATTCAAAATCTACTTCCAATGCCTGGCAGCAGCCCAGAACCGCAAACCCAGCACACTCTGCACCAGCCAAGCCTGGCCTGTGCTGGAGTGAACAAAGACCACGAGAACGACCCCACGGCGACTGTGACCCCGAGTCCGGCACCCAAGGACCTCCCTCGACACTCCTGAAGAAGGCTGCAGCCTCAGAACAAGGTGCCCCCCAACCGCGATCAACAGAGGGTAAGATTTCCCGACACCAAAAGGCACCCCTGCACCCGGCACCCCGCGGCCCCCTTTGCCCAATCCCGGGGTACCTACCTATCCTCCAACTACCCAACTTGCCTCTCGAAGTGGTGGTGGCACCTGAAGAATCCTCGTCCCGAGCTTGCAGTCTTTTTCTAAACCGGAGATTTCCCATTGAAATCAATTGAGCGCCCGAAGGCTCAAAAGCACCCTGCACCCAGCCGCCCGAGTGGCCCTGGCAGTGCAACCTCTACACCTATCTACTTCCCCACTTGAGTAAGTGACCAGGAGCCCAGCTCCCATAACCGCGTGGCCTGCTAGTCAGCAGCCACCAACCAAGGCCCCCCCATCCCTCATAGGATAACATTGGGCCTAACTCTCTCTGCACTCGGCCGCCCTAGTGCCGCTGGGAGTGAACCAACTGCACCTACCTGACCCTGGGGGACCCCTGAGTCTATGCCTAGAACCTCAACTCAGCCAGTCGAGTACTTACCTTTAAACCGATAACTCAATTTTCTTCATAGGGTAACATTGACTGGCTTTTTCCTGAAATTTCTTCTAAGTGTGGACTTTTCAATACCTAAAATATTCACCAAAAATCAGCCGAGTAACGAAAACACTCACCTGCTCTTAGGTGAGCTCCCAGTGCTGGATCTTGGTACCCAGCACTGACTCTGAAAACTACTTACAGCTGTACTTACCAGTAACCCAATTTTCTTCCATAGGAAATCATTGACTGTTTTTCTGTGAAATTTCTTCTAAGTATCAAGTTCTGCAATCTTTAAATATTCTTTAAAAATCGTATAATATCTGAAAACGTAATTACTTACCTGTTTTGGATAAAGGTCCCAGTACTGAGTCTAGGCACCCAGTACTGGATTACAAAAGTAACGAGAACATACTATACCTGTAACTTGAATTTTCTGCCATAGGGAATCATTGACTGTTTTCTATGAAATATTTTCTAAGTGTCAACTTTTAAAATAGCTAAATATTGTCTAAAAATCATCACAGTAATTAAGTCGACTTATCACTTGATTCCAAGTATTGACCCAGGACTGAATCTAGGATCCAGTCCTGGAATTCCAAAAGTAATCCTAAAAGTAATCTGTGGCAAATAACCTGAAACTTCCATTTAACTCAATGCATTATTGTGTTTAGAATTGTGTTGCCTATTGCAACCACTTGTAACTGTTTACTGCCTATTGCAAAAGTATTTATATAAAGCATCTCATTCTGAGAAAGTATATTTTAAATCCAATTGTTGGTTCTAAAATAAAACAAGCATATATTTTTTATATATAAACCATTGCCCTGGGGTTCAGTTATTGAGTGTGTGAGACCATTTGCTGACCGAGTGTGTACAACAAATGCTTTACACTGTCCTCTGATACTGCCTTACTGCTCGACCAAGCTACCACTTTAGCGCGTAAGGTTATATCTAACTTTAGCCTCTGCCAAGCCTCTGGGGACTGTGGACTCTGTACACCCTGTACCTATTTGGGAACAGTATATACAGAGCCACTTTCTCACAATTATGCCTGGTGTAACTAATGACATCCTCGAAGGAACCTACTGCTTGATGCCATTGCCAATCCAACTCCTCCTGTAATGGATGCATCCTCAACCAGCAGAAGGGGAGGAGAGGGATGCAAGATGACATTGTTCCCAGGAGTGACATGCATCGACAAACTGAAAGTGACTTTCTTTTTGCTAATGATCAGGCCAGAGAAATTAGTTTCATTTGTCTTGAGAGAGGGGGAAACGCCTTGTTTATTGTGGTGTCCAAAATTGCTCCTATGAAAGTGATGTTCGTGGAAGGGTGCAGAGATGACTTTTCCCTGTTCAGAGTCAGGCCCAACTCAGCAAATTGTCTTGTACATGCCACCGTGAACGACTGAACACCTGCATGTGAAGGTGCTTTGATTAGCCAATCGACCAGGTGAGTTAACACCTGATGTCTTTGCTTCCTCAGAAAAGATGCTACTGGAGCCAGACATTTGGTGAAAATTCTTGGAGCCGACTGGAGGCCAAATGGCAGTACCTTAAACTGGTAAAGACTTCCGGCTACGGCAAATTGAAGGTACTGCCTGTGGGAGGGATGTATGGGGGATGTGAAAATATGCATCTTGCAAGTCTAAGGTGGTTATATCATCCCCTGGGTTTACAAGTAATAGGATGTCCTGAAGAGAGAGAATGCAGAAGGACTGCTTTTTGAGATAAGTGTTTAGAGTTCTCAAATCTAGGATCGGATGCCATTGTCAGAAGTTCTTGCATATCAGAAAGAAACAGGAATAGAATCCCTTCCCTCTCTGGGAGTTTGGCACCGGTTCTATATCTCCTTTTCGTAGCATTGTAAGAATTTCCAAATGCGAGAGATGTAGGTGTTTTACCTCTTGCCGTCCTGGAGCAGTACAGGGTGGTATATGGAGAAACTCCAACGTATGGCCGAATTGTAATAGATTGAGGATCCAGCGAGGTGGTTATCTTTTGCCACTGGTGAAGGTGAAAAGAAGTTTGCCCTCGTAGGAGAACTTGTGGAAAAGTGGGAATAAAAATAGCCGGAGCCTGCAGTTAGTCATGGACGTCGTGAGGTGTCCTTTCCCGGATGTCCTTCTCTTCCTTTGGTGGCTGATTTAGAATACGCACCTGACTGTGACTGTCGTTGAACATATTGTTGTCGATACAGCTCGGATGATGTAGCATACAAAGGGTATCTTTACTGCTGAAATTCTCAAATGTAGGAAGGAAGGACCCTTCTAGCTCCTCTAAAGGGCACCTTCCGATACTGAAGCGTCCCTAGAGCCTTCGCTGTGTCAGTATCTTTTTTAGTATCTTGCAGCGCATCGTCAATGTGCTTTCCACATAAAACTTCTCCATCAAATGGAAGGTCTAGGATCTTATTCTGAACTTCCGGTCTAAAGGAAGTAGCTCGGAGCCAATCTTGACAGCGTAAAGCCACTGCACCCCCCAGCGATCTAAATGCCGTAGTTGCGATATCCATTGCACAATCTATCATTTCTGCAGATGCTCTCTCGCCTTCCTGGAGAATTTTCTTAACTTCAGGCTTGCTCTCTTCCGGAAGCTGATCCATATACGGAGCCAGGTCTGACCACACCTGTCTGTCATTTCGACCCAGTATGGCAAGGGCATTAGCTGCTCTGACCAACAGAGCTGACATTGATAAAAAAACGCTTAGCGGCGTTATCCAGACGCCTAACTTCCTTATCAGGAGGTGTGGTCATCGGTGCCATTGGGCTTTTAGATTTTCGCCGAGCTGCCTGAAAAATAACCAAATCCGGTTTGGGACAGCCCACCAAACAAGCTGGAGCATCCTCTGTGGCCTTGTAATTCTTCTCCAACCTGGATAGCACTGGTGTCACTGTCGCTTTCAAGACCTTGAGCCCTTCTTCCCATATATGAACTATAATAGGAATAGCCCTCACTGATTTCCTAAAGGGCTCCTTAAAGTCATAAAAAAAAACAGCCTGTTTGGGTAGCAGGCATGGGTAGATCAAATCTCTTTGCAGCGCTCTATGAACCCACCAATATCCTCTGGTGGTGGGTCAACAGGCACTGGAGAAGGAGAAGAAGTCGTGGGAATGAGGTAATCGTCCCACTCTCTATGTGGATCTCTAAGCTCTCCCTCCTCCTGATCATCACCCGTAGTAACTGGATCCTGTTGAGGGACTGATGGAGGTGATTTCTGTAGAGGTTCCGCCAGCATGGTTTGAACCCTCTTTGGAGTAGACGGACTAGAACATGGACGAGGAACTATTGATGGTATTTCCTGAGGTACAGAAGCTGGAGGGAATCTCTTCCTGTAGTCAGCAAACAAATTGCAGGTCCGTTAATAAGGAAGACGGCATGCAAACTACCTCCTCCTGATAATCTTGATGGTATTTTTGCAGAGGAGTATATTCTTGATATTCTCCATATTCCTCCTCAAAATCATCCTTCTCACACTTAACATGCTGCTGAGACGGGCTACTCACGTAGCTAAAGGGCCCATCATCATCTTCCTCAGAATCCTGCTCTTCCAACAAGTGAGAAGGTAAAAGAGGTGTAATTTTGCTAGGTGAAGTAATTTCCTGTGTAATTCTCCTTGTTTTGATTCTCGGTTTTATACAGTGTATTTTCCCTCATCGACTGGCCCGTCTACGAGATCGCTGACAACACTATTGTCGGAGAAAGAGCTGTTGAATATTTGGAAACCATCAGCGATGGTATCACCGCCGAAGTCGTCGTTAGCAGAGTTCAGTCTGAGTGTGTAAAATCATTTCTTGTCTGAGTGTGAACAACAAATGCTTAACACTACCATCTGATAAAGCCTTACTGTTCTTCCACACTACCACAAATAGAGAGTAAGGTGTTATCTACTTTTACCTCTGTAAGCCTTTGGGGAACCACTGAACTCTGTTAGTGCATACTGTACCTTACTTTGGTATAGTATATACAGAGCCAGCTTCCTACAGTATGGACACGACCATACCATATGAAGGAAGTTAGCCAATGGGCATTACAGAAGGGGCAGGAGTCGGGGGAGCCCTGGTACTTTTGTGCCAGTCTATGTGGATTGAGATATGTGTGATGGAGATAATTAGGTGTATTTGAGCCTGGCATTCATTGAAATGCATTTTGGCATTCCCAAACATTGCTCACATTGTTCATCAGTTAACACTGTTAAGTGTTTACCATCCCATTATGCTCTAAGCGCAGTAAGGGGGGCTCGCCCTATACTTGCGTATAGAGTTATGTAAGACTGTAATACCACGGCGGCCTGTTCCACGTATGAGCCTGGTTTGGAGAAGTCTGAATGTTTCGGGTTCATCGTGTGTTCTACCCATATAGGTGTTGAGTGAGAGAGGCATACAAAAGAAAGGAGCCCAATGGAATCCTATAATCGTCCACCAAGTTCTCAAATGTACAGAGAATCTTGTTGGAGAACAAGTCTCCCCAGAACGCGAGGCTTGCATTAGTCCAGGTTACCGCTTCCGGTCTAGAACCCATATTTATGCCACCAGGCAACGCCCAAAGGGGTAGCTCAGAGGCATAAGGGGGAAATAGTTGTTTCTTGTGTAAGTAGATGGTCCAGCAAGAATGGGCCATAGCCATAAGAATATTCCCTACCTTCTTCGGGATTGTGCCCTCCGAGCCGAACAACCATTCCAACACTTTAGTCAAGTGTATTCCAGTAGCCCAGCATTCCAATTCTGTAACATTTTGGCCATCTAACTAGCGCATTGGCCACTGCATATATGCAGCCGCTTAGTAATATTCGTAGTTCCGGCCCCCAAGCCTCCCTCCTTCAAAGGGGCATACAGATTTGTAAGCGAAATCCGCTTTCTACCACGACATATTAACACAATTAAAAATGTCTTGAAAAGATTTCTGGGGGATTAAAATATTAAAGTAAGGAGAGCAGCAAAAACATTTAACAATATGGGCGAGACCAGCATCTTAAAAATCGCTATACGACCCATAGGAGAGAGCGGTAACTCAGTCCAGAGTGTTAAAGGGGACCTGGTGCTGGCCATCGCCTTACCCAGGTTGCCATCCAACAGATTTTTAGGCAAGTGGTGCACCCGGACTCCAAGATATTATAAAGAATCACAGGACCACAGGAGTGGTGTAGTCGGGAGTGCTCCTCTGTTCTGGGATTAATAAAGTCATTGGAAATAATAGGGATTTATTACAGTCACTTTCAGGCCTGATACTCGCCCGAACCATTCTAGCAAATGCCACAAGGTCTGGGAGTATTGCGGCATCCCCAATCAAATATACCAGCACACCACATAGTGATTTTAAATGCCACTGGTTGTAAGCCCTTATTCCGCAACTCGTGTCCCGCTGACGAAGTGCGCCAGCGAGTGGTTCCATGGCCAGCGCACAGATTATCGGTGACCAGGGGCCAGCCCGAAGATTATCGGTGACAAGGGGCAACCCTGCCGGGTACCAGCTCGATGGTGAAGGGGTAAGAAATGGTAGATCCAGTTCTCACCCTTGCCACTGGTGAGCAATACAATAATGAGATCCCCAAAACTAGGCAGAGGTAAAGGTAGGTATCACCTTAATCTCTATTTGTGGTAGTGTGGTCGAGCACTAAGGCGGTATCAGAGGGTAGTGTTAAGCATTTGTTGTAAACACTCAATCAGCAGCAAATGATATCACACACTCAAAGACTGAACTTCAGACCAATTGGTTTTGTATAAAAATATTCTTTTAGTTATTTTATTTTCTAAAACCAAACAAGCCTGGCACAGGTAAGCAATAAATACTTTATAGTAGTAATGCAGTTTGTAAACAGTTTGAATTGCAATTGTATATGCACTTTGATTTGATTACAGTAGAGCTACTAGTAATGGAATGATTTTGCTATACTGTACATATACTTTGCATTGGCTTTTTAGTAGAATGTCAAGTAGATTACTTTTCTTGCACAGTGCAGTATACCAGGATACTGCACTGGGACATTTCCTGTAAACCGGCAAGTAAAAGCATTTTGGGTATTTAGTTACAGTTTTAAAGAGTTTCTTATATTTTCCAACTCGAAACTTAGAAACTTTTCACAGAAAAAGAGCCAATGTTATCCTACTGAGAAAAACAGGGTTATCGGTTCAAAGGTAAGTATTCGGTTGTGGGAGTTGGTATTCTGGGGGTAGACTCAGGGGTCCCCCAGGGTCAAGGATGC